>NC_139461.1:189267500-189572500 GCF_057233095.1 Heloderma suspectum
CCTAATTGGCTTTGAGACATCCACACAAACAATGAAATCAGAATTCGAAAGCATGTTTGGGAACACTTCTAGATACAGGCGTCTTCAGGCAACAGGAATGCAGACTTCTCCTGAAACGTTCATCTCCATGAGCCTCACTGTATGCTCTGCAAGCTCTTTCTATACCATGCTCAATCTTGCTAAAGCAAGAAGCATTTGGCTCCATGTGTAAGCTTGTTATGTCTCTAAGACCTGGCCATTTTGCTGTGGTATACTTACAAGGTATACCTACATAGGAACATAGGAAGCTGTTTTATAGTAAGTCAGACTATACTATGGTCCACCTAGTTCAGTATTGTCTACACTGACTGGCAGCAGTTCTCAAGGATTTCAGGAAGGGGACTTTCCTAGACCTACCCAGAGATGCTGGTGAATGAACCTTTTGCTTTAAAGCCGTGCTATGTTCCCATTCCCAAGAACTGTAGAGAGTTTATTGGTACAGGGCAGAAATAATTTTATGAACCCCCCTCATGTCTCCCCTTCCCCTTAAGGCATCATTTTTCCAAACTAAAATGCCCCCAGACAATTTCACCCTTCCTAGGAAAGATGCTGCAGTACCCTGATCCATTTTACCTGCCCTTTTCTGCCCTCTTTCCAGCTCTAGATATCACTGTTGAGATGAGGCAACCAGAGCTGTTCACAATATTCCAAGCATGGCTGCACCATAGATTTCTATGAAGCCATGACAATACTGGCAGTTTTATTTTCCGTCCCTTTCCTAATCATCCGTAAATCTCTCCGGATGATCACAGAGCGTGACCGTAGAGTAAAATGGAACTGTTAGGCATGTACCAAAGCCAAGCAAAAGCCTATTTGTTCATACAAATAGGCTTTTGTGCACCTGTTACCCAGCTGGAGACAATCTCCAAGAGCACTATTTGGGAGGGAAAACCCACATCCAGCAACTTGGGAGGGAAAACCCACATCCAGCAACCCACAGAGGTGGAAAACCCACATCCAGCAGCTGGAGGTATGCGGCTCCTTGACCAACACACAGATTAGAGCTGTTGGAGGGATGGTTGAGGTGCACTTTCCAGGCAGCTGTTTCCCCCTCCTCCCAGCAGATAAGGGTTCTTCAAGCCTGACAGTGCTGACCACTGGGGATAGGGTTCAGCAACTTGGATAGCTCCTTTATAGAATCGCTCCTATTTTGGGGGGGATAGGGTTCAGCACCTTGGATAGCTCCTTTATAGTTCTGGCCAGTTCTGACTGAAACCCAGAATGGATTCACAGCTCTACCGAAATCGGAGCGACCAGCCTCCACTAGATCATGGCGTGCACTATATATCCTGTTGCAGTATCAGGATTCAGTGCTTACATGTTCTTGCCATCGTGCTTTCAAAGCCCTAGGACAGCATTCCCCAAGGAGGTGTTTTGGACTTCAGTTGCCATCAGTCCTGGCCAGCACAGCCAATGGTCAGGAATCCTAGGAATGGTGGTCCAAAACCTCTGGAGGGCACCAAGCTGGGGAAGGCTGCCCTAGGACATCTTATAAATTACTTTGCAAAATTAAAATAGGAATTATATATTTCTAGGATAAATATTTGGAATTACAAAAACAACTCAGCCATGTAATGCCATTCACCCATAATCCTTCCCTGTTATTCTTGCCTAGTACTGTGCTGAGATATTCAGCCCAGCTGTGCGTGTGCATGCGTGCGTGCGTGTGGTACTTTGGGGGAGGGTAGAGCTCCATCAAAAACCCTCCTCAAAGACTGTATAAAAAATTGGAGGGGGAGTTGTAGGACTTTTGGTCAGGGGGTGTCCTTAAACTTCGACTAAGTGGCTGTTTCTTTTTTCTTTTCTTTTTTCCAACTAGAAAAAAGTAAAGCCACCACAATAAGCAGCTGCTTGGCTGCGTTAAACAGCTCAGCTGCTGTGGTGTTTGAAAATGTGGGTCTGAACAGCCCTGGAAATGACACTACATCATCACTGAAAAGGTTGGGGCTGAAAAAGCCTTGTTCCTAGGGGCCTTCTGGACAACATATTCAAACAGAAGGGCAGCCTGGCTGCTGCGCACAAGAATGTTTGAAACAGCAGCTTAGCCCCTTTTCCTAGTTAAAAAAAGAAAAGAAAAACCCTCAGCCACCTTGTCAAAATGCAACTGTACTCACAAGAAGTAATATGACTTTTGCACCCCCCATCACCCATATTTTCCCCTTTTAAGGTGGAAGTGGGGGGAATCCCGCACAGCACTACTCTTGCCTCCATCTTTCCTCCCTACCACTCCTTCTGTGGTCACTTCTTCTGCTGAAATCTAGACTGTAAACTCCTCTAGGCAGATACCTGTTGTTTGCTCTGTAAAACTGCATGAACATGGAAGGCACACTATGCAAGTAATGTAGAGCCTACATCCATAGAACTTGGGTGGCTATTTCAAATCAACATGTAAATTCAGCTGCCACACCCTCTTTTATTAGCTGCTCCTTATGTCCGTGTCCTGTCTCCTCTGTCTTTTCCTCAAGCTTCCTTTAATCTATCCTTCATTTGGGTTTGTTTTTCTTAGTCTGCTCCCTACTCTGCACCCTTCCTTTCAACCAATTTGAGTTTGGGCTTCCTGTCCCTTAGCTTTTCCTGAGATCCACCCCCCGCCCCCCAGTCTTCCCTAGGGCCTGTGTGAAACCTTAATCCCAGCCAAAATGGCATCTCTCACAGAAATGGAATTACAAACATTTGACAGTTTTGTTGCCTGAGCTCTTAGAATGCGCATGAACATACCATACTGTCACAGCAATGGAACCAATCAGTGTCAGAAGTTGAACACATAGGCAGACACCCAAGTTCTATCTATCTATATCTCAAAACAACTCTTTATAATTTCTCTTACCCCTGGACTCTTACTTGCGAGCTAGATCTTTATTTATACAAAAGCTAGAATGGGTTAGGATTTTTTTTAATAGTAAAAAGCCCCACAAATGTAATGAAACAAGTAGTGATTTAACAGAACATTAAACAGACACCATTGACAAATTGTCACTTAGCATGCTTGCTGACATCCTTGCTTTCAAAACCTAAGGATTTACATTGTATCAGTCTTTACTTATTGTTCGCTCCTGTGCAATCTCTCAGGCAACAGCTGAGAGCACAACTTGTGGCCAGTTGAATAGTTTTCATTCAGCAAATATGAGTGCTGACCTTTTTGAACAGAAGGAAGATGGAGAAAAATGCTGAAAGAACAGAACAGTGAAACAACAGTGAAAAAAACATGATATGAAATAATGAAAAAAAAATCCCATTAGGAAACAAATAAATTGACAATGCTATGTCTCCAAAACGTGAAGCTAATTGGATTGAACATTCAGATATTAATTATCCGACACAGCACAGATCTATTTCTACAGTGACGAATGGAAGATGAATGGGCATAGTCTTACATGATCTGTTGTTGTTGTTGTTGTTGTTGTTATTAAAATCTCCATAGTCCACGGATGTGCTTTAAATTTATAAAACAGGCAGAACTATGCAGGATCTCCAGACAGTTGAGAAATACCTAGTGTTAAGTGATACTTAAGTATTGCTTGCTTGCTTGCTTATTTATTTATGTATTTATTTTATTAAATTTATTAATCGCCCATCTGGCTGGTCACCTAGCCACTCTGGGTGATGTACAGCATATAATAAAACAGTTTAAAACAATAAAATTCTACAATAAAAACGTTTTCTAAAATACCCTAACCCACCCCAAATGCCTGCCTGAAAAACCATGTTTTTAATGCACGGCGGAAGCTCATTAAAGAGGGGGCATGGCGGCATTACCTAGGGAGGGAGTTCCACGGAGTGGGGGCCACCACAGAAAAGGCCCTCTCCCTCGTCCCCACCAGTCTGGCTGTCCTGGCTGATGGGACAGAGAGAAGGCCATCCGAGGCTGATCTTGTTAAGCGGCCTGTCTGGTGCTGCTGGAGGCGCTCCTTAAGATAGGCTGGGCTGGAACCATATAGCGTTTTAAAGGTCAAAACCAACACCTTGAATTTGGCCCGGAAAACAACTGGTAACCAGTGCAACTCCTTCAGCACTGGAGTGATGTGATCTCGCCGGCGGCTGCCTTTAATCAGGCGAGCCACCGCGTTCTGTACCAGCTGCAACTTCCGAACCATCTTCAAGGGTACAGCGCATTACAGTAGTCTAAACGAGAGGAGACCAGGGCACGTACTACCGATGGGAGCAGATGGTCGGGAAGGAAGGGGCGCAGCCACCGTATCAGATGGAGTTGATACAGCGCCGTCTGGCTCACAGCTGACACCTGAGCCTCCATGGACAGCTGGGTGTCCAAAATGACCCCCAGGCTGTGGACCTGGTCTTTCAAGGGTAGCCATACCCCATTCAACACCAGGTCAGCGTCCCCCAGCGTCCTCTTGTCTCCCACCAAAAGTACCTCGGTGTTGTCAGGGTTCAGCTTCAGCTTATTCCTCCCCATCCAGCCACTCACCATCTCCAGACATTTGGACAGGGATTCTACGGCCAACCTTGGTGAAGATTTGAATGAGAGGTAGAGCTGCATGTCATCCGCATATTGGTGACACCGCACCCCAAACCTCCTGAAGATAGCCCTCAGCGGCTTCACATAGATGTTAAATAGCATCGGGGAGAGGATGGAACCCTGTGGCACCCCACAAGTGAGTGGCCACAGGTCTGAAACCTCCTCTCCCAGTACTACCATGTGGTACCTGCCAGAGAGGAAGGACCGGAACCACCGCAATACGGTGTCTCCAATGCCCAACCCCTCCAGGCAGTCCAGTAGGATACCATGGTCAACGGTATCAAAAGCCACAGAGGTCGAGGAGAACAAGGAAGGGGCATTCACCCCTATCCAGAGCCCTTAAACATACGTGAACTGATAGCATAAGGCACACGTGGGCAGAAAGTAGATTCTTTCTGCCCACGTACTTGTATCAGGACAGATACAAGTACTTCTTCACGCAGTCCATAGTTACATTATGGGGTTCACTGCCACTAGATCTAGGAAGGGCCACCAATTTGGAGGGCTTTAAAAAGGGATTAGTCAAATTCATGTAGGATAAGGCTTTCAATGGCTGCCTGTCATGATGGCTATATATTACCTCCAGTATCAAAGGCAGTATTATGGGATAGTGCTATTGCACTAATGTCCTTCTTGTGGGCTTTCCATAGGCATCTGGATGGCCACTGCGGGAACAGTACGCTGGACTAGATAGGCTTTTGGTCTGATCCAGCATTGCTCTTCTTATGCTGTTATGTTAGATTATAGCCCACTGGGATCATATCCAAGCCCATCCAGAATTCTTTGCAGGAAACCCAGCTATAGGCACTAAGCCTGGGGATTCCGTTGTGGCACCCATGGGCACCACTTTCCCCACAGACACCTCATTGGTACGCACTAAGCTCCTTACTCCTCTTGAGTTTCATGTTTTTAAATTTATTTGTTTTTTAAAGATGTTTTAACCAGCAGGATAATTTGCTACAAAGCAAAGTGCCAGCCTCGAGAGCCATCTTTCTTTCCAATAATTCCTCTGGGCCCTACAAAGCATTCTTAGCCAAGGTACTTGTCTCCGAGTTTCATCAATTTGCTCTCTGTGAAATGCAATAGCAGAAAACTGTGGGTTCAAACAAGTGATTTTGTGTTTTGGAGCTCAGATTCCACCTCTGTCCTGTAGTTAGGTTCTTGTGCAAGTTACTTTTCTTTTAGCTTTCTAGGAAATTGGCGTTTTGTGACTGGCCATGCCTACCATGAGAGCCATTTTGTTCTGGCCCAGCTCCAGTGCTGCAGTGGGCCTTGTAACTTACAGCCAGGATCTGATTAGAAGTGGCTCAAAAGGGTTTGGGCCTATTCAGCCTGTGGGATGTCAGAGTCAGTGTCAGCTTATCTCTGTCAGTGTTCTCAGAGGAAAGCAGGTGGGAGTTAAGTTACTCCTGTCCAGTTGCTAGTATTGGCTTTGGCAGGAAAGGAGGTTGGCTGCTTCTCTGTGAGAACCTTACAGAAGAAAGATGGACTTTTCAGAAGTGACACACACCGGTTGAAGCATCAACTCAGGAGTGCAGAACAGAGATGCCCTCACTGAAGGGCTAAAATCCCTTGTCAGTTATTTGTTCAGGAGGAGGAGTATCGCAGCCACACCTTCACTTTTAAGCTGATGTCCAACCTTAGACCCTTTGCGAGGAGCATTCTTATCTTCCCTGCCCAAAATGCTCTGTTTGGATTTACTACCATCTGAGCCTCTTGAGGCACTCTTCACATAGATGCTCCATCCAATCTGGATTCTTGTCTCTTTGTATTGTTAAGAAACTGCCATGAGAAGTACTGCTATACTTTTCATAGAACATGAATTCTTGTTTGCTATGGATTATGTGTCTTCATTATTGATAGCCCAGAGTTGCCAGATGGCTTAGACTGATCCTGACTCTTGGAATTTTTATGCCTGGTCCCATGTAGCATAGAGATAGCAAAGTGAAAGCTATGGTCATTGAAATCTCTGTCTGTGTGGGATTACTCTAGACCAGGGGTCCCCAATGTGGGCACCTTTGAGCACCTCCAATGGCACCTGTGAAGGGGTCCCCATTTTTTTCCCTTTAAACATACATACACAGATTTGTATGAAATGCATACCACTTTCTAGCAATTACACATAGGCTTCAACAAAGCATAACAAATATCAAAATAACTATACATTTGAAGGTGTCATCTGTATGCTACTTGTTCAAATATTGAAAGTGTTGTAAGGTCCTCAATCCATTGCATTATAGGAGGTGAGTGTCTATCCTTCCAATGTTGCATATCAGTCTTTTAGCTGACAAAAAGGAGCACAGAATCCATTTACGGTGACCATTTGTTAATTTCTATGAAGCAGGTAAATAATTTAAAACAGCATGTACATCAGTGACTACTAAAGATTGTTCCAGTACAAAATTTATCTGTGTAATAATCTCCCCCACAAAGAAGCATCTACTGGACCTTGCCAAAACATATGTTTAAAAGAAGCATTAGCTATATTGCACCCCCAGCATTTAGACAAATTAGACAAACCCATATGAAAATGATGTTACGGAACAAAAATGTTTGGTGAATAAGATGCCTCCTATGATCCACAGATGCAACAGATAGACTCCAAAGAAGTGATCCACTCATTAGGCATTCTGAGGTGGAGCCCACAGCAGTTTCTCAAATTCCCAAATGTGCCCACAGGTCCAAAAAAGTTAGAGACCCCTGCTCTAGACTTACTCTTGTTTTGACTCTTGGATATAAAAGGTCTTAACCTGTGTAGCACGGAGGTGTCAATGAAGATTTCAAGGTTGGACTAAACCCCTGCATATGTGGATTTGTTTAGGTCTTTTTCTAGTACCCTTATCTTGAATTTCCAGAGAAGGAATTTACACCAGGAATCTTGTGAGTCCTCTGCTCTGTATTTGGAAATCCTTGTCTTTGATTACCTGGGAAGGCTTAACCAGAAATCAGTTAAACCCTTTCCCCTGTATCCTGAGCTGTAAAGATTAAAACAGAGAAACCAAGTTGTTTGGATCTCTGAAACAGTTACAGCAATTAGCTTTGGATTGTTGTAGAATTACTTATGCAGCCCCTAGCTTATTGTCATCAGCTATATGATTTCTGAACTGTGTAACCATTAAGCTTTTGCTGTGGGATTTGCTAAAATAATGTTTCACTGATTTGGGCCATCCTGTGTCACAATGCCAGAGTGCATGCTTAAAGGATTGGGCCCATGACATATTTTGTGAATGGGCAAGCCTCCTATGGCAGCCATTTTGTGAGAGCACCCACATTACTCTTTCAAAATTCAAAATGTGCCCACTGACCCAAAATGTTTTGGAACCCTGAGGTAAGTGGTCCACTAAAAATTGGCCAGTGGCCCACCAGTGGGCCATAATCTACCTATGCCCCGTACTATCTGATCACATATTCTCCATATCTGTGAAGCCCATACTAGTAGGAGATGCCAAATTTACTACAGAACCTGGCCAAATGGGGTTGGGTAGTTCTGGCTAGGGCTGTGCAGGGACTGCCCAACCAGCTCTGGAGGCTGATTCGGACCTTCCGAACCAGCCCCGACCCACCTCAGACCAATTCGGAGCAGGGCCAACCTGCTTTGGCTCCCGGATCCGAAGCAGCAAGATCTGGACAGCTGAAGTGACCCCTGCTGTCAGGAATGCCTTGGCGGCCTCCCCCAGTAGATCCCAATAGCCAACTCAAGACACAAACAAAAGGGAATTCTTTTCAAAGCTTTAATCCCATTACAGCTCAATGACTCTTTCAGATGCTAATCACCAGTGGCTAGAGCAAGGGACAGGAGTGTGGCCTAAGCTTCAGGCAAGCAGTTGATCCCCGTTTGAAAGGGAGTCACTTGAAGACCCAGAACTTATGGGCTAGGGAGAGATCCTCCCTCTTTCCCTTGGGTCCACAGGAGGCGGCCGTTGCTTGTGCGCCAAACGGGCGCTACGTCTCCTTTCTGCGCCCTCCATCGCTCGTCGCTGTTTGCGTCTGCATCGAGCATCTAAGAAGCCCCCCTCCCACACTCCCTCACTACCCGGGTCACTAAGTATCTCTGGAATGCCAGGAGGAGGAATCTCTGCCAGGTGCTGAGCCTGTGAGGGATGAGCTGGCTCCACTCTCACGGATTGCTGTTCCTCCTCAGAATCAGAACTGCTTTGAGGCTCTCTGGGCTCAGTTTCCACCCTGACACCTGCCCAGCCGTGTGAGCCCCCTGCTAGGGATGTACGAACTGTGTAAAATCCGCTCTGTCTGTGTTTCACGGATTGATTGTCAGGTGCCTTTTGTTCCGTTGTCTGCCCACAGATGGATGAGAATATTTTTTTTCATCATGAGGAAAAATACGCAAATAATTACGTAAGTATTTACATAATTTACCTTAGTATGTAACATTTAGCATATTGTCCCCCATTCCATTCAACATTTCCTCAGCAGAAACTTATGTATTTTCCTACGAATATATATATACATAAATTTCAGGAAAGTAAAAAAATCATCTGAAAGTCCACAGACTCTGCGTGGCCTGAGGGGGTCACTCCGCAGTGGATCTCATAGGTCGGATTCTCAGAAATCCAAGCTCATTTTAGTCCATCTCGAATTTCTCCAGCATCCCTACCCTCTGCTCCTCCTTACCTGGACCTGTGGGTAGCACCCACAGCCATTGCCATCTTGGAGGGAGTTGCCATTTTGGTGATTCTTCTTCTTCTTCTTCTTCCAGTAAGTAAATGATGCATAGATTGTGGCCATAAATGGGCCATCTATGCAACATTACAGGCATAAATGGCCCCTTTATGCCTGTAATTTTGCGTAGATGACCCTTTTGCAGCTGCAATCTATGCACCATTTACTTACCGGAAGAAGAACAGTCACCATTCTAAAAGAAAATGGCAACTCCCTCCAAGATGGCCATGGCTGTGGGTGCTCCCCACGGGTCTAGGTAAGGAGCAGGGGGCTCACATGGCTAGGTGGGCAACTGTTCGGATCAGGCCGAAGTGACCCAAAGCACTTCGGAGCAGTCCAACCTACTCTGGGCCACTCCCAACCTGCTCTGGAACTGGACCACTTCAGTCCGAATCACCCCAATCTGCTTCGGGATTTGGGTCGAAGCGGTGCACAGCCCTAGTTCTGGCCTCTGTGCTAGTATGTCTATAACAGAGTGGCCCTTAAGAATACAGAAGTTGCCCAATCTTGCTCTAGGATTAGGAACATTTCATATACTATACTTACATTCACAGCAGTGATTAGATAGCAGTGTTAGAAAGAAGCAGACTTTCCAATTAGGCATAGTGCCTGTGATCTGCCTTTAGAAATGTAAATGAGAGGCAACTAAGCTAGCTTATATGATGTTCCTATACAGACTAACCTGCTTCATGGTGGGTTATGTGTGTGTGTGTGTGTGTGTGTATATATATATATATATATACATACATACATATACACACATGTGTGTGTGTGTGTGTGTGTGTGTCTGGAATGCAGTTAACCTTTTAGTAAAAAGCCTTTTACATATTCATTTCAATGAGTCCTAAAATAACAAATTGCTTGAATGAATGAAGCTGTCTTTTTATTATTTCTACCCTGCCCTTTTATCCAGAAGGATCTCCAAGGTGGCTTACATAAAATGGTAAAATGCATTTAAACAAGGGCTGCTTCCACCCCCTCTCTCACACACAGTATTGCTTTGGGAAAACCACACCACCAAATCCTTAACTCTTATTAGGCCACTGTGGCTGTCTCCACCTTGGTTCATTTCATCCCAGTCTCCTACAGGGATGAAATGTCTGTCCGTCTGCTTCTTACTGTCTTCCACCCAAAATGCCAGGTAAGACCTGGGTGAGACTATTGATCCAGCTATCCTACCCTGACTACAACAGGACTGGCCTAAGACCAAGTGGTGCTCCAGGTGAGAAGCATCTTTGCCTTCCCTTACATTCCACCCCCCGCCATTTTTAAATGCCTCATTTTACTGCATTTCTAGCCTAATTCAGTTTTGATAATTTGTAGGCATGATTTATCTCCATCATCTAAGATATTGTATATTTTCCATGAATGAACCCCTAAAAATGAACATTAACACAATGCTGGCCACAGAGATCAATGTTGCCAGCTTTACAAATGAAGACTGACAGTGCAATCCTATACATGTCTACTGAAATTAAGCCCCATTGGGTCCTCACAACTTCCACAAGATGTAGTGATGGCCATCACTTTGGATGGCTTTAAAAAGGAGGGAGACAAATTCATGGAGGAGAAGGCTATCAATGGCTACTAGTCCTGATGACAATATGTTACCTCCAGTATCAGAGGCAGTATGCCTATGTACACCGGTTGCTGGGGAATTTGGGCGGGACGGTGCTGTTGCACTCATGTCCTGCTTGAGGGTTTCCTGTGGGCAGCTGGTTGGCCACTGTGTGAACAGAATGCTGGACTAGATGGACCCTTGGTCTGATCCATCCAGCATGGCTCTTCTTATGTTCTTACCTTCCCCAGCTCTGCTACTTTTTCTGGAGTTGTCAGAAGTTGAACGTGGGACCTTGTGTGTAGGATGCCCATATTCTACAACTGAGCTATGGGCCCAGCCATTGGTTTTATTGCTCCATAATGAAGATTACTAAAGGAAAAAAACCTTGTAGGACATGATTCAGTTAATGTTATGCTCTTTTAAATCCCATTGATTTCAAGAGAAAATATAAACACATGCTTAAATTAACTGAGAATTAAGACAGCTGAACTTTATTTTATTGATCTTTTTTATGGTATCCTGCTTTTCTTTCTAAAGAAGCTCAGAGTGGCTAACATACAAATTAAAAACAATAAAAGATCAAATATTTAAAATATTCAAAAATTATACAAAAGAAAACAAAAATGCATCAAATACATAGCGGCAAGAGAAACACAAACCAAAACACACAAGACATTAATAATTAGAAAAAATGACCAGCAAAGCAGAAAAGGAATCAGAGAAATTTCAGATGGTTTCAAATGCCTTCCTAACTCTACTCCACATATTTTCATCATGTTGTAGGCATACATTGTTAGAGTTAGGCAAGTCTCCTTGGGGAAAGGAGTTCCATAAACCTGCCACCATCACTGAAAAGGCTCTGTTCCTGGTAGATGCCTGTAGAACCTCAGTTGGCAAAGGCACCCGGAACAGAAACTTAGATGCTGAACAAGACCATACAAAGGGATATTTATGCAGGGCCCAAGCCATTCATTGCTGTGTAAGTAGGAAGTGGCACTTTTGACTTTTTGAATAAGCAACCAGCACAAGTCAAATAACACTGGAATAATAAGCTCCAGCTGGTCAGTCTCAGCCAGCAACCTGATCAGGGCATCTTGCACCAGTTTACATTTCCAACTTTGGGATGGGTCCGATACCATAAGGCTGTAGTCCTGTACACACTTACTTGGGAGTAACCTCCACTGAAAACAATGAAACTTAATTCTGAGTAGAGACATATATAAGATTGCCCCGTTACTAATGTCCATACTGAGAAATGCAGACAGGAGTAGAGTGGGAGTAAATATTTCATTTCCCTTTACTTGATGAAATCTCTAGAGCATCTTGGATAGGCATCATAGTAGCATTAAGCACATCAATTAAGTGGAAAGTGCTTTGTTAAAGGGTTACAAGAGATTCCAAAACTCCTGGACCAAAGCTTTTAGTTGTGGCTGTATTAAAGTCCCACAAATGCATAAAATATGAACTGGTGAAGTTGTCTGTTTTAATTAAGTGTAGATATTAAAGGACAGATGCAGCAAAATATGCCCTTCTTACCTCAAGTGCAGCAAGATTACACCTTTGCCCATTATCTATCTTTGTCCAATATCTATGCCAGAAATTATTTACTTCCCAACCGTCTTGTTATCAATACGTCATGATAAACCTAAGATCACATGGGAATCTGAAATTCCCAAGCTCTTTGAAGCTTTCCCACTTGTTTAGCTTTCCCCTTTTTGTTTTCAACCTTTATGCTCTCTTGCATTCTTTTTTCAAACTGTTGCTTTGTAACTATGAGATCTAAAAATGGTTTCTACTATTTTTTTTTTATCAAATAAGAGCTGAACTTTGTAGGATTGGAAGCATCAGCTAATGGCTGGTTCTGGTTTTAGAATGTTGGTGGGAAAATGACTGAAGGCTCACTAATGTCAAAAATTCACTGAATACAGAAAATGAACACGTTAGGAAGAATGCTGTGCTAACACCCTTCTCTCTGAGATGCTAGATTTCAGTGGGCAGGAAGTTTTTGATGTGGAGGGTATTCAATCATGTGGTTCCTCTGCCTGCATTCTGAAAGGGTGGAGTCCTGTCAGGGATGTATCAAGTGCTTGTTATGAACAAGGTCAAACAATGTCTACAACAGCCCCCCCCCCCCACACACACTGCCTTTTAAATTCTGAACAAGTTCCATAATCAACGATGGGATATTCTGGCTGTATTTGGATGTTATACTAAGCCACAGTTTATCATGATGGGAATGACCTGTGCAAAGCTAGGGCTCACACACCTCCCTCCCACCCCTGCACTATGCTGGCACAACCACAGAGATTGGAAGCCCTGAACCTTAAACTGAGGTTAATCTTAACTATGTTTTGTTGAAACAAGCCAGCTTCATAAGCCATGAAATTGGCTTGATTCAAACATATTTAAGATTAACCACAGTTTGTTAGGTTTGGACAACACAACAAATCAAAAATGAAAGTAAAAGCTTCCAAGCTCCTTGCAGCTAAAATGGAGAAGGAGAGGGGAAGGGGGGAGTGCATGAATCCAAGTCTCACACAGGCTTTTTCCCATCACAGTCAAACATGGTTTATCATGATGTACAAATTGGTTTTTGTGTCAAACAGAAGGATGTATGGACTGTGTAAAATCCGCTCTGTCTGTATTTCGTGGATTGTCAGGCACCTTTTGTTCTGTTGTCTGCTCACAGACGGATGTGAATTATTATTTTTTTCGCCATGCGGAAAAATACGCAAATAATTGCGTAAGAGGTTTTGTAACAATTTTCATAATTTTCCTTAGTACGTAACATTTCATGTATTGTCCCCCATTCCATTCAACTTTTCCTCAGCAGTAACTTGCATATTTTCCTATGAATAAATGTGTGTACGTTTTCGGGAAAGTAAAAAACAAACAAATCCCAAAGTCCACGGACTCCACGTGGCCTGTGGGGGTCGCTCCGCAGCAGATTCCGCAGGTTGGATTCTTAGTAATCTGAGCTCATTTTAGTCCATCTCGAATTTCTCCAGCATCCCTAGTCAAACATACAGGGGTTTTTGGTGGGATTCTAAGAGGGGAAATTAGTGTGATTTTTTTTGCACTGCTTTGAATATGGTTGAAGGAAGGTGAATTGTAAATGTCAGACCAAAAGAAAAAAAAAATGGGGTAAACAGTAGTAAGGGCACCGAAAGCATTAATTCTTCCAGTGCTCCCCTTCTATCCCAGACTTGGCTGTCCTGCCCGTTCTCCTGTGCAATGATGTATTAGCAATTCATCCAAAGAGCAAATGTCATTATACACAGGAAGTCCAGGGAATTATTTTTGCATTTGATTTTCCACTTCTGATAGCATTATTATCGATTTAAATATTCTCTACCTTGACATAGGTTAGACACAACAGATCACTGTATTTTTGAACTGTCAGTCATTGCAATCCTGGGCTACCCAAATGCTGATGGATTTAGAAATTGTGAAGATGCCAAAGGCAAAGGTCAGGCTCGCAGCTCAGTAGCTCTGGAACTTCAACAAAAGCCCAGGTACTAAAGCATAATTCCTGAAATTTCTAGGGAAAGCTAACCATAACATATTTTAATCAATACACCATATGACTAAAAAGCCACCCCCCCCAGGGGGGAGGGGCAGGGAACTATTCAATTTCCTTACTAGGATTACAATAATAACATTGTTTCAAATGAGATTAATTGAGTATACTGTTTGTAAACAGAGCTGTGCTCTGTAAGGCAACAGCAGTCCTGATGGCGCTGGGAAAAGCAACCTCTCTCAGTTGAGGCAATATAAGATAATTTTCCATTCTACAGAATTTAATCAGGGAAACGACTCACTGTTCTTTTGCCTGACTGAAAATGCTGATTTTTTTTCTAATTCATCCTAATTTATTTCTATTTATTTTAACCAGTTGTTAAATGAAAGGCAATCATTCAGCATAATGACTTTCACCATGATCCAATGGTGTGTTCAGTCCACTGTCTCCATGCACGGTCCACTTTTTCGGTACCTTTCCCTTTCAGCATCTTCCCACCTGTTCCCCCCAATGAATTGTCCACATTGCTTTTGAAACTTGTGACTGGATTGCAGTCACAAACTTTTACAAATGTTTAGCTGTGTGAGATTTTTGAAGGTCACACCACAGAGCCCTTTTCCTCCAAAATGTCCTTTGATGTTATTTAACGGTATGCCACCCCAAAACACCAGAAACCTAAAGAAAATTTCCAAAATGATGAATCAGAGTGATAGAAAGAGATTGTTAACTGAAAGATCTCTTGGAGAATTCGTCTTCACTGGCAAAATGTCCACAGTTTGGCCTTAGGTGACAAATGTGGTGTTTCTCTCTGCAGCGGAAATGACATCAGTGTGGAACATCCGCAAGACGTGGAAAGAGTGTGCTCGTCGCATTACTGCTCTACTAAATAAGGAGAAACCAAGTTCCAAACTAGGAATTCTAATGCTTTCTTGATGTAGGGTCCTTATGAAGACCCTATAGCAGTTCTTTTTAGACTGTATTTCAGTCTGCACTGAAAACTGGAATGCCAATCCGTTAGCGACTGACATGGTGGCTTCCCCCATGCTCTGCCAAGCCTGTTGTTGCTGGGAGGAATGGGATATATGCTTGTTTGGGGGAACCAAAATTGTTCCCATGAGCTACAGCAAGAACTCTTTGTGAAGGATAGTCTCCCTACAAGAAAGGTCTGATCACTAGTCTAGTCGCAAAGTCATCAGGAACAGGAAAGCCAGATATCAGAAAAAGAGGGGGAGGAGAAGTTGGGGGTGGTGTATGGGGCTTTTATTTTCTTACCATAGTAGAACTGTGATACCAGCTGCTTCTGGGGGTCACTGTTGCTGGGGACAGAATGCCAACACGCTCTGCTGAGATTAGGAGAGGAGATTTGAAGGGACCCAGACCCATATGTAAAAGGCTCTATCCCAAGGATACAACTGAATTTACCAAATCATGGCCAGCACCAACGTTTGGTGTTGTGAGGCACATGTCAGGGTTCACACCCCCGTAGGGGGCCACTACCAATCCCTAAAGCCTCCTGGCCCTGCTGCCTGTTTATCTGGGAGGCAGGAGAAGAAGCAGCTTTCTCTCTCTGTTTTGGAGATGGTGTTGATTGGGCCACAGAAAGGACAAGTGAATGGTCAGCAGGAACAGTGGCAAGGTGGGGAGGAACAGGAAGTGTGCCCAATCGGGGGGGGGGGTCCCCTGAGAGCATCTTACCCAAGAGCCCCCCAAAACCTGGCCCCAGCACTGTACAAACTGTATGTGCATGTAGGATTCTTCAGAGCCTCATTAAATTATGAGTAAGCAGTCAGTAACTCCCACTTTATTGGTATCTTTTGGGATAGGCAGAAATGGAGGCTCTCGCACATTCGTGTCCAGAGCTCTCATATCACCTGATTACACAGAGAGAGAGAGATGATGAATCCTGTTTCATGCATTTTAAGAGTGATAACTCATTAGGCAACACAGAAATGTCTGTTTAATTACTTGAAAAATGTCTCTGCCAGTACCTTTTTATGGCACCTGGAGGGGATAAACATGTCCACAGTTTTAATTAATTTTATTTCTTTCGTTGCACCTGTATGGCTGGAAGAAATGGAATTCTAATGAAAGTACAATCAAGGACTTCTACAGCAGTCAGAAACATGTTTTGGCAATAACCAGAAAATGAAGCTTTTCTCTTGGTTTAATTTAGGGGTTGGAAGGCTATATTTGGGGGTGGAAATAGAGCTTTACAATTATAATTATTCTAAAGCAAACTAGGAGGCAAACTCCCTCATCTCAGTTCAGAAAATGCCACATTTTTCCACACTGTGTGTTCAATTAAAAAAGACAGCAGAGCAGTTATTTCCTTGGCATCCAGAATAACAAATGTAGTAAATACTGCTTTCCTGGCTGCTTTGACTCTCATAGGCACTAATAGCCCACAGCCAGTTCTTCGTTCTTTGACTCGCACAGTCATTATAATCCAGATGCAGCTGAAGCTGAAGGATTCCTTTACATACCCTGATTGATTTTAGGAGATTTATATGCCGTCTTTCACAATGTATCCCTGAGGGAGGTTTGTTAGGCAGCTGCACATGGTAATTACTGTGGGACATCAAGAAATACTTTCTGCTTTCCATTTCGGTTATATCACCTATTGTAAATTCACCTGTGCATGGCCCATGTCACCTAAACAAGAGCTAGATTTTGGCTCTCCAATTTACAGAGTGACCACTCCAATATTCGGGTCCTTTGTTTCAAAGAGCCGCTGCATCATGTGGGCCTCTAACGATGGCATGATTCAAACCAGCTGAGGAAGGCATGTGAAATACTGTAGTCTGATTGGCAGTTGAGGGAAAGGGCATGGTCATCTGGGAGCACAGGAGGGCTGGATTTGGCCTGCAGGCCTGAGGTTTACAGCCCTGCTCTAAGTGGACATCAGCAACTGTGACTCTGAACCTGTGACTCGCTTCCTCTCCACCACTCCTTAAACTGAACATACTTCCCCTCCTCAGACTCAAAATTTTTATTCTCAATAGCAGTCGCATATGGCTTAATATAGGACTGTAAGGAATGCCTTGATGGATCAGACTAGGGGTCCATCTAATCCAGCATTGTGTTGCCAACCATTATGAGTACAGACAATAAAGCACTTCTCCAGAACCCCGAAACATGTTTTCGCAATAACCAGAAAGTAAGGATGTGCGAACCAGCAAAACTCGAGCTTGCTGAAGTTCTCCAAGTTCCATTTTGAAGTTTGTTCCAACCTGAGTCCATTATCAGACTGCAAGATTTCCCCCCCACACACACACACAGGAAACTCCGTGCGCATTTCTGGGCATATTTTTTCCCCCAAAATACGCATCAATTGTGCACATTTTTGAAACGTACGTATTTTTGGAATGTACTCATTTTGAAATGTATGGATTTGTGAAATGTACGCATGCTGTCAAACACTTCTTTTTTTGGGGGGGGGGGTGAATCACATTGCAATCTCAAAAATGTATGGACTTTTACTGCAGGTTGCATCTGAGTCCACGTTCACTCCAGAAGGTGCAATCTGGGTAAAATCCCGATCAAAACAAATGGAAACAAATTTCTCATACACCTCTACCAGAAGGTGAAGCATTTCTCATGGTTTAATTAAGGGGCACCCCCCCCCCGAAAACACTGACTGTGCATGCATGCAGCCACACAGAAGGAAGAGGAAAGGGAAGAAAAAAGGAGATAACACTTGCAGCCAGAATGGGAAAGCCTCACAAGGGGATGCTTTGGCAACTTCTCTGCATAAGAAAGGTGAACTCTGAAGTTGCGGATCAGGCCAGATGACCCAATCCAAGCCCCCAAGGTCTCCCAGCCATACTTCCTCAGAAGGGAGGTGTTTCTGTTCTGGGCAGCCATCCTGCCTGAGAAGGGGGAACTTTGATGGCATAAATCACGCTGCTGGCAGCCAGCATGATCTGTGCCTTCAAAGGCTCCACACTGAGAAATAGCTGGTGTGGGAAAACCAGTCAGCAGGCACACACACACTTGCATACAAGCAACATTTTGGTGCAGGCCTCACTTGTTATATCTGTGTCTGCTCTATGTAAACACCTACATGAAAAATGTCCAAATTGAAAGCTTGGTCCTAGTGTTTTAAAACCACACAGATAAATTCATTTCATTTGGACCAACTAAGCTATTTATAATACAATCATATCTGTAAGAATACAGTTTATTCTGAAGGTTCACAGTAGGAACAGTCTGAATTGGGCCCATATCCCCCTGAGATTTAAGCTTTGATTGAATGGGCTTGTCCCCTTCCCTTCCTCTCATCAAAACTTACCCAGCAATATTTGAAAGGAGTCCCAAAGGGGCCTCCAGTAGGCCCTATATACGTCTGTGTATGCTCTAGCACCATCAAGATGGCACATGCTTCCTGGTGGACCTAAGCATTTTGGGAATTATGGAAACTACATTCCCCATGGAAACTAGTGTCCCTCAATCCTGCCAGAGCATGTCACAACAACATCTAGGGCCAAACAGAGACCCTTCACACACCATCCCTGCTTCTGGGTAAGTTGGGAAAAGGGAAGGAGGTTCATAGGACATGGAAGCTTCACAACATGGGTTGGGCGCGGCACTGGTTGCCTCTCTGTTTCTAGCCCAAATTCAAAATGCTGGTGTTGACCTACAAAGCCCTAAATGACTTGAGACCCAGATATCTGAAGGAATCCCTCTCTGTTGTATCAGCCTGCCCATGCTCACAGATCTGAGGAGAGACCCATCTCATTGTCCCACAACAGGGGGAAGCACATTGAGTAGTGACACGAGATGGGCCCTTGTCTGTGGCACTGCTCCTGCTTTGGAACACCTTCCCCCAAGAGGTTCATTTGGTGCCAACTTTACTATCATTTCAGCTCCAGGCTAAGACCCACTTGTTGACCCAGAGATTTATGAGTGATTAGCTCTGCTGCTGATTAATTGGTTTTATTAGGCTGCAATCATATGCTCATTTACCTGGGAATATGTCCCATTGAACTCAATGGGGTTTACTTCTGAGTAGATGTGTACATGACTGTACTATTAAGAGCTTTATTTTCTATATGATTTTAGTGTTAGATGTTTTAGTGTTGTTGTTACCCATCCTGGGATTTTATTTAATGAAGGGCATTAAATAAATGGGAATAAGACAGAAAGAAAGAAAGAAAGAAAGAAAGAAAGAAAGAAAGAAAGAAAGAAAGAAAGTTAGTTCAACACTTCCCCCCAAATCCAGGTTCATTAGTCAATCTAGTTTGGAAGAAAAATTAAGAGCCTTGAGAAAAACAACCAGGTTTGTTTTGCCACTCTAGACTTTGGCATTCCCTGATTTGGAAGAGGTTTGCTTTGCCATCTTAGGGCACAATCCTATGGGGATAGGCGGCCGCTTCCTTGGAGGTGACCACCTATCCGCACTTCTCCTGCCCTGCATTTGCGACTAGACAGCCGATTTCAGATGTCTTGCTGCAGGAAGGTGGAGCGGGGGAGGGGGCTGCCAGACGACACATAGGATGTGTCGTACTGGCATTTCCACTTTCCTCGCCCTGGAACGCTCCATTTTGGCCACTCCGTGCTCCTCTTCTGAGCATGGAGCGCAGGACCATTCCACACTGCCTGCGAGGCAGCACAGAAGGGGGGAAAGGTCAGTTCTTCGGGAATTGACCTTGGAGCACGGGCTCTGAGGTTGGTTCCCAGAAACCCACATATCCTATTGCTGTCTAGCCACTGACTAGTGGCCATAGGATCGCTCCCTTAATGTTCTTTTAAATTAATGGCATTTGCTTGAGAATGAAATAAAGCTTCCCTTGCAGAATGCCTCATATGTACAGTTTGGAAGCTTTGCTGTTTTGTGTCAGTGGGTCGTGTTTCAAGACGTCATTTAGTTCAGGATTGAGAGAATAATTGTGAGGTGTCTTATTTAAAGTAATGTGGCATTTTTAAAGGATGTGCAAGTGGACAGCAAGTAGGCAAGGGAGCGAAACTGCAGCTTGCCTTTACAAAATCCCTTCCTTCACAAGGGATATGCAAAAATAACATGCGCTGGGATTTTGCATATTGCAGGCCTGGCTATGAACTCCTTAATGAGGCAAAGATGCCACTCATTTCAGTGGGAGTTTGGCTGAGAAATGAGGCAGGAATTGGCCTTCCTCCAATGTTGCATACTGAGAATTTTGCAAGATGTGTCTATTTACTCCAGACAAATACGATGAGAGTGGAACTATTACAATATCAATCTCCTAAGAAGGAGTCCCATGAAACCAGTCGAGTTTAATGGAGTGTGGTTGCCACGTGCAAAAGCCGCAGCATGAATGTTCAGGTTATTAAAGTCCTTCTAAAACCGAACAGTTGTGCACAGACCATTTGGAAACATACCAACTGTGCCTATGAAAGGCAGGACTTTTATGTACTTTTTTTTAGTTTTGTTAAGTATAGTGGGCTTTGGCACTTGGTAAGAACTTACTGAAGAGCCAGCTGCTATTTTTATGCCCTCTTTTGTAATTTGGCTCTTAGTGCTGCACTTCTGGGGCTATCACCAGCTGTCCTAGTTACATCAAGATACATTGGTCCAAAAGGGGCAATTCTCTTTTCACCCTTAGGTTTTCTACAGCTGTGATGGCAGAGTCCTCAAAAACGAATACAGTTTGACCTCAGTGTGTGAAATTGGCCAAAAGCAACACTTATCCACAGGCTGCTAACTCAAACAGGTTGAGCCAGGAGGGAATAGTTTTTGAGTTTAAATTTAATGTCAATCTTTGCAGGAATGACGGGCACTCTTGCTTCATCTTTGATATACAGATAACTGATAAAATCTCCAACTTCCACACTCAGTTGAAAGGGTGAGGGGGGCTGTTATCCACATATTTCAAATAAATCTGGGATCCAAATGAACAATGTAATAATCAGAGACATTATGGTGGATTTGTGAAACTCTCAGAAAGGTGTCTGATCCATTAACTGTTGGATGGAATTACAAGGAAGGCTAAATGCAGCACATTCCCCTCCCAATACTTTTTCGGCAGTATTCAGATCTTTGATTTTTTTTTTAAGGAAAGCTTTATTGTAAGGGAGAAACTGGAGGCTAAAATTTCAGGGTCCCTGGTATTGGATACCTAGGCACACTTACTTTAAGCAGACTCAGCTTGGCCCTGATGTTGTAGGTGAGGTTCCTTGAAGAAACTGAGATACAGTGTCAACATTCACTTAGATTTATTTAAATTCTAAAAATAAGCACCAAAACTATGACAGAAACAAAATGTATTTATCAAAGAAAGATAAAGACAGTTGAACACCCATGCAAACCTTCCACTCAGCCAAGCAAAGAGAAGGCATACTCACACATCCTGCAACTGTATGCCTACCACTCACACCTATACTTTACTAGCAAGAGGATCTTCTTTTTGCTGGCAAAGATTTGGTACTTTCTTATAATATAGTACCTCCATAGAGGCCCTGTAACCAGGAGGAAGACACCCCCAGTCCCATTATGCATCGATTTAAATTCTCTTCCAAACTTGGTGACCTCCTTCTCATTACATGTTCTAAAATATTTACATCTATTGGTTCACGTCACATTTTAGGTCATCCTGTCCCCAGAAAGGCCATCCTTTTCCCCCAAATTTCCTTCCTATCCCTGACATATATTATTTACTTCAAATTGAGCCTTAGTTCTCTTTTTATGTGGTCAAAGGCGCTTTTGCTTCCCTTTAGTTCCAGACAGGGGAATCCCAAACCACAATGTGTTCTTTTCTATGACCCTTCACCCATTACATAGTACCCTTGGACAGACAGTTGGAAGGTTCAGACAGTTGGAAGGTTATCTATTCATCTCTTATCAATTTATATATGGCATCTAGCAAGCTTCTAATACAATGGAACTTGCTCCCCTAGTTGCCCTGTTACACATTAAAGCATTACCCCCACTTATAAGTACTATCCCTTAAGCCCCCTTCGGCATGCCCTGCTAATAGGTTCTCACAGCCCTTAAATTCCGCTGCACTCCAAAAGCTGTGCCTCCCCCATATATGCATACCCCTCATAATAGCTCTATACTAAATGAAAAAAAATCTAAGGGATGAAAAATCCTTACAGGATGCATTTTCTTCCACATAGATAGGCAATAGATTAAAGGGGGAGGGGGGATGTGGTAAATTATTTGAGCCACAGGGTTCTGCATTCATCCCAGGCTGATCAATTGACAGTGTGCTAAAGTGGTCCAACTGATGCCGACTGAGGTGTCACGTTGTCCACCAGCATTTAGAACTATCCTTCTGAAGTCCTGTCCCACAACTCTTGAGTATTCTAAAAGGTGTTCTGGGCCTACATTCTCCACAGGTTAGAGTGTGGATGTCATTAGTTATATCTGGCTTTGTTAGCAGGCTTTACATGTGAGAACTAAAACTCCACCTCCCCCACAACGAGTGTCACTTAACAATTGGGGGGGGGACCCCAAAAAATTGGCCTACAGTAAGGAGTTCTCCAGGGTGCTGAATCCACTAAATTAGGACACATGAAACCTCTATGTCAGTCTTGCCCAAACTGGTGCCCTCCAGATGCCTTCCAGAACTTCCAGTCCCATTATTCCCAGGCAGCGTGGCCAATGGCCATGGGAATTGCAGTCCAACACATCTGGTGGGCATCTGGTGGGAGGAGGCTGCTCTATCTGAACTGGGCTTTTCAGGTGCAGTTGGCTGCCATGCCCTTAATTGCGGCGGCATTTTTTCTAGCTGTTGTGCCATCATGGAAATGACTGCCACAGGATGGATTCACATACACACACTAAGTCTCACATGACAAGGTGTTGTTGTCATTTTTAATGCAAAGGTGTACCAGTACTGGAAGGAATGGGAAAGGGCCCTCCATTTGAGACTACTTTGCACAGCAGAGTAGTTAAACTGTGCAGTTTGCTACCACAAGATGCAGTGATGGACACCACTTTGGGTGGCTTTATAAGGGGATTAGACCAATCCAAGGAGGATAAGGCTACCAATGGCTACTAGTCCTGATGGCTATATGTTACCTCCACTGTCAGAGGCAGTATGCCTATGTGCACCAGTTGCTGGGGAACATGACTGAGAAAGTGCTATTGCACTCATGTCCAACTTCTGGGTTTCCTACAGGCAGCTGGTTGGCCACTATGTGAACAGAATGCTGGACTAGATGTTGATCTGTTTGATCAACTAGATCTTGGTCTGTTTCAGCATGGCTCTTATGTTCTTATATTCACAGGGGGTCTTTGGCATCTTCTCCATCTGGTTTCCCTCAGAGCACTGTTCCAGCAGAAGGGAGAAAGCTAAGATATAGTGCCAGAGAGAGTGGAAATATCCCCACTTCATAGTCTTGTGCTGAAAGCCTGTTATCAAATTCTCTGCTTTAGCACTGCTGCATTGGGTTAGGGTCATCATTTCTATCCTTTGACAGAGTTCTCTAAATTTCCAGTTTTTCAGATGGGGAACAATAACTGAGAAATTCTGACGTACCCAAGGTTGGCTCAGTGAGTATATGGCTGGATCGGAATGGCAGCTTTGTGCAGGGGCCAGAGTGTTGTTTATGTGTGGGAAAACTGGAATAAACCCCCCACTCCTCCCTATTCTTTATGCTCTGCCCTCTTTGCCAATAACAGGTAATGCACAAAAAAGTACCACAAAACAGGAATGACCATAATATCCGCTGAGCTGCCTTGGGCAAGTCACTATATCTTAACCTGACCTACCTCACAGGGCTGTTGTTAGGCTAAAACGACTTCCTAGAAAGGAGAGCAGGAAGCAAATTTAACAACCGAATACATTTAAGCAAGAATGAAGTCATCTTCTCTATCCACCGAGCTATACTGGTCCTAATTAGAGACTTTTTCCTGTATGCACCACCATGTGCACTCAGTTCCAACACATGGAACTGGTGTCATTGCACTGGGTCCCTCTGATAAATGGAGCTGTGAGGATGTCCACTAGAAGCAGGACCTTTTCATTTGGGGTACCAACACACTGGAATGTGGGAGGCCAGCCAGCCTCCCACATTCCAATATAACTTCAGGCAGTAGGCTAAAACCTGGATATTTTGCAAGGCTTTGGGGTTAAATTAGTGTGGGTTCCGCTGTTGGTATTCCTTGGTGTACACTGTTGGCTTCCTTTTGATTGACCATTGGGGATTTTATTATTGTATTGGACCTGTTGATTCTATCACTCTTTTAAAATTATTTTTTGCTGCCTTTCATTTTGATTTGTTGTTATATTGTTAGCTGCTTCATGTTTCCACCTGTCCCCCCCCCCCGCCCCAAGGCAACTGTTTCAAAATCAATCAATCAGGAAATTCGCTTACTCTTTGCTCATGTTTGGCCAAGCTAATCTTCAACGTGTGTCTTCCTGGGCATGTTTAACACTTTGTCACAGGACACACAGTCTTCTATTAGAAATACATGTGTTACAAGTAGGGATGTTAGAGAAATCCGCCGCATATTCAAATGAGGCCGGATTCTTTGGAATCCGGCCTCAGGAATCTGCAGCGGATCAGCAGCACTTACCTCCGCTCCAGGAGGATTGGAGGCGGAACGGCACTCGGCTGCTTCTTCTGCTGGAGCCATTCGCCTCCTCCACGCCGATTGCCATTTCTTTTTTCTTTTTTTTAAAAAAGGCGATCAGCAGGATGTGCCCATAGACTTATACACAAAATAGAGCTGTGAATCTTGCGTATAAGCCTAGGGACACATAGACTTATATGCCAGATTCACGGCTCTATTTGCATATAAGACTATGGGCACATCCTGCTGGTTGCCTTTTCTTTTTTTTTTAAGAAATGGTGATCGGCGCGGAGGAGGCGAATGGCTCTGGCCGGCAAAGCAAGCGGCTGGTGCGGCTCTGCGGAATCCTCGCAGAGCGGAGCCGCTCCGAAGGTTTCTGGGGGTGGGGAGGAACAGATCGCCTCCCCTCTGCCATGGATTCCCCACCGGAACAGATAGTGGGGAATCCATACACCCCTAGTTACAAGCGGCTACTTTGTTCCTTTAAATAAACTAGGCTTGTACAGTTCGATAATGCCACACACAATCAAAATAAAATGTGCATAGCATATGTGATTCTGAAGCCTGTTAGATCTTTCTTCCCCTCCCCCTCAAGTTTTCTGAATGAATAATGTGTAGTGAATGTAAAATTAATGTAAATTAATTAACAAGATTTAGGAGGAGAGAAGAAACTCAATCCTGCGTTCCTTAACTTTCAGAACAGCTGTCCTATGAACAGAATACATAAAATCCTTAACAGGCTATTGCTTCAGACAACCTAAATGCCAGAAAGTATTGCTGATGTTATTTCATGGTGCACAAACATTGCAGCGACAGAGGCATGTGTATCTGAAGTATAGCCTTATAAAAATAGCAAGTAGCCAGCAATTATGGTCTAATTGGATGCACAGATTAGCAGGGCTATATTTCCATCATATAAATACATTTTTTAAACTGTGCATTAAAAAAATGAGTGTTTTGTTAAATAGCAGAGAGCTGCACTTTACATAAAGAGGTGATGGCGTATAGGTTTTTTTGTAAGCATTTGTGATAAGTACAGGACAAAATATGGGCCAAAAGACAATGGAGACACACTTTTCCCAAACGAGCGGAATTAATATCATACAAATTTAGTAATCTGAAGATCCTGCCGCCTCGAAATGGAGACAGCCACAACGAGATGCAAATCAATGCTCTCGCCTAATGAATAATGCAAATGAGCGCTCTCACAGCAAGGCAGTCTGCAGGAATCCTCACCTGCCTCACCTCACATTTCAGGAGGATTTTAGCACCATGTGTCAC
The DNA here is from genome assembly GCF_057233095.1 of Heloderma suspectum. Lineage (NCBI taxonomy): Eukaryota > Metazoa > Chordata > Lepidosauria > Squamata > Helodermatidae > Heloderma > Heloderma suspectum. Next base: position 189,293,554 of record NC_139461.1, read on the forward strand.
AAGAAATTAGAGAAAGGCATTGCGGAATAATGACAAAGCCTCCCAGCTCCAAGCCAGCATAGCACAGCCAGGTGCATTAAGATGCATGGGACAACAAGGGTGAGATCTGACATCTCATTAAAATGAAAAGCTGACTATTTCCCCATCTTGCATTAATAGAGTTGTAAGATGCTGGAATTTTGTGATTATTTTTTTGCAGGCAATGCTTAGGAGATATCCTTCCAATCACATTCCTAAGATGGAATTGGGTGTGTGTGTGGAATCACAGGGCTTTCCTGCCTGTCTTAAATGGTGTGTCTAACATACCTAAGGGTCTGCTGCATCCATTATGTCCCACTGCAATCACTTAGATCAGTGGGATGGATGCTTGAGGAATCCAAACAACAAAAATGACAGACTGACCTGATCTGCACCTCTTGGTCAAGGCGGGGATCAGAACACCCATCCATTGGATTTTGCACTTCATCAAATACATTGACATAGTTTTTGGCTCACAATACATGTTAAAATCTGTACTTTGGGGATACATTACGTTTGTAAATGTGTATTTTGAGAGAACGTATGTTTAGAATTGCTTCTTTTAGGAGAAAATATTTGAGAAATGTGTACATCTAAATATGTACTTAACTAAGAACTTTTATGTGGATTGTTAAAAATATATATATCACAGACTAATGCAGAAATGGTACAGAATGGAACATGTGCAAAAGTGATATGGAAGAGAAACAGGCTGATCCATCCATCTCTAATCCATCCATCTCTGGATGGATCCATTAATCCATCCATTAATCTATTAATCCATCCCTGGATGGATCCATTAATCCATCCATCCATCCATCCATCCATCTCTGATCTATCCATCTCTGATCCATCCATCTCTAATCAGTGGCTTCCAATATCTCTGGGCTCAGGATCAAGGCCTAACTTAATCCCAACCTGCAACATAGGCTCTACATTAAAAATTTTAAGCTAACATATTATTTTGCATTTACTATATCTATCTACCCAGATATGTTTGTCCTATTTATTTTCTATTGTCCCTCCACTTTCTTTCTCTGTATGTTTTTCTCTTTCCCTCTCTTTCATGGCATCAGTGTTGTGACTTCCTTGGTGAATCTGTGACCCACCTATTGAAGACGAAACCATGCCATGATAGTCATCACAAGATGAAGTGAATACAAAGAGGCAGTGGTCTCAAGGGGCTGCCCCCCTGCAGTTCTCCCAAAGCCTGGACCTGTGCATCTTTCACAAATATTGCAAGATATTCTGATTTGGACTGGTATTTGTTGTGGGGAAATATTGGCCTGGTATTGCAAGATGTTGGACTGGTATTGTTGGCCTGGTATTAGACTGGTCTGTTGGCCTGGTAGTGCAAGATGTGGACTGGCATTACAAGATGTTCTGATTTGGGTTATTTGTTGTGGAGAGGTATTGGACTGGTATTGCAAGATGTTGGACTGGTATTGCAAGATGTTCTGATTTGGACTGGTATTTGTTGTGGGGAGGTTAAGTGACAGGGTGGAAATTTTGGAACATTTTGTTCTACGTAAAACACTGGGTATCTGACAGTTAGCAGAAGCATGGAAGCAGTAAGACTTGAATCTCCAAACCTCTAGAAATTCATATGTGAAACCCCAAATGGCCTGATGGTCTCACCCAAAGCTTCATTCAATAGCAGAACTTTGCACTGTTATTAGTACTCTGTACTCCTTCCCCACTATTACTAGTCTGGGTCATTATTAGTGTTTCAGTCCTACTAATACAAAATGTAGTAGTAAATTACTAAAAAAAATACATATAGAGAGTTGTATCCAACGATGGCTGGTGACTCCAGTTCCAGGTGTGTGTGTGTGTGTGTGTGTGTGTGTGTGTGAGATTCCATTCCAGGTTTTAGCTGCAACCAGTCAAAACTCTAATGGTGCTATCCAAGGTCCTGAACCCATTTTGGGGATAAGGGTCAGCACCTTGGATAGCACCTTATAGTTTTGGCTGGTGGTAACTAAAATGCAGAATGGAATCACAGTCCCTCCGGAACTGGAGTCACTAGTCACCACTGGTTGTGGCCAATCTTAGTCTTACTTAGAGTAGACCCATTGAAATGGGACTTAGAACCCATGCATTCCTCATTTGAGAATAAAGCAATACCCCCAAACCTAACAATGTTGAGATGAAGATGTCACATTACCCCTATGTCAGTTCCCTGTGGCCTTCGAATTTATAATAGGATTTTCTCAGTTTTTATACCATCTCAGTGCCACATTACTTTTGTTCCGCTTGCAAGTTCCCAAAACTACTGGAGACAGATCAGTATGTTGGCTAAAGAAACTCACAAGAAAAGATTGATCAAGGTAATGAATACAAAAATGAGATTAGAGAGATTGCATCAGGTGTGCTCTCAGGGGGCTCTGGAAAGAAGCTCTTTTATCAGGCTGGCAAAGAAAGTAGAGCTGAAACGAGGGACTCAAAGATCATTTTCTTTTTATAGCATAGCTGGCACTTTGGGTTTGGTGGCTTTGGATCAGAAAAGATTCTGTAATGTTTGAAACAGAATTACTATACTCACAGCAACAATAAGCGATTGTAACTGCTTTTGCTCACATTATCCTTTCTTATCCCTTGCATATCCATCCCTCTCCTGCTCTTCCCACATAGACATGAGGCTTTTAGGGTCAGGGACCTGCCTTTTTTCTTTTTTTGTACTTATGTCTTAATGGCACCATATGTATGTATTTAATTTAGGTCCTGCCTTTCCACCAAAAAGGTGCTCAAGGCAGCTAACAATAATAAAATACTGATTCAGAACAAAATTTTAATTAAAATGTAACATAAAAACAAAACGTGGAGAAATTTCTCAGGGTGCAGGGCTTCAGTGCTTACCTTACCGTAAGGAGGTGGCTGAAGGGAGTGGAGTGCTCTTTCTCTTACCATTTTCCCCTGTTCTGTCCTTGCAGCCTCTCTGGCTGTGTCAGCTTTTTGGAAAGTGCCCTGGAAGACTTAGCCAGGACTTCCTCCCTTGGGCTTCCCTGTGCTGCTGCCTGCAGAGTGCCTGAAAGCTGAGAGAGGCGTTTTTGTTTTTGCTTATTATCAAAAGCCCTTTCAACAACAACAACAACAACAAGAAAAATAATAAGAAAAATAACAGTAATGCCTAGCTCAGCTTTCAGGTGCTCAGCAGGCAGCTGGACTGGAGGGCATCCTGCCAAAGTCCTCTGGGGGCTTTCAAAGAAGCTCAAGCAGCCAGACAGGCTGCAAGGACAACACGGGAGGGAAATGGTAAAAGAATGAGCACATGCACACACCCTTCTGCCACCTCCTTACAGTAAGGCAAGCACTGAAGCCCTGCGCCCTGAGAAATATCTCCGAAATTCTCAGCAACCCAACGAAAGAGGCAGAAAAATTACTGCCTCTTTTGCAGGGAAACAAAGAGGCTGTGAAAGGGCAGGTGGGGTTTCGGCACAGCACTATTACAAATAAATAAGTAATCCTAAGGTACAATCCTATGCATGTTTAGACAGAAAAAAGTCCAACAACTCACAGCATTCACCAGCCAGCCATGCTGGGATTGTAGGAGCTTTTTCTGTCTAAACATGCCTAGGATTCCTCTTCTGCCCTCCCCGCTTGGCATTCTTTTCCTGTTCTCAGAAACCAGGCCTCTCAATGATTTTAATGGGGAGTTGCTGGCAAGTAAGCAGGAGGACACATGGACATCACCAGATGGTCAATATAGAAATCAGATTGATTATGTCCTTTGCAGCCAAAGATGGAGAAGCTCTATACAGTCAATAAAAACAAGACCTGGAGCTGACTGTGGCTTCATGAGCTTCTTATTGCAAAATTTTGGCTTAAATTGAAGAACGTAGGGAAAACCACTAAACCACTCAGGTATGACCTAAATCATATCCCTTATGAATATACAGTGGAGGTGAGGAATAGATTTCAGGGATTAGACCTGATAGACAGAGTGGCTGAGGAACTATGGACAGAAGTCCGTAACATTGTGCAGGAGGCAGCAACTCAATCCATCCCAAAGAAAAAGAAATGCAAGAAAGCCAAGGAGCTGTCTGATGAGGCTTTACAAGTAGCTGAGGAAAGAAGGGAAGCGAAAAGCAAGGGAGAAAGGGGAAGATATATCCAACTGAATGCAGAGTTCCAGAGACAAGAAGGCCTTCTTAAATGAACAATGCAAAGAAATTGAGGAAAACAACAGAATGGGAAAGACTAGAGATCTCTTCAAGAAAATCGGAGATCTCAAGGGAACGTTTTGTGTAAAGACCGGCATGATAAAGGACAAAGAAGGCAGGGACCTAACCGAAGCAGATGAGATTAAGAAGAGGTGGAAAGAATACACAGAAGAACTATACAGGAAAGATCTGAATGTCCCTGATAGCCATGATAGTGCGGTCACTGAACTTGAGCTGCACATCCTAGAGAGAGAAGTCAAGTGGGCCTTAGGAAGCATTCCTAACAACAAAGCTAGCGGAGATGACAGTATTCCAGCTGAGCTATTTAAAATCCTAAAAGATGATGCTGTTCAAGTGCTGCACTCAATATGCCAACGAATCTGGAACACTCAACAGTGGCCACAAGACTGGAAAAGGTCAGTTTACATTCCAATTCCAAAGAAGGGCAACGCCAAAGAGTGTTCAAACTACCGCACAATAGTGCTCATTTCACATGCCAGCAAGGTGATGCTCAAAATCCTACAAGCTAGGCTTTAGCAGTATGCGAACCGAAAACTACTGGAAGTACAAGCTGGGTTTCGAAGAGACATAGGAACTAGAGATCAAATCGCCAACATTCGCTGGATCATGGAGAAAGCAGGAGAATTCCAGAAAAACGTCTATTTCTGCTTCATTGACTACGCTAACACCTTTGATTGTGTGGATCACAACAAACTGTGGCAAATTCTTAAAGTGATGGGAGTACCAGACCACCTTACCTGTCTCCTGAGAAACCTGTACAAGGGTCAAGAAGCAACACTAAGAACTGGACATGGAACAACCAATTGGTTCAAAATTGGGAAAGGAGTACGACAAGGCTGCATATTGTCACCCTGCTTATTTAACTTATATGCAGAGTACATCATGAGAAACGCCGGGTTGGATGAATCACAGGTCGGAATTAAGATTGCCGGGAGAATTATCAACAACCTCAGATACGCAGATGATACCACCCTAATGGCAGAAAGCAAAGAGGATCTAAAGAGCCTCTTGTTGAGGGTGAAAGAGGAGAGTGCAAAAGCTAGTTTGAAACTCCACATTCAAAAAACAAAGATCATGGCATCTGGCCCCATCACTTCCTGGCATATAGAAGGGGAAGAAATGGAATCAGTGACAGATTTTATTTTCTTGGGCTCCAAGATCACCGCAGACGGTGACTGTAGCCATGAAATTAAAAGACGCTTGCTCCTTGGGAGGAAAGCTATCGTAAACCTAGACAGCATAGTAAGAAGCATAGACATCACCTTGCCGACAAAGGTTCGTATAATCAAAGCTATGGTTTTCCCAGTTGTAACGTATGACTGTGAGAGCTGGACTATAAGGAAGGCTGAGCGCCGAAGAATTGATGCTTTCGAACTGTGGTGCTGGAGAAGACTCTTACGAGTCCCCAGGACTGCAAGGAGGTCAAATCAGTCCATCCTAAAGGAAATCAACCCTGAGTGCTCATTGGAAGGACAGATACTGAAGCTGAAGCTCAAATTTTTTGGCCACCTAATGCAAAGGGAAAACTCTCTGGAAAAGTCCCTGATGCTGGGAAAGATTAAAGGCAAAAGGAGAAGGGGATGACAGAGGATGAGATGGCTAGATAAGCATCACCAATGCAATGAATATGGACTTGAGCACGCTCCGGGAGAGAGCGGAGGACAGGAAGGCCTGGCGTGCTGTGGTCCATGGGGTCACGAAGAGTCAGACACGACTGAACGACTGAACAACAAAGCAGGAGGACAACAACTTGAGTGCAGATAAAGGAAGACACATGGTGAATTCCACTGAATATGTCAGAGCCATTTGAAGGCCTATTCTGTGGCAGCCATGCCAGAAAAGCCAGCTTTATAGTCAAATTAGTCTATTTCTGGTCAGTTCCACTTCCACATCTTCACCCATAAAACCACAGTGTTCCTTTTGCACATTAATCTATACTGTTCCTTTTTAAGCTGTATGAAAATCCCACTGAAATACATATTTTAAACATATTTTCTCTCAAAACTCACATTTCTAAACAATTTTTTTCTAAAAATACGCAGTTCTAAAATGTTTCTTTTAAAATACACATTTAAATGTATTTTGATACACTGTGTGTGTGTGTGGGGGTGGTTCTACTCTTATCCCACTAGGAGAATCTTGGTGTTTGGGGATTATTGCTCTTCTATCCAGAAGCTCATTTGAGGGGTTATATAGGGGTACAATCTCCCATATTTTGTAACATCTACACAAAACTGCTGTGAGATGTCCAGAGGTTTGGAGGGAGCCAGTGACACCCAAATCTATTTCTCCTTTCCATCCAGATGTGATGCCATCATCCTAAAGTGACTGCCTGAAATTGGTTATAGAGTGGAGAAGTGTGAATAATATGATGCTCAGAACAAATAAGATGGAATTGAAAGAATTTGCGAGCCACACTGAGTACCCTGTTATAGGGTGGCCTATAAATGCTGTAAATTACTACTACTACTGATGATGATGATAATAATAATAATAATTTCATTCATTGGTTATATTTCTATACCGCTTCATAGCTGAAGTTCTCTGGGTGGTTCATGAAAGTTTTAAAAAGCTATTAAAATACAGTATATAAAGTATAAAACCATTCATGTAATGACATAGAACAAATAGCACACACAACAACATGTATCTAAGACAATTTAAAACATTCAGCCAGAGCCAATCAAAGAGACTCATTATATGTGCCAAAAGCCTGAGAGAAAAGGGAAGTTTTAACCTAGCAGCGAAAAGATGACAATGTTGGTGCCAGGCAGGCCTCATCAGAGAGATCATTCCAGAAATGAGGGGTGGGGGCACCATCAAGAAGGCCCTCTCCATTGTTGCCGTTGTCCAAGCCTCCCTTGGGGGAGGCACCCAGAGGAGGGCCTTGAATGCAGAGTGCAGTGTATGGTTCGGTTCATGCTTGGAGTAGAGTTCCTTCAGGTAATCATCATCATCATCATCAGCGGTAGATTCTTCTGGAGGGGGCTACATTTCCCCTAAAGCAAGTATGGGGAATCTCTGGTGTGCAAGACCTCCCTTCCAGAACCTTCTGCCCACAAGGACTCCCCATATGGCCTGCCAAGGTGGAAGCCCTGCCCCTCAGAGAACAGCACTCCAATCTGGCAATGGAGGAAGAGCCTGGTTCTTTTCCACCATGGCCAGATTGCTCCATTTTCATACATACCATACACACACCTCTGTGTGCATGGAGAAAGGGGCAGCGTATGTGTAATGGAGGGTGTGGGAGAGTAGGAGTGGCCTCACCCACTTTGGGTGGGGCCTTACCCACTGCAGGCATATGGCTCCCAACATGCGTTCAGGGTACCATTGCAGGACTTGGAGCACAAAAGATTCCCTACCCTGCTCCAAGGGAACTGAGTCTACAATTTGGTTGTGTTCTGCATCCAGGTCTTTGCTTGGATTCTCAGGTGGAGGCTATGTCTTGAGACATTTTCATCTTCTTTAGCAAATTCACCAGCTGCACCTCCATTTGGGGGAAGACAGACCTTGCCACTGCTATGCATGCCCTGCTAACGTTCTGATTGGACTACTCCAATGTATTTAGCATGGGGCTGCCCTAGAAAATGGAGCTAAACGTTCACTTGGTCCAGGATGAAAAGCCAGAGCACTTGCTGGTATTAGCCACGGGGAACACATAACCCTTACACAATAAGAGACTTATTTCAGTCTGGTCCAGAATTCTTAGGACAGTACCTTCTCCAATACATGCCTCCCTGTTCATAAGATCTTGTATATCACTTCTATCAGAGGTTAGATTGCCCTCAACATCTAACAAAGCATTTTTAGTGTTTATAGAATGCCATGCCACCTGAGATCCTACCAGGTCCAGGTTCTTCATCAATTAGATAAACTATTAAGAGGTTTTTTTTTTAAATAGGCAGACATATATTATTTGAATTCACCAAATGTGTAGTTTGCCCTTTACTGGGTGTTTTATTTGTATTGATTTATGCATGGTTGATTGCTAGTGTTTAAATGATTATTTTACATGTTATATTTTAGTTTTAGTTTTTATAATAATTTTTAAAAATAATTTCAAATAATTAAAAATGGACTATAAATTCCTAGACAGAGAAATATGCTGCCCAGTTGAGAAAGGGCCAAGCAGGGCACAGAAACTATTACAGAGGGGAAACACTCCTCATGGCACACCCTACAGTTGTCGTGCATGCCAGTTGACTGATGGGTCAAATATTCTCAGATTGACCAGCCAAGTGACTACCTATTTGACTATCATCAAATATTCCAGGAATGCCATAGCATCATTGATAAGTAACCTTTTTTCATTATAAGTGTCATTTCTCAGCAAGGGCATAAGTGAGGGCAATTTGTCCCCTATCTCTGCAGTAGCTGGGAGCAAATGTAGCAGCATAGTGAAGCTACCACAGGGTACCTGCTATAACTGCAGTGACCTCCAAACTGCAACATATTCAGCAGCAGCAAAGACCACTGCCTAGATCAGCTTTCCCATTCTGATGCCCTCTGAATGCACTGGACAGCAACAATCTCTGTTCCCAGCCAGCAGGACCATGACCATGCTGGCTGGGAATGAGGACAATTGTAGTCCAGCACATCTGGAGAACACCATCTTGAGGAAGGCTGGCTAGATGGTAGAGTGTCAGACTAGGATCAGGGAGACCTAGGTGCAAGTCCACACTCAGTGCTGGACCATCCATACCCTAACTCTCAGCCGAATCTACTTCACAGGGTTGTTGAGAGGATAACATTACAGAAAGGAACTATGTCCCCTGAGCTCTTGGGGAAAGGGCAGAATGATAACGTACTAAAATCAGTAATCCATTATATGTATTTAAAGCTAATGTCATGGTTTCACAATTACTACTATCTAGTTAATTAGTTGATAATCAGCAAAGGTATAAAACCTGTTGATGCTTATCATCTTTTTAGTTCTCATAGCATTCAAAGTATTTGATCAACACTTGACTGGTCAATTGACCAAATCCTGTTTGACCAGCAAAATCTCCAATCCTAGTACACTCCAGGGCTTAGGCTGTGGAACATAGGTAGCTGCCTTATACTGCGTCATACCATTGCTCCATCTAGCTCAGTCTTGTTGACGCTGACTGGCAGTGGCTCTCTAGAGTTTCAGGCAGGAGTTTTCCAGCCTTACCTGGTGATGCCGGGGATTGAACTTTGGACTTTCTGCCTGTGCTCTAGTGAACTACAGCCCTTGCACACCACTGAACTATGGCCTCCCATGCCTCTGTCACTCCTGTCTTGCTTCTTTAGCGAGACAACAGCATTCAAAATTGGGAGAGGTTTTTCCACCAAAAAGCAAGTTCAGCAGTTGAAAACAGACTAGCTGGGAAGAAAGCTTTTGCCAGAGCAGGCTAAGCTGCCAATCTAAGACAGAGAAACAATTAAAGCCCAAGAGTTTTTGGAGAGTAATAAAAATGTCAGTAGGATTGACAGATATATTCCAGATCCTTGGATTCCTACTGGGACTCCAAAAGATGCTTGTGTTTAACCTGTCCTACCAGATTGATATGAGGAAGGTATGTGAAATAACACACACACACACACACACACAACTCCCAAGACTTCATCCTGGTTTACGGACCAGACATCAGACATAAGGGAGAAATACACTTCATTGTGAGTACAGGATTGTTGTTGGTTTAAATAACAGATAAAACACTACAATGTCAAGGAACCATAGACTGGGCTTGTCTGCATGAACGCATCTATGCAATAGTACGTGCATCATAAATAGACCCACCAGAGTTCCAGACCCACAGACAATGCCAAAAAAAAGAGCATTCCATGTTTTGGTCCCTTTACATATCTTGAATAATATTATTGCATTTTTATTTCATGGCTGATGTTATTTCTGTTTCTTGCAGTACAGGGTGAGTCATAGGTCGGGGAGGTGAGCCTAGGATCCCAAATGAAGAATCAGAAGCTTGGCTTTTCTCGCAAGACATATGGATTTTATTTTTAATTCACTGCTTTGAAAAGGGGACACCTAACGGAAGCTTTTGCAGATGGATTATCTGTACTATCTTTATTTCTGCCTGCCAGATTTATACAAAGGTCAATGTAGGCAACAGACCTTTCTGTATTACTTAGTGAAACACCATCAATCAATTAGGGATGTGCATATCAGCAAAACTTGAGCTTGCCTAAGTTCTCCAAATTCCCACCTGAAGCTCATCCCAACTCAAGTCTGTATCAGATTGTGAGCTTGATTTTTTTCTTTTTGCATAAAAATCCGAGCATATTTTTCCAAATGTACATATCATTATGTGCATCTTTGAAATGTACACATTCTTCCCCCATTGATTGAAGTGTATTTGTGTGCATTTTTCAAAAGTATGTGTTTTTTCATGCATATTTTTCAAATGTACACATGCTGTCGAACACATTTGTGGGGGGGGGGGGATCCGCGAATCACATTGCAAGCTTGGAAATGGACAGACTTCAGCTGCAGATTGTGTCTCAGTCCTGTTTGGTCCAGAAGGTGCAAACAGGGTAAATCCTGATCGAAAACGAACTGAAACAAATTTCTCATACATCCCTACAATCGATGGAACTTGTAGTAAGAATGGTTCCACTTTGGGATGCCATGGATATCCACAGTTTTCTGCCCCTGAGTTTGCATGCAACAGGACAAAAAAGCAAAAAACAGCAACTGGACATGCAAGGGAATGTGTAAGCAAGCTGGTAGCAATGATCTCTCCTCAGATATAAGCTTTCCACAAGGTCTTTGGCTTAACTCCTTAAAATTCTTTCCTGCCTTCAATCAAGCCTATGCATGTGTAACTGAATTTCCTCACACTGACCCCATGCTTCTCTTGTCTCTTCATCCTGTTCTATCATCTTCTTCCCTGTTGATTTTAGAGCCAGGGTGAGTAACATGTGACCCTTGAGATGGTTTGGCCTACAACTCCTATGATGATGATGGGAGTTGTAGCCAAAAACATCTGGAAGGTCACAAGTTGTTCACCTCTGTTTTAGAGTGTAACAGTGCAACCTCATACAGGTCTACACAGAAGTAAGTTCAATTGCGTTCAATGGGACCTACTCCCAGGTCAGTGGGAACAGTGTTTACCTAAACCAGAGTAGGCAGCTTGTGGCCTCACAGATGTTTTGGCCCACAACTCCCATGATCCCTCACCATTGGCTAACCTGGCTAGGCCTGATGGCAGTTGTAGGCCAAAACGACTGGAGGCTCATAATGTGCCCATCCCTGATGTAAACAAAAGGTTACCCACTTACCTTTGTTTAGAAAACTCCATAAAGCACTATGCACGTTGATGCTACTGCAGTAGCATTATTGGTATTATAATTAATTAATTAATTAATTATCAACAATGATAAAAACAAGAACAAAGCTTTTCATACAATGTGCAACAATGTTCTGTATTATATTGCTTAGAGAGGTCCCTATGGTTTTGAATGGGGAATGTGATGTGCATTTAACCCTACAGCAAATAATAAGCGTATGCAATGTTCACAAAGACATTTTGGATATATATTGCTAAAACTGCATACCTCTTTTTGCTTTTTATATATAAGTGTTGTGAACATGAGATATCAGCATACAGGAAGTTGGAAATAGGCACAGAAATAAAGGGGCAAATTTCACATGCCCTTGGTTTCGGTCTGTAACTAGAACAGCAATTTGTATTTTCCCCCTATGGCTGCACACATGATACATTTGAAAAAATGAGTGTTTTCTTTTTCTTAAGGAGTCTGCTGTTTAAAATTTTATTTTCTCCACCCCATACACTTCAGTCCTTTGTAAATGTCATCCATGAGCAGTTCAATTGCTAATATTCACCAGAACAATGATTCTTAGTATCAGGTGTAGTAAAAAATAAAATAAAAATCAAACTGATTAATTCAGATTATGGCCTTCAAGAGCTTTACAGATAAAAGATAAAAAGCACCCAAATGTTAGAAAGCAGTACACTTGCTTGAACAGAAATGCTCTTCTCACCATAAAGACTCTTCTTTAATGGCTTTTTAACTACCTAGTTATAAAAAGGCTTTCCTTCTGCCTCTTGGCACAAGGGAATGAATATGTAATTAATATTTACTGGGGTTTCCCTTTCAAAAATCTGTATCAGTAAAGATGCGTAAAGAAATAACCAAGAGAAAGGCACGTATGGTGGTGGCAGTGGTGGGGAGTATAAGTGAAAACACCAAGACCCAAATAGTGGTGCTGCTACTGCTGATAGGTGTTCATGGTTTCCACTATCTATCCACAAATATCCATGATTTTCAGATCCCAGCACTAAAGCCCCATGTCTGCTGTTGCAGATAAATAAAATGCTATCAAGTGGGGAGGGTACTAATCAATGGCTTCTAGTCATGATGGCTACATATATTACCTGTGGTATCAGGGCAGTATACCTCTGAATACCCGTGGGTGAGGAACATGAGTGGGAGGAGCTAAGGAAAAGAATAATGAAAAGGAAAAGAATGCTGCAGTGGAATAATCTGATCCAGCACAGCTCTTCTTATGTTCTTACAAGGCAGAAATACACATAGACAACAGTCCCATTCAGGTGTTCTCTTATCTGGGTAGATCAAACAGATGAAGAGGATTCCAGTCCCACCTGTCTCTCTCGTTGCATCCATCGCCCTCTAGTCATGGAAGGAGACCTCTGAAGAGGGGAGCCTCCTGTATCCATACGAGCCAGAAAGCTGGAAAATCAGGGTTCTGGCTCACGTGGAGAGCTTCCATGGATACAGGAGACACTCCTCCTCAGACGTCTCCCTCCACAAGTACAGGGTGACAGCTTTTGGGAATATTGCAACCTCATCTGCAAGTTACTGGAAGAGGGCAGTGTTGCAGTTCGTTCATGGGAATTCTGAGCATAGCTAGCCTTAAGATCTCTGTAGCCTATGATGTGGTTTCCTGTGGTTTCTTCCTTTTGCGTCTCCCCTTCCTCCCCGCTCCCTCTCTCTGACCTCCTCCATTGCTGGGAGCATGTGCATTTGCTCTCTCGCTCCTGCTGGTGCAAAGGAGCACAAAATAGACAGAACAAACTCTCTGACGCTCTACGCTGGCCCTGCACTGTATATGCAAGAAGATTTGTGAGCAGAACTGTTTTCTTCACTGAAGAAGAGTGTGGCCTCTCTTTTATTGTGCTAAGATGGCCTGCGTGCACGTGTGACTGGTAAACGCTCATTCGGTTTTGCCTTCTGCCTCTTGGCACAAGTTTTTTCTCTGCTAATTGCCTTTCTAATAGGAGGCATCACTACTAAATAATCCCATCAACAGCAACACGTGAGGAGGGCACGGTGTGTGTGTGTGTGGGGGGGCACTCCCCCTCTTCGTATGTTTGATCTACCCGGGTAAGAGAATGCCTGAACAGCACTTAAAGGGGCAGGTTTTGCACACCTCTGCCACTGTCAGTAGCACACCTGGGGTCCCCAGTGTGGTACCTATGGACATCAGTGTGCCTGTGAGCACTTCCCTTGATGTCTGCCAGGCTTCCTGACCTTCCTAATTTTTTAAAAATGTTCTTTAGACTAAAACAAAACGCAAAAACAGGAGCCAGGCATGCTGTAATCGGAAGCACCAGTCTCCAATGCCATCTTTATTTCTAAGAATACTTCTGGGTTCCATGTGGGCCCCAGAGACATTCTTAGAAAATCAAAATGGCAGGCAGCTGAAGCCCAGAGCTTCACTTTGAAGCTCCCAGCCACCCAGAAAAAAAGGAAAAGGATAATGGATGTGTGTGTCAGCATCCTGGGGGGCTAAAGGAGGCAGCGCAGAGCTTTGAGGTGTTTCACCTGTGCTGTGTATATGCGTGTATTACTGGTTTTGTGTGGTGTATGTGTGTTTCTCTGAACATCAGCTGTTTGCCTTCTGTGAAATGGATTGTGCTTTGTGGGGGCAAATATGTGATCTGGTATTTAGGGTGCAGACCCCACCTCTCCCTTGTACTCAGTTTCTTGGCCAAGTTACTTGTCCCTGAGTATCATCAGTTGCCCTTCTATGAAATGGGTGTGGGAACAGAACACTGGATTGGAGTTCAGATCATACCTCTGCCTTGCATTTAGGTTCCTGGACAAGTTAATTTACTTTTCACTTCACCAGCTTGTCTTCTGGGAAATGGCTGGACCACACCCACTATGGCAGCCATTTTGTGAATGGAGAAGCCCCCATGGGAGCCATTTTGTGAGAATGCCCATGACACCCTCTCCAAATCCCAAATGTGGCCAGTGGCACAAAGGGATTCAATACTACCAGCAGAATGCTAGACACTGTACAAAAGGCAAAAGTAACACAGTCCCTGCCCAGCCTCCAAGGGGTCTTACACCACTGAAGCTCAAGGTTTTTGGTGAACCACTCAACGGTTCACCAAATGAGAAAGTTCTTTAACTGTAGAACACCACCAAGAGCATCTCTTGACATGCCTTTGAAATGAGTTCATGTCACACCAAGTGGTACTATTACAAGGGCTTCCTACCACCTGCCAATGCTACCACCTGCCAACACCACCACATTCCATAGTATCACTGGTCTTCCAGGAAACGTAGCAGCTAACAAAGACAGAAATAGCAAGATCTGCCTGTATCTTTCCACCATGGAAACAAAGTTCCTTGTTTTTTTTAAAGTCTTCGTAACATTCACTAAAAACAAAGTGTTTCCCACCTCTAGAAAAAATACAGATGTTTCCAGTTTGATGCTGATGCTGACTGGAAACAGGCAAAAATAATTATTCAGATAACGGAAGTATTCAATGTCAGTCATTTATTCAGTTTGGACGAGAAATACAGATTATATTTATTTGAGTAGATTCATTTTCTGAATGGATGAGTTTATTGATACTGATTTTTTTTTAATTTGCTTTTGCATTCATCTACCAGTCCATAGACTATTAAAGATGGTGCATTAAAGATGCCATCTCATGATTCTTAGGCTTTAATGGGTCACAGATATATATACATACACAATGTGCTGAACCCTGCCTCCTACTTTTGTGAAATTCGTCCTTCTCTGTGAAAGAGGCATTGTTTTTTCTGCCTCTTTCGCAGGGAGGGGGAGAATTTCAGATAATTTTTGCATGGGAGTGGGGATTGCAGGGGTTCCATCTACCTTATTTAGTGTACAAGGTAGCTCTGGAGACTTCTTATCTTTTGTACTTTTAAAAATGTTTCCCCTGTACTCACAGCACAACGGGGCTCTTCACAGTTGGGTTTCAGCTCAGCTGCAGTCCCTGGAATAGCAGACGACACATGGCCATTCCAGGAACTGCCGCTGCCGGAATTGCTGCAAGCAGAAATGGGACTGGTTTAAAAGTTCTTTGCAAACAGAAATGGGACAATGCAAGAATGGGACTCGCTTACAATGGGACTCGCTTGCAAGCTCTTAAAACATTAGAAATCTCCCTTTCCTGCTTGCAGCATTGGAAACTCTTGTTTGCGTCATTAGAAACCTACCAGTTCCCACTTCCACTATTTTTGCCTGTCACTCAAGGCTGCTAGTAGAGGGTATGACGGAGAGTATTTAAAAAATAAAATGAAATAGCAGTCTGTCTCATTTCAAGAACCTCATCGGAAGACTCTCTCTCTCCCTCTCTCTCTCTCTCTAACACACACACACACACACACACTGCACTCCCCCTCCTCCCAACTCAAGTCACAACCTATCCAAAGCACATTCCCTGCTCAGGAGGGAAGCAAGCAGCAGCTTCCTCCCTGCCAGAGTAGGGAGAGCAAGGCGAGTGCAACTAGCTCCGTATAGCCAACAAGCTCCCTATAGCCAACTAGCTCCCTATAGCCAACGTGATGTGAGCTTGCAAAACACTCCCCCCAATGAAGCAGTGAGGTGGTTGCAGCCGCTTTCTTCCCAATCAGAGAGAGAAGAGCCTTTGCAAGCGCAGGGGCACCAGCTGAACACCAGCATACCCTGCGCTTGCAAAACGCTCTTCCAACTCAGGAGGAAAGCGGCAGGAACCACCTCCCTGCCCAAGAGGGAAAAGAAGAGCCATTACAAGCACAGGAGCACTCGCTCCTAGTACTCATGTGAGTGTCAAGGCCCCACACTCCCAAAAAGTTCTCCGAAAATTCTCACACTTTCCCACAGTTGTCATATGCGATTGCTTTTTGACCCTCCCCGCACTTGAATGGTCGGGGAAAAAAGGAGATTGAAAATTTTGCCACAGCACTAATATATATATATATATATATATATATATACACACACATGCATACATACATACATACATATCTGATATTAGACACTGTAAAATGTTAAGGCTATACCAGAACTTGTCCCAAGAACAAGGCCAAAAGCAAATCACATAGAGTCTCAAACGTATCTGTGCCAGTCCTTACAAAATTATGCTCCAGGAATTCCAGGAAAGCAAGCCAAGACAGGACCTCCAGGCAGTCTGTTGAACATAGGTGAACATATGGATCTGTCTCATACTGAATCAGACCTCTGGTCCATCTATCTCAGATGGACTACTTCAGAGCATCTACTGCATGCTCTGACTGGAACTTGAACAGAATTATAATGGCCCATAATTCAGATAACTTGTTCACACTCCCTTTTTAGGACCAATTAGAATTCTGAACTCTATGTAGATGACAAATATTGATGCTCATGAGTTCTGGCAGTCCAGAGCTAGGGGTGTATGAGAAATTTGTTTCAGTTTGATTTCGATCAGGATTTACCCAGAAACAAACTGAAACCTTCTGGACTGAACACGGACCTGGACGCAATCTGTGGCCGAGGTCCGTACATTTCCGAGCTTGCAATGTGATTCGCAGACCAAAACAAATGTGTTAGACAGCATGCGTACATTTAAAAAAAGTGCATGAAAAATGTGTACTTTTGGAAAATGCACACAATGGGAGAAAAATGCGTACATTTCAAAGATGCACACTATGGATGCATACATCTGGAAAAATACACACAAAAATAGGCAAGGATTTTCATGCAAAATGAAAAAAACAAACAAAGCTTTTAATCTGACATGGACTGGAGCTGGAATGAGCTTTGAGATGGAATTTGGAGGGCTTTGCCGAGCCTGAGTTTTGCCGATTTGCACATCACTGTCCAGAGTACGCTCTGGGATGCATCTCAAGCATGGTTATGGAGCATCATTTCTGAACTGAATTACCTTTGGGTTGGATCCAGACTTAGCTGTGCTTACCACCTTAGATCCACTGAAATCAATGTGACTTAAAATTAGCTGTGACTATGTTTCATCACTGATTTCAGTGGGTCTACACTAAGCATAACTATGTCTGGATCCAACCCATCATGTTTATATTATATTTACACTTTGGAAGATTTATACCAGACATGAGCCCTCTTCTGCTTTAGCGCAGAGAAAAAAGAATAATAAAAAAATACAAAATCAAGTTAAACCAATACAACCACAGCTGGTCATTCAGGAAAAGCCTGTTTAAATAAAAAGGTCTTTAGAAGATGCTGCAAGCACAGCATCTTTGGCACCTGCCTAATTTTCCAGGATTCCAAATTGTGTGGAGCACCTCCACAGACAGAGGAGGCTAGCCCTCTTAGAAGTCGGCCTCCACATGTAGAGGGCACAGAATAGGGGTGGGGCTAGCGTGCTCCCCATCCTACTGTGTTTGCTTTACCCTAAAGCAGAATGCCTGAAGAGGGCTGTATACACATCCGATACCTTCTGTTCCTGATTCAGCAAGTGATACAGGGGTAAATGTCTTTAGCTGGATTGGGGCAGGTGTCTGGCAAAGCCTGGGACCAAAGGAAGCAACCCCAGTTATTGGGTAGCCTTTTTGTGGTGTTTCTGCTGCTATTATCACCTGCCATTCTGATCTGTGTAGATCTGCTCTTGGATATAACTTTACTTATTTGCTCAGGTATGTGCAGAATTGGGTTTCAGCCTGTTCCCTAAAGGCTGAAAGTAACTGAGCACATGAGTAAGGAAAAAAGATTAATAACAAAAAAAGGGAAGGGAACTATTCTCTTCATAGGGCATACATGTTATTAAAATTCATTCAAAGGCTAGTCTCTATAATTACATTCACACTGTCAAGACTTAAATATCAAGACAGTGTCACTGCCAAGTGACTGCTCCCATGTGGATTTATTAAATTCTAGAGGCACAAAGAAAAAAAAAGTACTAAAAATATAACCTTAAGAAATGATGTGTTTATGGATATTTCTGCCTCGGGATATTGCTGAACCTTTTGCTCTTAAGAGACTAACATTTTTATATCCCACAACTTCTTTGCCTCACTCCATTAGATAAAGCATCCAGGATTACTGCCAATTTTTCAAAGTAAAATACTGTGTGAAGATTGGGAATTTATATTCCCATAGCTGAACCATCCCGCTGCTAACCTGATTTATTGGAAAGACATAAGATTCTCTTCCTTCCTTCCTTTCTTCCTTTCTTTCTGAATTTCAGCTTTGCTTTAAACAACATGGCACAAGAAGGATGAACGGGTCAAACAACAGTGGTTGCAATGTACTCCTACCCCACACTCATCTCACTGCAAGGCAACAAAAGCAGGAGCCAGCTAAGTGGGCTTCTGTGCATATATACATATCTGAATGTAGAACCCTGTGCACAAGTAGGCATCGCATATGGTTTGTCCTTCAAACCAGCTTCTGGGGAAATACCAATTTTCAAAAAGGGGTCCAGGGGGGATCCAGGAAAGTACAGGCCTGTTAGCTTAACATCTGTTCCAAGTAAACTGGTTGAAAGCATTATTATAGATAAAATTAGTAATCGTATAGAAGGACAAGCCCTCCTGAAAAAGAATCAACATGGCTTCCGCAAAGGTAAGTCCTATCTCACTAACCTTTCAGAGTTATTTGAGAGTGTCAGTAAACATGCAGACAGGGGTAACCCGGTAGACATTGTGTACTTGGACTTCTAAAAGGCTTTTGACAAAGTCACTCACCAAAGACTCCTGAGCAAACTTAGCAGTCATGGAATAAGGGGACAGGTCCTTCTATGGATCAGTAACTGGTTAAAGAACCGAAAGCAGAGAGTAGGAATAAATGGCAAATTCTCTCAATGGAGGGAAGTAAATAGTGGGGTCCCACAGGGATCTGTATTAGGACCAATGCTTTTCAATCTGTTCATAAATGATCTGGAATTAGGATTGAGCAGTGAAGTGGCCAAGTGTGTGGATGACACCGAAATTATTTAGGGTGGTTAAAACAAAAAGGGATTGTGAAGAGCTCCGAAAGGATCTCTCCAAACTGGGAGATTGGGCATTTAAATGGCAAATGCGGTTCAATGTAAACAAGTGTAAAGAGATGCATGTTGGGGCAAAAAATCCCAACTTCAAGTATAGCTTGATGAGAATTGAGCTAGCAGTGACTGACCAGGAAAGAGATTTTGGGGTTGTGGTAGACAACTCAATCAAGATGTCAACCCAGTGTGCAGCCATTGTAAAAAAGGCAAACTCCATGTTAGGCATAATTAGAAAAGGAACTGTGAATAAAACTGCCAATATCATACTGCCCCTATAGAAATCTATGGTGTGACCACACTTAGAATACTGTGTACAGTTCTGGTCACCACACCTAAAAAAAGATATTGTAGACCTGGAAAAAGTGCAGAAACGGGCAGCTAAAATGATCAAGGGGCTGGAGAGGAAGTTGCAACACCTGCGATTGTTTAGTTTGGAAAAAAGGAGGGTAAGGGGAGACATGGTAGAGGTCTTCAAAATTATGCATAGTGTGGAGAATGTAGATAGCGAGACATTTTTCTCCCTCTCTCAAAATA
Source organism: Heloderma suspectum (assembly GCF_057233095.1). Classification (NCBI taxonomy): domain Eukaryota; kingdom Metazoa; phylum Chordata; class Lepidosauria; order Squamata; family Helodermatidae; genus Heloderma; species Heloderma suspectum. Next base: position 189,313,499 of record NC_139461.1, read on the forward strand.
CTAGAACTTGGGGTCATCCTATGAAGCTGATTGGTGGGAGATTCAGGGCAGATAAAAGGAAGTACTTTTTCACACAGCACATAGTTAAACTATGGAATTCGCTACCACAGGATGTAGTGATGGCCAATTTGGATGGCTTTAAAAGGGGGTTGAACAAATTCCTGGAGGAAAAGACTATCAATGGCTACCAGTCTTGATGGCTGTGTGCTACCTCCAGTACCAGAGGCAGTGAGCCTATGTACAGTACACCAGTTGCTAGGGAACATGGGTGCAAGGGTGCTGTTGCACTCACATCCTGCTTATGGTTTCCTGGTCGACAGCTGGTTGGTGTGAACAGAATGCTGGACTAGATGGACCCTTGGTCTGATCCAGCATAGCTCTTCTTATGTTCTGACGTTAGTGCAGAACATTTTTTTCTAACAGAGCTCTGTTAGAAAAAAATATTGGCAATAGGCAGTGGAGGCTGGTGGCTCTGGTTTCAGTCAGAACCAGCCAGAACTCTAAAGGAGCTATCTGAGGTGCTGAACCCATTTTGGTTCAGCAATGACACTGGAGCCACCAGCCTGCAGTGGCAACAAGTATAGTCTCTGAAGGCATTCCTGGTACAGTTCTAATGACACAACAATTCCTGTGTAAAAATCACTACACCAAAAAAGGGGTATTGGTTAGTTTAAAATAAATGCAGCTATACACTGGATCCACAAATGTCAACTGCAGTGGTATTGATCAATCAAGATAACAGCCTGGATCAGAACTGGCCAGCTTGTGTATTCTCAAAGGTCTCCAGACACTAGCCCGGGCGACAGAATGATCTGATCTTCTCTATAGTTAAGTTGGCACTGCCAAAGCTGTAAGAAGTTTGAAGGTAAGGAGCACTTGCAAAGCTTTTATAACACCTTTCGCCAAAGGTTTCAAAGCAGTTCACAAATAAAGTGAATCAAAACACATGATAAAAACAGGTTGAAACAATCCAATTAAGCAAAAACAAAACACAGTCAGCAGCAAAACAGAAAAATGAGATCTTCTTTTGGATCCAGACTTAGTGATACTTAGAGCAGACCTACTGAAATCAATAGGATTTAAGTGAGTAATGTCTAACTTATGTCCTATGGATTTCAATGGGCCTACTCTAAGTATCACTAAGTCTAGATCCAACCCAACGTAACTGCAGGCATGTTGAAATAAGGACATTGTTTGTAGAATTTGTAGTCGGGAAAGAGGGATGGGAGAACTAGGGAGGCTCAAGCTCAGGGGCGTTCTCTGAACCGCACTTGGAAGCTTGATTTGCCTTGCTCTCATTTTTATTTCCATCCTGTTTCTCTTGTCTTTTTTTCCATGAAATTTTATTTTAGTTTGAAATAAAGTTAAGAAAATAAAGGCTACAGAAAGAACGTACATAATAATCAAAATCACTAAAGAAACAAAGGAATTCACTAATTATAAATCTTAGTCTATAACAGAGCTTATGGAACATCTACAACAACATCTAATGAAAGTAAAAATCAAAGTTCTGCAACATATAAAAGGAGTATGCATAAGTGTGTGTCATTTTGTGTGTTTTGCCTATTAATCAGTAAAAATACAGGCAACTGTACTTTGTTGGAACTTTATCAAAAGTTTTGAAGTGCTTCAGCATAGGAAATGAATGGAAACCATTGTGCCATAATAGCATTCTTCGAGTTAGGATTCCTTGCTCCTAATTTTTTTCTTTTTGTTGGAATGGGAAAAGTTCAAATTTCAAACGAAAAAAGCACATGTTTGCTAAAGCTGTCTGCGCACACATTTCTATGTGCATTTTTCAAAAGTGCACTCCCCCCCCCGCAGTTAACATGTTTTTTAGTGCACATTTTTAAGTGCACGTTTCCCCCCAAATCCATATTTTTCAAATGTGATGACAAGTACAGCAAAGAGCCACCTTCCCCCACCCCTACTCTGCCCAAAATGCGCTTGCGTTCGGGGTTTCAAACAGGGCAAATCCTGATGATTTGCAAACTAAAATGAAATTCTTGTACATCGCTAGATGGAAAGTGCTTAACCTTCAGGCAATGGACTAACATTCCACAGTTGCAGGATGACATTTGAGAAGGCTCTGTTTCTACTGGAGGTGAATGTGGCCTTAAAATATGATGAAATCTGTAGCAAGGCCTCCTTTGCTGATCTCAGATTACAGAGAGATCCAAACAGAAGCACACACTTGCAAAGGTGTTCAAGACCCAGACTGCTTAGATCTTTAGATATCAAAGCCAAGGAGCATGGGGCTGTAATTTCCTTTGCCTCCTGATTCAATTTGATTGAAAGGGGAGCCAAAGGAAAGTACAAACTCCCATGACCTCTGGCATTAAATTATGCTTCTGAATTGAGGACCATCATTTTTAGTTATGGAGAAACAGTAGTTACCTGTCTGTACTGAGCCCTCCATGATGCCAGTTGTCACCTCCCCCATTTCAAATGTAGGTTTGTTTGTTTTTTTCTCTGGGGAGTGCTGGAAGTGAAGGGCTTTACCCCTTCATTTTGTTTCGAGCTTTCTAAAAAACACCCCTCAAAAATATCTGAGGGTTTTCTGGATTTTGAAGCGAGCCAAGAGCAATTCACCCTTCACTATCTGGCTGGCTGGAATTACAGCATGCGCTAAGGGGGCTAGTATAGCTTTCTCTTAACTCTGTGTGTGTGTGTGTGTGTGTGTACGCGTCCGTGTGTGTGCACATACGTGTATTACACAAATGTCATGTGTGTGAGTTTAGTGTTGAGGGTGGAGGGGGGCTGTAAAGAACAAGAGGGTTCTGTATGGGATCCTGCATATGTTAGGGGATGAGGGCAAAGATGTAAGAGTCTGTTGCTTTTAGCTTAGGAATGTATTGTTTTATGATAGGAGGTGGCTGGGGCTCAGAAAGAGTGCACTGGTGCTGCAACCCTGTGACACCTGAAAGGGAGGACGGCCTGGTTTATCTCAAGGCTGTTAGTTTTCAACCTTGGTCTTATCTATAGCTCAAGATCATAAATAGGGCTGTGCAGGGACCCCCCCAATCCGACTCGGAAGCCACTTTGTGGCTTCGGAGATGGGCCCAATTCGGCTTGGGCTGATTTTGGGGCACCCAATCCAACGCCTACTTTGGGCCCCCCGATGTCTCCGCACAAACCCCCAGCTCCTTACCTAGGCTGCTGCCTCCACCTCCTCCTCCTCCTCCACCACTGCTGTCGTTGCCTCCGCTGATACCACTGTCGCCTCTGCCAGCTCCTGAGCCCTGGACACTTGCCGGCTCTTTTTGGCAGGAGTTGCCATTTTAAAAATGGCGACTCCCACCAAAAAGAGCCGACATGCATCCAGGGCTCAGGAGTTGGTAGTGGAGGGCAGTGATGGTGGCAACTCCTGTGAGTCACCTCAGGTAAGGAACTGGAGGTGCCAGCACAGCTGGGCCAGGGTGCCAAAGCTCTGTACCAAGAGCTTCAGAGAGCCCCCGACCAGCTTCAGGACACTTCATGCCCCCCCTGCTTCACTTCAGAAGGGGCCTGAAATGGCCTGCTTCGACTCGGGCTTTGGGCCTCAGGCTGAAGCGGTGCACAGCCCTAGTCATAAAACCATTCTGGCCTACACTGAGTCAGCCCCAGCTGGTGAGGTACGAATCATGTCATCCCTTCCTCCAGAGGGAAGGGGGAACAGAGTGGTCAAAACTGAGCTGGACGTGGTATAACGTTTGAAGGGAATTCCAGCTCAGGGTCCTTTGTCTCCATCCAGTCTTGGAGGAAGTTGTCAGGTTGCCGTGGCTTGTGATTTGAAGGACCCTACTTCAGAGTAAGTAGCATAGACCAGACAGCTTTCTTGTTTTATCCGTACTGAGTTTCCAACAGTGGCTTGTTTCTTGGATGTCTGAACTTACCATTTATTCTTCCCAATTCCCCATCCCTAAATTGTAAATAAACTATCTACCTCAATACTCTGTGCTGCTTTCCCCCCCCTTGGATCAGTGCTAATCCAGTGGGTTACCCACCAAGAATACCAGGTTATGTGTTTGGGGCACCTGAGAGGTTCCCCTGAGTCTCAGGTGTGGGGACCTGAGGAGGTGGTGGCAGTGGGTAAATTGTGGCTGTCAGAGTCACAGTGCCACAGCCTACCTTTACAGGGGTCCACTACAGTCTGCTAGCCCCATGGCCCATCATGGCCTTGATCTGACCCTGCGCTGGAAGCCAGCTGATGCATATGTCAGACTCAGATAACAGAACACTGAAGTACTAATAGCCCCTCTGTGGGTAGATTAGATGGCCCCATGTGACCAAGCACAGGTTTCTAGATTAGAATGTTGTCTGCCTATGGAGGCATCTATGAATGAATGAACTTATTATTCACCATGTTTCTCCAGCATATGCTTCTATCAAAAAATTATTTTATTTTACATAACTGCCATAAGATTTCAGCAAGATGGTGTCCAACTCCTCTAGTAGCATATTTGTTTATAAAATCCTGATTTCACTGAAAAATGTGTTTACATGATCCAGGGCGAAATGTCTCTTTAACTGGCATGATTAATTTCTTTTCTTTTAAAAAGAAACCCTAAAAAGCCTTGCTTTTGAAAAGCATAAATTTACAGTCAAATTCATCACAGCATAATCTTGTTAATATTTTACAAATGTGCTTTTAAGCAGATTAATGAATGACAGCTGAATCGTGATCCCCCCACCCCCGGAATGTGGGTCTTTAATTTTGATTTATGAAAGATATCTCTGTTTTATTTATTTATTTATTTATTCATTCATTCATTCATTCATGGTTCCCTTTAGGGTGCAAGAGAAACAAACATCCCACAGCAAGCTATTGTTTAGGCTTAGTAATATTAGGAGCATTTATGCTCTTTTAATGAGACTAAAATGTATGGCATTTCAAAAGGCATACTGAAAGCGCCAGCACAGTCATCTTGAACATATATGGTATATTATTATGAAGATGATGATTAGATACATGCATTCAGTATTCTACCTTAAGGAGGAGGAATAAGATTTGAAAGGTGCATTTGCACAGGGCTTTTAAAGTGAAACAGATGCCTTCCTTCAGAGTAGGGATGTTCGAACCCACCCCTGACCGGGTTCTCCGGGCACCCACCCAGCCCCTGCTTGCTGGTCCCCGGATTGCACTCGACCCCTCCCACACTCAGCGATCAGCCTGTACTCACCGCAGCAGCCTCGTCGAACTCTGCAGTTGCCATTTTTTGAAAAACAAAATGGCAATCACAAAACGCGCACATTTGCATATGCGAGGAAATTTGCATTTTGCAAAAATGCACATTTCTGCGTTTGCACAAAGATGAGCATTTGCAGAAATGCACATTCCCGCATAAGTGAATATGCGCATTCATACAAATGCGCATTTTTGCACATACACAAATATGCACATTTTTGCAATCGCCATTTTATGTCTAAAAAAATGGTGACTGTGTAGCTCGACAGGGCCACCAGGTTGAGTGCCAGCCATTCACCAAGCATGGGCAGAGGGTGAGCAGGGGCTCAGTGAGAGGGGCTCAGGTGTGTGGGCAGGGGAGGTTCCACTGGATTCCCCAATGAAATCCTACTTCAGAGCACCCAGTTCCTTTGAGCCCTTCCCAGCTCCTTGCTTGTTTGTCCCTTGCTCTCCAGCCTCTCACAAAACAGATTCAAACAATACTTGTGTGTGTGTGTGTGTGTGGCACAGGACCTGCCATCTATGACCCATCTCATAAACTCATTTGCATGGAGAAATTACATTCCCCCCCACCCTTATCTGCACCCTGCACACAGGATCAAATGAGACACAATAATGTGATGGTCTGATTCCCATTATCTTCCCCTCTACACCAGGAGTGGGCAGAAGGTATATCTGAGTATACTAGTAGATCTCCGGGTGATTTGAAGTATATCAGCAAGGATTTCTGACTCCCAACTGTTTAACAATAGCAACAATAAAATCTACCCTTCGGCCCTAAATTAGGCTGCTTGGGATAACCAGGAGTGGATTTTTGCATGGATGGCTTGTGAGTTCTGTTCAGTTCCGGAACTCAAAACAAAATTTCTAGGCTTAGAATTTTTTTAAAGGATGTCTGTTGCACCGGACTCCAGTCAGTAGATCTCAGGGTTGTAGTAAAACAACAAAGTAGATCCCAAAGCCTGAATTCTGCCCACCCCTGCTCTAAATAGAGGTGCACATAAGCTTCTGTATGGCACATCCACATCACACATGTCACTAAACAACTTATGAGGAAACGTAATGGTTGAAGATGCATGGTACAGCAACCTTGTTGAACCTAAAAGCATTTGAGTCTGCTCAATGCCCTGGAAACCCCATACTGTATATTTACCAGGCTTAAATCTTGGAAAAAGAGTGGGATATGCATGTAGGGATGGTGCGGGCAGCTGACTGGGTCCGGGAGTCAGCAGACAACCCCCTGTCCATGCCTGCCAAGCCCCTGCCCAACCCCACCCCCTGTGCTTGCCAAGCCGCCATTTTAATTTAAAAAATGACAATCACAAAATATGATCACATTTGTAAAATGGCACCATGAATGCCCCATATATGCAAGACTACAGGCATACATGGTCCATTTATGCCTGTAATCTTGCATATATGGGGCATTCACGGCAACATTTTGCAGAAGTATAGATGTGCACATATCTCACGATTGCCATCTTTTTTTCCTCAAAATGGCACTTGTGGATGGGTCCCTGGTGAGTGCAGACAGCTCAGTGAGCATGGGGGGAGGGTCAAGTGTGGGTTCGGGGGTGCAGGAGCGGGGGCAGGGGCTCAGCGGCGCCCAGATACCCTGGGCTTCTGGGCCCTCTAGCTCCTCTTCAGAGGAGGACTGCTCCAGTTGGGGCAGGACAATATGCATGTCACATATTTTATTTTTGTGGTGGCCATTGCTCCACCACATGAATTGGAGCATCAGCCCAGTGAGCACATGAACTGGGCCTCTCCCACACTGGAGGCATTCAAGACGAGGCTGGACAGCCATCTGTCAGGGATGCTCTGACTTGGATTCCTGCATTGAGCGGGGGGATTGGACTCGATGGCCTTGTGGACCCCTTCCAGCCCTACTATTCTATGATTCTGTGGCTGAAGGCAGATGGGGATGCATCAAAAGGGTACTTCTTTTAAGGACTTCACACATACTAAAAATGTGTTGCACTTTTAGTGGGAAATGTTTCATTGAGACTACCACATTGGCCAGGACCCAAACACTCTTGAAACTAGTTCCAGCCCCCAGGGGGAATTTGTGGTTCACAAATAGCGACTTCCCCTGCCGTAGGGCAAACCAATACTGAAAACAGAAAGATTGAAGATCATTTTGTGGTATGACACAGTGGTCTGCTGTTCTAAAAAGAAGAAGTGCTAGCATGCCTAAGTATTTCTTTCAATCCCAGGTTCTGTCTTCAAGAACTATTGGAGGACTGCAGCCTTAACTCTTTGGAGCAGACTTCCAAAAAAGGTCAGTTTCCAGCTAATTAGACCCAGTTCAGATGTTTTCCTGAAACAGGTTTTGCGCAGTAGACAGATGGCACAGCCCATTCTCCCCTTCCCCATCAGCCTACCCTGGTTTGCCATGTCGCATGGGAAGCACCATATAACATGAGTCCTCACACAAAGGCCTACATCACAGGCACCCTATTTTATTTGTTTATCCTATACCCTGCCCTTCCTCCAAAATGAGCACAGGGCAGCTTACAATATTAATAAAACAAGTACCAATAAAACAATCATAAAATCATACTATCACATGGAGGGTGCATTCCTATCGGGATAGGCGGCTGCCTCCGAACTCGGATGCGACCGCCTATCCAATGGAGGACAGGAGCAGCATGGAGGGGATCTTCTCCTCTGTGCTTCAGCCGCCCTGCATTTACAGCCTATTTTGGCTGTCTAGCTGCGGGAAGTCAGAGCAAGAGAGGCGGAGGCCGGACAACGCATAGGAAGCATTGGAAAGCCACTTCCTCCCCCCACCCCGCCCCACCCCCAGGAATGCCCTGTTTTTGCTGCTCTGCACTGTTCTTATGAATGCAGAGCGTGGGGCCGATCCGCGCTGCCTACGAGGCGGCACAGGAGGGGGTGGAGATCGGTTCTCAGGGAACCAACCTATCCTTTGGCTGTCTAGCCACTGACTAGACGGCCACAGGATTGCGCCCTAAAGCAATTAAAATACAGCAATCATATCTAATATAAAAATGCCCAGATCAACATGTTAGGAGCCAAATCCTTGTGTAAATAAGGAGGTATTTTGTGATCTCCCTTTTCCTTGATTTATTTTAATTTAAATCATTTATATGCACTAGGGGTGGCTACTTTGGGAAGCCTGCGGGACCATTTTTGCCCCCCAGATCTGCCCCTGCAGGCTGCCCCCCTGCTGAAAAAATAATAATTAAAAAATGGCATCTGGAGTTTCTGTGGATGCCCAAAGGATTAAAATTAGCTTGTTTACAAACTAATTTTGACCTTTTTGTTGCTCCGTAGTAGCTATGGAGTCCTAAAAGGGTCAAAGTGATTGCTGCAGGTACCATTTAAAAATGCTCTTACAATTGTTGGGGGGAAATTCCTGGAGGGGCAGAGTTGGCCCCCAGGCCTGAAATTCTGCACCCCTGCTCTGTCTGAAGGCATCCTCTATTTGAAGAGCTGTCCAGTCCAAGGGAGGGTTAAAGATATGGAACCACAAGAAGGCAGAGAGGGGCCTTGAAGTTACCTATCCGCATATAGCACCTGGGCAGCTGAATGACAAGGCACGCAGGTCACTTTCTTCTCCAATATGGTAGAATGTAATGCAGTTCTATTTAAGTGATGGTAGTGTTTCTAAATTGGCATCTGGCTTTATAGCTTAGCATTAGCCAATTCTACACAAATCTGTGTTCTTTTTTGGTGATGCTTAAGTGACCACCTGACAGACAAGGCAGGGGTGGACATACAGTAAATTCTTCACAGCCCTAATCCAGAAGTCCACATTTGCCACAGAAGATTGCATGTCCCCTGAAGTACACACTTGCAAGAAATTGGAAACAAGTGTACTTCATAATGCACTGTAAACTGATTGCACAAGAAGGCCTGAAATCATAAACCTTAAAAAAGAATGGATATGATAAGTGTGGGAATACTCCATGAGGGAATTCACGTACATATCAGTGCAGGGATCTTCTGTTTCTGAAGGAGGCAGTGGGGTCATCTATGTGAGCGCCTGCCATCCCATGTACAATGTCACACATGTGCCATGGATAACTCATACATTCATATGCAACTGTAGCCCTACTTAGGTGCTCAAAACCCACAGCTGCGCATGCCAACCATGTCCCTTGCCCTCAGCCAATGTGTGATCAGTCTCAGACTAGGATTTCCTTCACAGGGATGGAAACCCTGATTGCCCAGAGTTTCTGCTCCTGTGGAGGAAATCCTACACTTGCAGAAGTGACCCACTGCAGACTGATGCCAATCACGCATAGGCTGTGGCATGACCAGCATTCCTAGTGGTGTTGAGGGGGTGGGACTAGTGCCATGCATTCCCAGTGGCCTCTTCACAAGTTCAGCACCAACAAGTACCAAACAGTGGAACAGGCCTTGTGTGTGGGCTGAATCAATCCTACCTTTCCCTCTAAAATGGAAATTAAGATCATGCTAATGAGGTGCATTTGTGTTCTACCCACATCACATCTTACCTCATATCCATGGTAGGAAGCATATGCAGCTCCTATGAGCCACAGGTTGCCAAGTGTGAGAACCAGCGCTATTAAAACAGCGCTATTTTATTCATTCCTATGCTGCTTCCCCAAATCAAGGAGGCTCTGTAAAACCGGGAACATCAAAATACAACCCCAATAAAACCAGCCACAACTGAAGCTAATATAATGCTAAGAGGTCGAATAACCTTCATTCATTAAAAAATGAAAAAAAAATTAAAAGCTATTCACCAAAATCAGTTTTCATCATGGAAGGAAGGAAGGAAGGAGAAAAGCTCATAGCTTTAAGGGGTTTCATAAGGAAAACTGGAGCTATACAATCTGAATTGGTTATTTCCCCCTTCATGATAAATTACCAGCTAGCAACCTTCCAAAGCAGATTTGCTCTTGATATCGCTGCCGCAGTGCTGTATTGATTTGTTGTCCTGAGTTATCCATGCATATATTATTAGGGCATTTCCACATGAAACCCCATTTTCATTTTGCATTTTGCCTTACAAACTAGTCTGACGAATGGAATCCGATGGTTTAATTATTTCAGTAAACATAATCATGGCACTGCTAACTACACCAGAGAGCCTTTTCTTTCCCTATTTTTTTTAGCAATGTGTGCCTCCTTGTAATGAAAGGCATGCTGTATTAATGATGCTGAAAACCCCTAAGGAAAACACTGAAGGTCCAACTCATAACATTATGCCAGAATTACATTCACAGAAGACTTTTTAATAATCTTTGTTTCTTAATTTAGTTTTGATTGGCTAGGAAATCCATAGTGGCACTCAACGGCTCGCTTTTCCGCTATCATCAGCACTTCTGCTCCATAAATCGTACAAACGTACACAGCTTCCTCCGTCTGTAGGCTCCTTCAAGCCTTCTGCATAACCTCTCCAGGAGGAGGAAAAAAAATTGGCTGCAGATAATTCCAGGATAATGTTACCATTTTTAAGCCACTCAGATGTTGCACTGGGCTGTGTCAGCCAGGTCTGCCTAAGTCCTAAGAACAAATCTTCTCTTTTGCGTTGCTGCTATTTCTGTCTTCAAAAACCCAAGTAAACACTGGCTACTTACAGGTAACACTTCTTATTTCTTTATTTCTTTTATATCCGACCTTTCTTCCATCATGGAACTCAAGGTGGCTACATGTGGTCCCCAGGTGGTCTCCCCTCCAAGCACTGACCAGACCCAAACCCGCTTAGCTTCAGCAAGGTGGCTGCCTCATGTGCCTTCAGACTATGCCCTGGGACTAGTCCCAGGGCACTTCTACTTCCTTCTGTCTCCTGCGCTGCATACTACTACCACCTCCCCAGTCATTTCAATCTAACAACATACACTTTGGACCACTGGCCACCCAAGGCACTGGAAAGAAATGAACAAAAACACAAGCACAAATATTAAAGTGGGGATAGACAACCTGGTAGACTACAGGTTTGGACTACAGCTCCCATCAGCCCCAGCCAGCATGGCCAATAGTCAGGCATTATGGGAGGTGTCGTCCAAAACAACTGAAAAGCACCAGGTTGCCTATTCCTATATCAAAATATATCACATAGCTATAGCCCCCAAGATTCTCCCCATCCAACTTCTGCCTTGGATTTCGGGGATTTTGAATTAGCTGATCTCGTTTGCGGAGTAGCACCTTCTGTTTTGTACTTTATCAGACCTCTGTGCATGTGCAGCTTGCTCTTGCTTTCAGTTTGCATCTTCTGCCCCACCCTTACAGATTACCAATGCACATTAAGCCCAGAGGTGCATTGACCAAAACACTGGAGAAAAAGGAACCTTGATTCAATTATACAAGGACATCAAGATTCCTTTCTGTTATATGATTCAATTGATGCAGATGTGCGCAAGTGTATATTGATCAAATAACAGCAGCATTGATTAAATAGCAGTGAATAGCTGTTAAATAACTGATCTTTTTTGCCCAGTGTTCTAAGGAAAATGTATATGCACTCTTCCTTACTGGAAACTTGTTATGGGGGGGGGGGGGGGGAGGATCCAGCAATTTGAAACCTACAGCAAAATATGCAAGCAGCGATTTCAAAATTAATTTTAGATTTCCTCCAAATTAAACTCACAAGAGAACAGAATAACAGCAAAATTGAAAGGGGAAGAACTGCTCATCCCTTCTCTCACAGAAGCCAGATTAAGAAATGTTTAGTTCCCTGTACAACCAAGCCATCCTCAGTTCCGTTGATCAGTGTCAGAGGCATTCTTTTCGCAACAATACCGTACAGATAATGTGACCTGCAACAAAATGTTGCAGTCTGTTTTCACTGCCTAACAGGGGTGTTCCTGTATGGGATTCCAGCCAGTCAGGTACGTCTTACTTTACGAGACTATACAGTGTAAGAGGACACCCCACCCCTCCCCCTGATTTTCCTTTCCAACAGATAACATGCCATGACTATTTAGGTTGTTTGTTTTGTGCCCATATGCTTTTTTAAAAAGATTTCTTACTCATGCAAACCTTGGGATTCTCTGTCTTATACCTCCCTTTTGTTTCTCAGTGGCCTCATTTTGCCTCCAATTCTGTTGGCACGCACCACAGGACTTTGCTATTAGAGGGAGTAATAATCAGGCTCTAGGACCCAAAGAGTCTCTTCAGTATATAAAAGTAATATTGCATGCCGGTTTTGTTTTGTAGGCTGTAGCTCCTTCTGCTACAAGATAGGTTGTGTTCAGAAATATTCAGAGGCTGTGTTCAGAAGAGGAACCACAGAAATCCCTCTGACTGCAAATGGCATAAGTACTTATTTTGAAACATTTATACCCTGCCTTATCTCCCTAGGCAGCTTACAACAAGTCAATAATTTAACAATTAAAATCATTCTTCCAATTTACAGCATAACATAAAAACACAAAAGAGCAGAAGAATGCCACAACGTAACAGCAATCAAAATGTTTACAATATTCCACAATAAGTGATTGATTAAAACAGCAAATTAAACTTGCATACTGACGGTCTTCCTGAGGAAGAAGGTCTTCACCAACTTCCTGATGGTCGTTAATCAGAAGGTGGGATGGGCATCCCATGGAGTGGAGTTCCAGAGCCTAGTATAGCCATGGGAAAGGGCCTCTCCCTTATCCCATCTAAACATATCTCAGGGAACATACAAGAGGAACTCCGAAGATGATCTCAATAGGTGGGCAGGTTCATACTGGAGAAGAAGGTCCTTCCAGTATCCTGGTTCTAAACTATTTAGGGATTTAAAGGGATGAATGAGTATGAGATCCAGCCTCTCTCACTCATTTTGTTTCAAGACTTCTATTCATGTTGTTGGGAACAGATCGTCCTCCCACTTCACAATCCACACCACAGAGAGTCAAAACTTAAGGCTATTACAACTTCATTTTTCTAAAGACTAGCCTTTCTACAAATGCAGATTCAAGGAAGCTCTCAGACTACCCCAGGCCCTAACCAACTAATCTGTGATCTCTAATCAGGGAAGATGAATCAGAGGGTAGTGAAGTTGCTGACAGACTGCCTGTGAACCTCATGGCCAAACTTGCTTTGCCCTCCCTTTGAGTGGCTCCCTCCTACGTTGGCTTCTGGCAGAGCATCTAAGCCCTGTCCCTCACTTTTCCTGCTTTGCTTTGCGATGCGCCCTAGCGTCTCTCAAGTCACGTTCCTCTTCCTCCTCCTCCTCAGAAACTTGAGTTGTCATGGTGGAAAAAGGAGGCAGCAACTCAGCCTGGGCAATCTGTTTGTCAAGGGCTTTGGAAAAATCTCTCCCGGCATCTTGGGGCTCTAGGGAAGGTTCCTCCCCCGGGCTCTGATCCAGCTGTTCCAAAGTCTGATTCAGAATTGGAGCTGTTAGACATCTCAAGGGGCTTGGACTCATCCCTGACACATACTTCCTTAAATATCCTAACTGACAAGACACCAAAGCAGATATCCTCCATATCTGGCTATGAGCATTTATCTGTACTCATGAGCTAAAAACACACAAATATAAACATATAATTAACTGTTTCTTTGCAACTTTTGCCTGTCGTCTGAAAAGCAGACAGAAGTCTCAGCTAGAGAGATCCAGTCATGGGGCTGGGTGATAATCCTCAGGGCAGACCTACATGTATTTGCATCTGCAGAACAACATTTGTGATTGAACAGATTGTCTCCTGGAGTTTCTTTGTTGGAACTGGGACAGGACTGTGCCCAAGAAACCTCTGGCTTTCTATGTTGGCAGACAGTCAGCAGGTTGATTGGTGGACTGCATGCAAGTTGCCTCTCTGTGCCCATGTCACTCTTCTCCGAATCATTTCCCTACCTTCTATTTCAGTCTCCTGGAAACTTCAGAGCAGGGGTGTCAAAACTCTTTCAGCCCGAGAGCTGAATTCAATTGCAGAGACGCTCTCAGGGGCCACATTCCAGTGGTGGGTGGAGCCAAAGGTGAAAGGGGCAGGGCCATAATACCAACATATTTTAGCTTCAAGTTCTTACTGCAAAACAACTAAGCATTCGAGAGACATTTCAACCTTTTAGAGTGGGAAAGAGATGTGCAAAACCTGCGAAACCATCGAACAACTCACAGGGAAAGGGGTTAGGTCAGTGCTGGGGGGCATAGCCTTCTGGGGAATCCTGGAGGGCCGGACTGGGACCCCAGGCAGGCCAGATTTGGCCTACGGGCCTGAGGTTTGACACCCCTGCTCTACACCAACCAAGGTAAAATCACTAATGTAGTGAGGAAGCATGAGAAGAGGAGGGATGCTATCCAGCCTGAGGCTGTCATGCCACATATACAATTATGCTTCTGCGTCACGTATGCTGTTTTTTCTAGACAGCCTACGGGATAGGGACCATCTCCCCTTTGCTCTGTCTGAGCCATCCTCCATCCTTTCAGGCTAATTTGTAGTCTTTGATTAACGCATTCCTCCGGTATCTTCCTAATACACATGTATAAACCAAATAGCAACCCAAGGCCACAGTTCACATAACCTGCTTGCTCTACAGCAGTTGCATCAACATTTGAACAGGCAACTGTGAGAATAAGAGGGTTGCCGATGATCTTGGTATATTTGGTATTACGTAGCAGTTCATTCCTATGACTGGATTGCAGGCTGCACGATATGTTTCTGCTCTTTGAAGCCTCGGGTACTAGAGATCTGACAAAGAATCGGATCTGTCAGCAGTCCAGTCAGTTGCCAACTTGCCAAGTATATTCTAAAGGGGGCGGGGGCAGGGAAATCACTCATAAAGGCAGAGATCTGTCATATGTAAGCTAACTGTCTAATCTACTGTGATTTGAAGCACACTAAATGTGAATCAATCTTGAAAAAGCTTCAGTGCTCATCTTCCATCATCAATCTGAAGATATTTCTAGAAGTGCAAGTATGAAATCTTCCTGAAATTAGATCATATTGCACTCCGCCAAAGCAAACAGTACATAAGAAGCTGCCACATACCGAGTTAGTCCATCTTGCTCGGTATTGTCTATATTAACTGGCAAAGATTCTTGAGGTTTTCAGATAGGAATCTTCCTCAGACCTTCTTGGAGATGCCAGGGATAGAACCTGGGACTTTTTGGGTGCAAAACTAGTTTCTCCAAACATGCAGATCCCAGCCATGTAACAGAAAGAGCTCTATTTGAAAAGCTCCCTTCTTATTTCAACATCATATGTTATGATCCAGGCACTGTATATCACAGATCCGCAATATTCTTTTACAAGAATTATGAACACAATCCACTGGGAGGTTCACCTGCACAAATCCAAATGAAACTAATGAGAGCTGTATACAGTAGCACTCTTGCAGAGCTTATTCATATCAGTGGGGCTAAGTGGGCTACTCCAGTGTCAGCATATGTGTATAGGTTGAGACAGAATGTACATATTCAACATGTTGTGAGCAAGTAATGAGTCTCTGATGCCATTTTGTTGTATATTCTGCCTCTTACTTCCAGTTTCGTCTTGGTAAACCTGGTACACAGGTTTAACCCAGAAGTGCACAACACCAAGGTGTACCTACAAACACATTTCCAAGATGAATGCTTGTGGCTGATGTCAATACTACAGATGCAGGGGGTGTATAAGGGTACATACTCATTTGCATGAGCATGACAGATGCTAAGCCACAGCTGAAGTGTTCACTGCACCTAAATTGTGGAACAAGCTTAGAAATGGTGACAGCTGAATGAAAAAAGAGTGTTTCTTTTTTTTCCTTGTCTTCTTGTTTCTGAGTCTTTAAGGCAGGAGTGTTAAACCTCAGGCCAAATCCGGCCTGCCTGGGGGCGAATCCTGGGGCCCCAATCCAGCCCTCTGGTTCAGCGGTGGCCACGTCCCTTCCCTAGCCACGCCCCCTTTCTTCAATTGCCAAGTTTTGGGTGGCTTCCCAGCTTTCGCATCTTTTTCTTCTCCATTTTAAAGATCGAAGTGCTTCTCCTAAGGTTAAGTTACTGGAAGTACAAGCTTTAAGCTATGGTGGCATTCTTGGCTCCACCCTTTTTGCTTTTGGCCACACACACCACTGGAATGCGGCCCCTGCGAGTCTCTCTGAAAATGAATACAGCCCTCACAAAAAAAAAACACATTTGACTCTAGAGCTGTGCACAAGTGGCCTCTTGAAATTCTCCACCTCACTTGTGGGCAGAGAAATGTGGGAGAGAATTTCACTGAATTTCTCCAAGAGGAGGAGAAATTCTCCAGTGTTTCTCCCAGGTAAGGCTCCCCACTGGCAGGGCTCATAGCACAGCTTCTTTCTTTTTGGGGCAGGGTTTGGGGTGCTTTTGTGCTGCAACAGCATCAACTGTCTTGGCAGGCAGGCCTCCAGTTTGCATCCACTGCAATGCAGTTTTGTGTCCAGCTCCAGGGATGAGGTGGAGCTAGTGCTCTGCCACAATCTGTCCTTCAATTTCCTGGAAGCTTTCTCCCCCCATGAAAGATGCTTCCACTGTCCTACCTCTTTAAGGATGTTTTATAATTTATTTTTGTGGTGTTTTTGAGCTTACCTAATCACAGCTAGCCTCCCGGGCTGCCTGCATGTCCTGATCTGAAAAAGCCCTGCGGGAGGAATTACCTCATGGTGCTTGAAACTGGGCTTTAATTGAAGTGTAGGAAGCTGAGGAGGCTACAGGCAGCCAGAGAGATGATTGTACAATGGAAAACAGGGCACTTGTGCTCACTCCTCGGCCACCTCCTAAGTAAGGGAAGCCCAAGAAACCCAAACCCAACCCAGGAGAATTTCTCAGAAATTTCTTCACCATTGAATTTCTTTTTGAAAGCAATTTCTCTTCTGTCAAATTGAATGAGAATGGTAAAAAAAAATCTGGGAGAAATTTTCGGCATGGCACTGACACCCCTGCTTTAAGGCAATGCTTCCATCAAATATTTTGATGTTATCCATGAAACCAGATGAATTGCTGAGATATCATGTCATAGGCCTCACTGCTATTTTACATCATCAATGGGTTATTTACATCATCAGTAGTACATCTCATACCAGAGATGTACACATGTCACTCTTGAACTTAAGAGGACCTACTCTGGATTCATTCAGTTACAGGAAATAAAGAAAAAACAGCACTTGCAAGAGCATGTATTGAATGCCTTCAAAAAGAAAACTAAATGTTACTCTGAAAGCAGCTCTGAAAAATACGATTGTTAGACAGGCAGAGGCGCTGGAATATCTTCCTACAAAATGTGTATTTCGCAGAATCTATTATCTGTATGAGAAAAGTTGTATGGCACAGTATAGGATTCAAGGGCCATTTATGTAGCACCTTATGAGGCCGACAATCCAGAACACAAATCAAATCTATCAACCTCTTTTGTGTTTTGAGCCAAATGCAGAGTTGAACCCAGACAAATATCCACCCCAAATGCTGCATTTGTGAAAGGATGCATCCTTGATATAAATAAAGCAGTAAAAGTTTTGCCATTGATTTCAACCGTACCGAAACATCATTCAAAGACTACTTATATCCACTCTTCAGTTTAAAAAGCTTTGATACGACCTATCTGCAAGAAGCTTTTCAGACCTACAGTATATAATGTCATGCAGCTTCCTAAGCTTAAAACCTTGGCCTTGATCCACAAGACTGAAGCTAAGGATATTCACTTTCTCTTGCTGAGGGATCTGCACTTTACCTATGCCATAGTATAGCATTCAGTGTTTTTTGCCTTACCGTTCCGCAGAAGGTCTCCGGTGGATTTCCACATGTTATATTAGGTGGATCCAGGTTTACTTTCACATATTTCATCATATCTATGGCTTCTGGCTGACAGGCTGTGTAATCCCAAAACTTCCCTTCATCTGTGTAAATCTGGGTTTTACACACATCATAATGTCCCCACACTGAAGGATAGTGCTGTATCACCGAAGACACGGTAACCCAAAGGGCATGGAGCGACAAGAATCTTGACAAATACATCTCTATATCCTTTACAGGTGCCTTGTTGGCTACAACTGTAGAGATCTAAGTGCAGTCTATATTATACATATATGTACACCGGGGAGCTGACGTTATTGTAAAACGTGTTCCAGAAGAGAGGAGAAGCGTTAGATTGCAGTGGTTGTTAACGGTGGAAACTTTGGTGGAAGCCTGGCATGTCAAAGAGATGTGGTTCAAAGCAATCTCGCCTTCTACTGTGTATCAGGGGTTTTTTTTTAATCGCATATGTAAA
Organism: Heloderma suspectum; assembly: GCF_057233095.1. NCBI lineage: Eukaryota > Metazoa > Chordata > Lepidosauria > Squamata > Helodermatidae > Heloderma > Heloderma suspectum. The sequence goes on from NC_139461.1 coordinate 189,331,796, forward strand.
TAATGTCCAAATGCTGATGATAATTTAACAATGTTGCCAGTCCTCAGCCGTGCTGTCAATAATCCTCAATGATCCTCCCCTTTTCCGACTCATGAGGAATGGCCAGCCAAACTGATAAATCAGTTGGTGGAGCACAACGATGAGTGTCTACAGCCTGTCTGCCATCAATCATCCTTTTCTTCTGGCACCAGCACCCTTTTAGAAACAACAAAAGTAAGAGTTATTGTCCAAGGATCAATGCATTAGAAAATATATGATATGTTGACATTTCAAGAGCCTTGATACAACAGAAGGTAAATTGGAATAATATGGATAACCTTTACTGGAGGTGCTTTGCTGGGATGAACAAATGACCAGAATCACTCATCGCCAAAATTATTTTGACATGAGGGATTTAACTCCTTTCTAACAAAGACATATAATATATAGAGTTCTCTGTAAGTTCTAGGGTGGGTTTTTTCTGTTTGTTTGCTTCAAAAACATTATTTCCATCTTGACAAAACCCAAGAGCAAGCATGAGTACTTAAAACAGTTCTCGTATTTCATCACCAAATAGGGGATATATAAACCCCAACCTACCAAATGTGGTGGATCTTTTATTACAAGTGACAAAGGACTGACAAGAACGTGTGTGCTTTTCATCTCTTGGAAAGAGGACCACGGAGAGCTCAGAATGTCTAGTATACGTCTCAGCTTTTGTTAGCTTAATAAGAGAGATATTATGAGCACACTTCTGTCTCTTTGGATTTTTTCTCATTAGTATTGGAAGAGCTCTGCTTCTTTTGTTTAATTGTGTTTAATGACAAAGATAACAGTTGGCTCATTTGCCGCTTATAATAATAATTCCCCTTTATACAGGCTTTCTGTATTTTCTTTTTTATTATTATTATTTTAATGTCCTCTTATGTGTCAATTTCCACTACAGAAACCATCCTCTTAAACCTCCTCCTGTTCACTGGAGCAGGGTGTCAAATACTGTGCTGTAGTCACATCTTTTTTTAAAACCACCACCACCACCAAATCTTGCACAGTTCTTTGTCAAGTTTACAAGGCATCAATGTGCCAGGAATAGCCATCTTAGAGCACTCAGACACAATCCGACCCTCAAAGCCATTTCTTTTTCTGCTCCCAGGTGCTCAACCAGATGTTCGTTAACTTGCGATAAAAGGGTAACCCACAGTTTTCTTCACAGTTTTGCGATAAAAGGGTAACCCACAATAAAAAAATGTTTTCAAGCTCTAGGAAGTAAAGATATTCCACACTTCATTGTGACATCTCTCTTTTGTTATGCAACGTACAGAAGTGCATATGTGTATACAGTCCTATACTTGAATTCAAAAAGTGTAAAGCCTTCAGTGCTAGATGGTGCCTACTGTATTACAGAGCCTGGCTATTCACAAATGAACCACATTGCTCTCTCTAACAGTCAAATATCTGGAGAATAGTGTGGCTCCTGATAGTACAGAGTTAGGCCATCCCTGATCTAGGCCACAATCCTATGAACAATACTTAGACAAAAACATCTCAAGACATCAGTCTGTTTTTCTGGAATGACACAATATGAGCAACAGGGTTGGGGTAAGGATGAGCGAGAATTTCATTTCACTACATTCTTGATGAGAATTTACCAAAATTTGCTCATTTTGTAATATTAGGGATGAAAAGAACTTGAGATTAAAAATACTTGAATGTGGGAGAAACCACATTTGTCCATCCAGACCCAGGGCTCTGCGTGCTTAACTGTTAAAAGTCTGGGTTTGAATCTAACATGTATTCAACCATGTTAGTGCTGAATTAGGGTTGCCACCTCTTTTTTCTGACAGGCTCCTCATCTTTTACAGTTACATGGCAGACAGGTATAACACGATCCTGTCCATTGCAAGAATAGCTGAACCAATTGAATTTGTCCATTGCAGATGGGTGAGAATTTCGTTTCGCATCAGTTTTGATAAGTAAGCATATGGAAGCCATTCTGCTGTTCCATAAGGCTGCTTACCTCTGGTTTTGGTTTTGAGTTTGATCGTTTAGCTAGTTATATAATTATTTCTGCGATGCTACTTTTATATAAAGAGCATACCATTTTGATGACATCTGCAGTATAGCTCCTTCCAAAGCACCTACTTTCAGGAAGACAGAGAACCTGGTCTTCAAAGCAATTTTGTAAACAAGTTCCTTCTATTCAAATAAGGCACGTCTTGAAACTGAACGTAGCTATGCTATGCAACGCCAACAGATGGTTGCATTGTGTTTCCATAGCAAATTACAATAATTGCCTTATGGACGCAAGTGCAATTTCCTATTATATTCATTTCATAAAATGGTATCATACAGCTGTTACATGCAATGCATTGTATTAGAAAGTGTGCTGGCTAGTTGAATTTGCTTTCAGCAGTGAGCTGCACAATACTGAAACGTCAAATTTAAATTTGTCACAAGCTTAGAAGCATTTTTTAACAAACTCTGAATATACTTTCTAAAAAAATCACACCATGTCCAAGATCTCTCATCATTTTATACGTGCTTTGTCTTATCCAATTATCAAAAAATTACTTTATGCATTAATTCAGTAATTTAGCCTCGATGTTGGAGTCATTCCAAATAGACTGTTTACAGTTTCTTCTGTCATCTCATCCAAAATGCACATTTTAGAAAGAATACTTCAATTTAATTTTTTAAAATAAATCATAATTTAGAATTTACCAAAAGAAGTAATTCCCTTTCTTGAGTAATTTGACAAAGTTATCAAATGTCTGGTTATCAGCAAAGCTACATATAATTAACACTGAAGAGATTAATAGCCATGTTTCTATAAAATGTGATGGTGGAAGTCAGCCCTATTATTTTCAGTACAACTTATTCCTAAACAGGTGTGTATTTACACAGCCTATGTCTAAAACAATTGGGGATGTTCTTTCTTTTCTTTCTTTCTTTCTTTTCATCATGATATTGACAGACACAAATCAAGAATGCAGAGAACTGAGACTAAACACAACATTGGCCATGATCTTTCTGTTCACTAGGCTATACCCTTTCCCCTGTATAATGAATTCTTGTTAAAGCAAGTTAGAGTCATAATGATGGTCATTACATAGAATTATAGACTATAGCATTGATCGAAGTCAGTGTGCTGACAAGGGGAAAGCGGAGACGATTGTGCAGGTGATTTGAGTATCAGACAGATGCCAGAACAGGCGACTGGCATGCTTGACAAGAAGCAGCCAATTATGGCTTAAATTTCTGGCACCTGTCCAGTATGTGATTAATGGTTTTCCATTAAATTTCAGACATATTATTAATGTATTAAAAATGTCAAGCTTTAGCAAGAGCTAACACAGCATAGCTTAGCTAGTCGGCAGTATCTTATTATTAATGAGCTCTCAATGACACTGGGGAAGATATTGACTAAAGATGATATGCTAAGGGTTGTCTGAGTTTTTGGTAACAGCATCATGTGTCCCATATTGTATTTGTGGGCTGGGAGAGAGTCACTCATGAGATCCAGATCTTAATAATCCAAGTTTACAATGAAGTAACGTTTTCAATCTACAAATGAACTTGAAAATTACCACTTCGGTCCTAAACACATTTCAGTGGAACAGAAGATTGTTTCAGTGCAATCCAAGTAAATACAATCAAGTGCAATTTACAGCTGGGTGTTCCTAGGTTCACAGACTTTCTGAATGTTAACATCTGCAGTGGTAAAGAGCTTTGAAGAATAAAGAGAATGTAAGGAAGGGTCTTTTCCCAGTATTTTTTTCTCCATTCATGTTTGATCCATCACTGCAAAGTGTTAATGGCAAAGTGTTGATAACCAATAGGTGTCTTTTTTTAAATCTTCTCTCACTTTATAAACTCTGCTTACCATCTGATCATGCAATCTGCTGTGTTAAACTGAATTGATCCATGGAATCTCACATACAGAAACTGACGTCTTCACTGACTGATGGAAAAGTGACTGCAACCTACTGGGGGGCGGGGGTGAGGTGGGGGCTAGCAGGAAATTGATTATGCTAACTATATTCAATACAGCCCTGACACATGGCTAGCTGGAGCTGTCCTTTGTTACTGATAGCTCATCATCCCTAAGGTTTTTTTAACCCTTGAATATTCCACATGTGCCCTATCTCCCATAATATGAATAAAACAGCAGGCATTCCCCACAAGGAGACAAAGAACAAAAACACTGATGACCAAAACTGCTGGGGCTTCTTGGCAGACTTTCAAAAATACAACCCAATTTGTAAAGCAGTAGGCACATCGCTTATACCCAAACATACACACACACATGCACGCACTTTTAACCTTTCTTTACCAAGTTCTAAAAAGACGTATATAAAAGGCTTCCTGAACAGCAGTTTCTTTTTAGGCATATACAGATGACTGCTGTCTAGCCTCACACTTGATATTCATTATAACGCATACCAAATCTGATCCCCAGAATGTGTAATTAATTATGAGAAAAAGACAACTGTCATTTCATATTAGCAGTTGCTAGTTAATGCAGCTTCTTGTAGTGGGTTTGGCCACTGGGAACAGCATCCTCCTCCCACACTCACAAGGATCATCTTCTCATTATAAAAAATTGTCACCAGGAAGCTGATGGGGTGTTCAGTCAGGAGAACCCTTCAGGTGAGGATTGCCTCTACTCGTAGACCTACTCGTAGACAATTTTAAAAATAAAACCCCAAATGCTAACCTTTTGCCTTTATTTTATATGTATACACACACACACACACTTTTGATAATGACTAGAATCCATAAAGCAGATTGGGGAATGGTAATTTAAGAAATGTATTTTATGCTCTTCTCAACAGATTTTCTTTATAAAGGCGTCACAGCATATTTTGGTTGTGTTTTCTTAAAAGGATTCAATATTGTCATAAACACAATCCAGAATGTGCAACTATAAACCCCATTTTGCACTTTGCCCCCAACACTCAAGAAATCAGAACTGCTAGGATATACGAAGTCTCAGCATTTAAAACCAACCTACTATTTATTTATATATATATATATATATATATATATACACACACACACATACACACACACACATATACACACACACACATATGTGCTAAATTCAGTCAACTTCCCAAGCTAAACAGGAGCACATACGTAATGAGGTTTATACTTTATTTCCTTGGATGTGGATCAAAGGCGGTAAATGCCAATTTTTCACTGAGCCCTGCCACTCTGGAAACCTGATCTATGTGAAATCTCTGCATTTAACACCAACCCACTGCTTTTCATAAATGCTAAATCAGTTTGCTGAACAAGCAAAAATAGGACCATATGAATAATGGGGTATATACTTTATGTCCTCCGGTTTGAACACTGGTAAAATCCACTCCGGGGAAAGAGAGAGGGGAAAAAAAACTCCAAGAGGGTTTTGATGGTGAAGAGTCCAACAAAAACATGTAATTTTAACCATTCAAACTATAGAGAGGCGCAGACAGTTTCGTCGCAGGAAGGTACGGGGGATACTGGGATTCTAACCTGTAGCAATGGAGGGAAAGACAGTGAAGATTTATCATTAAAAACAGGAGTTCTAAAACAGCCTAAGAACCATTATAGAATGCTTCAGGTTTCTTTCTCTTACAGCATTATATGGAGAACATAGTACAGGACTGTTGCAACTTGCTCAAGATCACCAGTATTCAAAACAGAGTAAAAATTAATCACATGCTTTCATTTGAAGGCAATATTATCAGGAAGTGTTAGGAGCACATACTGTAATAGCCCCCATAACTTGACAATGCATCTCTCCTCCTTTAAGTCATTTTTATAGAAATGTATTTCTCTTGCAACTGTTAGCCGCAGCACTGAAATTACCATTCAGATGCTTAGGCAAAGAATTGGCCCCTGCACAATATAAGGAAAGTTGCTGGAAACCAACCAGAAACTCTGGCAGCATTCCTGTGCATGCATGTAAGCCCCACTCAACTCAACAGGCTTACCCATGAGTAACTCTCTGCACAGGATTGTTTCCTATGTCATTCCTGAACAATTTCCTGCTGAATTTCGATACTTATGGTCTATTAAATTTCTGCAAAGAATGGACTGTTGAGAAGCTAAAAAAAAAAAACCCCACCACCCTAGTTTTGTAAACAAATTTCTGCAGCTTGAATCATGAATCTGATGATATTTCTGGGTGTGATTTTGGTGTGACTAGGGACCATGGAATGACCACCAATCTCTGATCATGAATTATGCTGCTGAAATATTTCAGACAGGATCCAAAAAGGTTCAAATGATACATTAACAAGAAAGCTAGTTTCACAAAAGGTAAAACAGCAAGCGGTTGAGTTCCTTAAAACTCTTATTCAGATGGAAGTATATGGGCTGTATTTATCTAGTGCTATAAATGACCTATTTCCAGGAACTTATTTCTTGAGTAACTGTAAGACACATTTGACAGTGCAATCCTCAGCATGTCTACTCAGAAGTAAGCCCCACTGAGTTCAATGGCTTACTCACAGGTAAAGGGATATAGCATCTGTTTTCAAACAGATCCCCAAGGAAGGAAACAAAATCATATTTGTTAGTTGCCCCATGATCTGCACCATTTACTCATTCACTTCCCTATTTTCATATACTTCAAAAATAGAAAGATGAGCAAATGAAGAAAGAAAGCCTAATATGGAAAGTCTAGTACCACTCAATCTAAGGCCAGTACCGTTTCCTTTAAGACAATGTATACAAAGCCAGGTATACAAACTTTAAGGGTGTTGAATACACCTTTTCATCATGGTTCACTATGATCTGATGCTTTTGTTAGCGGGGGGATGAACTCATTTTTGTCCCTTTATATCTGTCCGACTGAGAGAAAGTCATTTCATATATGAATGAACTGGGGTAACACCATGCATCCCAGTCTTTTGTTACTGTATTTTGTATCAGATTTCCCCCCCTGCAGAAAAATCTTTATTCGTGTAACGGAAGGCTATTCAAGATTCAGGAAGAATGACGCACTTTTAGCAGCTCCGGCTCAGTTCTGCGCAAGGTTTTTCAATTTGTTCCCTTGCTTGGCAAACAGCTGTGCTTATCTCCTGCCATTCTTTTTAACATTTTTGGCAGAGGGTCATCCTTTTTATTGTTGGTAAATGTGAGACCTCTCTCTTCTTTAAATCCAGTGCTGTCATCATATGAGTGTAAAACAAAGTGCTACGCTATTCAAAGGGCTGTCCATCTCAGGGAGGTAACCGACCCATGGTTTCCAGATGAACCAGAATTGAATCAGATGCTCCACAGCTACGGACACTCCAGGAGGAGAACAATGCATCGAGGGGATAGGCTGCCAGCTAGTTCATCTACAGCTTCATTGCCTTGGAAGAAAAGATGCCTGTTTCTCCCATTAAAAATATCCCGTCTGCTCTAATAGCAGGTCATTTGCCAGCTCCTGCAAATAAAGCCTTTGAAATCCCCGCTAGCACATTTCCTTCTTCTTGCAAGGGTAACAGGATCGCAAATCGGATTTGCCTTCCCAGTGGAAGAGCCCAGATGAACAGTAGAGGGCGCAGTTTCTATTTGTATCTAAGTTTGATTTCCTTCTTTTCCTCTTCTAAAAATCTCTTAATTGGTTACTGCGAAGGGGGGGGGGGGAGGAAATGCAATAAAATCACAATACCTCTGCTTGCTGCGGAGATATCCATAGACATATCCGAAGATGCTACCACTCATAAAAGTACCGATGAGAGTCGAGATGCCAAAATAGATTTATATGAGTTTGCAATAGATTGCGAACGACACACACACACACACACACACACACACAGCAAACCCAAGCCAGATGCTGCTTTCTTTCCCCCCACCGCCCTTTGAATTTTGAGCAGATCTCAGCAAGCCACAACGGTGCATCTAGTGGGATGATCACCTTTCCATCCCTCCACCCGGTTGCGCAGCCGGATCCCGCAAACAGGTCCACTTCACCTTGCCATTTACGGCGCGGGGTCGGGGGGGGGGGGAGGAAGAGGAGGAAGGAGGCCGGCCAGGGAGATGGAAAAGAAGTCCCAACCTCCGATGGGATTTCGTGGGTCTGTTTGCAGGCGGCTAAGTTTCCCAGCGCAGCTTCCAGCTTGTCTGATTCTTCCGGCTCTGAGCTTTGGAAAGAGACAGACAGAGAGAGAGAGAGAGAGAGAGAAAGTGGGGGGCCCCTATTCGGAAAGTTTGCCGCCTCTCTGCTAGCGAGTCGCCCAGCTCCGGCGGGCGGGCGGGCAAGGGGATCTTCCAGAGGAGCGCGGTTAGCTTACTCACCGTACAGGGCGATCGCTGTGCGTTAGAGGGAGAGGAGAGTCCAAGGAAGCAGCCGCCGCCTTCGCTTGGGACTCTCGGCGGGAGCAGTAACTTCAGTCCGGTGCGCACACGCCCCCTCCGCCAGCGGGGACGCCTGGGGGGAAACCGGCGGCTGCTTCGGCCGCCCCTCCAGCGCGCCGCCCCCAATCCGCCTCTCGCCCCGCACGCACGCGGCCAGCGAACAAAGTTGCCGCTCACGCCAAGAGACTCGAGCGGGCGAGGCGAGGCGAGGCGAGGCGGAGAAGGCGGACGAGCCCCACCGAGCTCGGGCGGACGATCCGCGCTCCCCCTTCGCGCGCCCGGGGGGGATTAGCCACTCCTCTGGCGCTGCCCCCTTTGGAGCTCAGCCCGGCTGCTTGGCCAAGGACGGGGCGGGGAGCCGAGGCAGGAATCCGAGGTGGCGGCGGAGGGAAGGGGGGGGCTCGGAGGCCCAAGGTGGTCCCCCGCGCGCCGTCCCGCTCCAGCCCCGCCTTCGCCCTTCCCGGCTGGGCGTCAAACTTTTGGAGAGGAGGCGCGGAGCGCTCGCTGGGTGCCCGCCGGCCGCGGCGGCTCGAGGTGGCGCGGCTGCTCCCGCGGCTGCTGGTGGTGACGGGGCGGCGGCGGCTGCTCCGGGACCCCCCCAGGTTTCATTTTATTTCCGATCGCCGGCGTGGAAGGGGCGCGGAACGGGCATCAATCACCGCAATTAGCCCTGGCGCCGCCGCCGCCGCGATCGTCCTTCTCCTGCCGGGGCGCGTCGCGGCGCTCCCGCCAGAAATGTCACTGCACATAAGCGTCGACGGCGAGACACCGGGAAAAGTCCATCGGATGAAATATGCATGCGCCCCGCCCGCCCGCCCGCCTTCCGCCGGCTTGCGAATTCTGCTTGGGCAGCGGCCGCAGCGGCGGCTCCTCGGCGCTCGCCCCGGCCGCTGCAGTGGCGAAAACAAGCTGGCAAACTTGAGGGCAGGGCGCGATGAATGGGGGAGGGCGAGCGAGCGGGAGGCGCAGAGGGGTGGCACAGCCGTCGCACTTAAAAGCAATCTTCTCCTGCAACTGCCAGCAAGTAGAGAGATTGCAAACCTTATACCACCTCCAGACCTGAGCGCTCCGAGCGGTCCTAGAGCCGATGCGATCTCCCTCTCCCCACTCCTGACGTCGTCCCCACCTCAGATGCCCCTCTCGGCCGCCCAAGCCCACGATTCGTCCACCTTACCCAGGCAACGATCCCCCCCCCCCAGCCCCAATTTATAGCTCGATCCTGAACGCCTTGACTCTAAAGTCTCACTGCTTTAAATGGAATGTCACTTCCAAGGAAATCGGTTGTAGGATTGCCACCTGAATCGCTCCCTTCTCTCCCCACACCTTTGGTCTTACTAGATTTTTGGTGTCGTTCTGTGTGTGTATGCCGAAGTCCATTCACGCGTTAGGTATTAAACTTGGGCACTGACTTAAATGCAGAGAGGCCACACTGTCACTTGTGCATGGTGCACACGTGTTAAACCCCCAGTTTTCCCTGCATTAAACACAGATGGTCTGGAAAGGATTGGGTTGCTATTTCCTCGTTTTTTGCAGGGAAACCCAGACATTTCAGAGGATGTGCACCGTTCCCTAACAATGGTGTGACATGTGCATTTTACCCTTTTAACTCCGCTCTTGTTAGTTTTATGTGACATGATGAGCTTTCCTTGGTAACAGAGCCTGCTTCATATAGGCTTGATTTTTCTCTTGTCTAGTGAAGATGGCTGGATAGCCTACAAAGATTGGGGCACAAATAATGCAGTTGAAGTTAAGCACTTTCAAGTCCCGCTAGTTTCAATGAGAAAGACTTAAGTACAGGCCCATCTCTTTCACTGAAATCACAGGCATATCAAAATGGTTCATGTTGGAGCATGCCTATATTATGCTCATGCCACAATTGTCAGTTTAATTGAACTAGCGAACCTGTAAGCCTGCAACTCTATGCACATAGGATGTGTATTTGCTGGGGGGGGGGGAGCTCTACTGAAATGTTTGGCGCTTCTGAGTAAACATGCTTAGGAGTTACTAAACGGATGCGAAGTGCCACCGCCAGCACAATTTTTCTTTTATGCTGTCAAAGGGACTGGATGGATTCTAGCTAAAGTTAAGCACTTTTAAGTCCCACTGATTTCACATGCTTATGCTTTCACCCTACTGTTGAAATCAGTGGGACTCAAAAGGGCTTACTTTTGGCTGGCTGGTAATGTGACTTTATTGTTTGTTAAATTTTTAACCCACCTTTGGTGTAACCCACCAAATGATGCTCAAGACAGCTGACAATGATAAAACTACAATAAAATACAATAAAACACAGAGTAACACACATTAAAACAAGGAAGGTGACACATCAATAAAAACATCCAGTTAAATCCAATGGCAACATTTACTAATTAAGAACATTTGCCAGTTACAAACTAAATAAAATAAAAAGGGCATTGCCTGTTGGCAGAAGGTGGCAGCTATGGGGCTGTCTAGACCTCTCCCTTTGTTGCTCCTACGCAAGATGCTTAGATTTAGAGAAGCATCAGATGTGACTTCGAAGCCTGGAGCCATTTTTATGTACATCTGCTTAGGGATGCTTGAGGACTCCGCATAGCACAAAACTCTTTTTGAACTTTTATGAATCCACACAATGTGAAACCATCAACGGAATGGACTGTCTCCCCCCTCCACATTTACACACCATTTCGAATCCTGAGATGCAGTTTTCCAATAGTCACAGTCAAATTGTGTATGTGTGCATCTGTCTGTCTGTCTGTCTGTCTGTCTGTCTATCTATCTATCTATCTATCTATCTATCTATCTATCTATCTATCTAATCAGCACTTAGGTTAGATCAGCCACTATTAGGTTAAACCCATACAGAGCAGGAGGTGTCTCAGCTCCCCAGGTGTGAAGGAAGAAAAAGCAGGAAAACTATTCAAGGAGGTTGGCCACCACTTTCTCAGTGGTGGCCCCCATCCCATCTGTGGAACAAGCTCCCCGATGAGGTCCGTCTGGCGCCAACATTGTTATCTTTTTTAGAACCAGGTTAAGACCTGCTTTTGCTGTGATAGGCTACGTAAGTATCTACGTAACCTTTCATGGCTAAAGCAGGGACGCAAATGGCGTCCCCTACGCAGGACGCCATTTGCGTCCACAGCAGCCCGGCAGCAGATGGAGGCCTTGCTGCGGATCAGCCCAGCTGACAGCTCCGCGGATTGGCCGCAGAGTGCAGCCAGCCGGGCAGGATTCCGGGGGGGGGGGAGGACTGGATCGCCTCCCTCCCCTGTCGAGGATTCTGGAGGAAGGACCGGATTGCCTCCCCCCTGCTGCGGAACCCAACGGAGCCAGGTAAGTGGGATTTCGTACACCCCTAGAGAAAGCTTGTGGCTATCAAAGAAGGAAGGAAGGAAGAACAAACAGGAGATGCAGAAAGTTATTCAAGGGGACTTAAAGCTGGTGCCAAAAAGAAGGTGGGAGGGGGGAAGTAAGTTAGGCAAGGTGAAGCCAAATTGGGTTAATGGAAGAGAGCAGGATACAACTGGCCCCCCCCATATTTATATATAAAGATGTGTTAATGACTGTACAAGTTAATTACTGTACAAATAGCTACAACTTACTTTACCTAATTTTGCAAACCTATACACGAAAAGTTCATAGCAATCTGTATTGTAGAAATGGGATGGAATTTAATTTGAAATCCATCCATCCCCAGTACTGCTGCTTTACCATGTACATAAGACCGCATCCATATTGGACATACCTGGTATCATGGTTATTTTTATTTCATTGAGATATTTGAATGCCACTCTTCAGTTCAAAACTCACAGAGCAGCTTACAACAACAACAAAAAGCAATTTAATCCAAAGCAATATGATTCCCTCTAATAGCATACTCATGTGGTTGGGTGCCAATCAGTCTGGAAGTAAAATGGAGCTTCTCAAAAATAAGATAGAGCATGCTCAGGGAACATGCTAGGGTATGAAGAAGTATTGTGAATTGAAAGAATTTAAAACAAACTGCCTGATAGGGCCCTGTGAATTTACAATTGTAGTTGAGCCTATAGAGAGCACAGGGAAGGTATAAAACACTCATCAAATAGGCAGATTTTCTATGTCTCTCAATATATGATTGAGAGCAGTTTCAGACACAGAATGTTTGTGTTTCAACTGAAAAATTGATGAAGGAAATTGAGGGTGGGAGAACTGTGGTATTGACCTACTCAAGGGCCAGACAGATTATAGTTTGTGTCCTGGAGCAGGGAGTGGGATGGGGAATTAAGATTGGGGGAAGTGTCCCATGAGGTTAAGATTCCCCCCTCCCCTGCACTATACAGGATGTTTAAAGACCATCTTTTTCCTTTTCCCACTCTGGTCTGTCTGTGGTCCTGACTTCCTGTGTCAAATCTGCACAGGTAGAACCTTCATAGCATTTCATTGGTGTCTTGAGGTTCCAGAACAAGCTCCAATGAATCACGGATATTTTCCTACCTTGCACTTATATGACATTTCCTTTCTTACAACATGGTTGCAATACATCTATTGTCTTTGACTGTTTCAAGGTGGCTACCACCTCATTGGATGCACTGGCAGTTGTCCATCACAGCATCTTCTTGGACCTCATATTCCTAGTATTTGCTGATTGTCATATACAGATCCCACTGTATTGTGTTTAAGGTCAAGTTTCGGTCATATTGTACTTCGATTCCAAACTTTTGTAGAGTAAACATGTTTTTGGCTGCTTATTTGGCTAACCTTTGGTTATATATTTAATTGTTCATAATACTTTTTGGCCACTTGTTTGGCTGACCTCCCTCTTCTCACTATGTTTATGATGTTCATTCAGTAATCATAATGTTCCCAGATCATGGTGACACTGACTTTATGTTCTTGGCCTTGGTTTTCACGCACCTCCTGAAACTAGAACACATTTTCCTTTTCTTCCTTTATTAGTCAGTTGTGTTTCCCTTAGTACTGATTGGCAGGCCAGGCATCAACAGTAGATACCTGCATACTAGCAAAACAGGCACATTTTCTTTCCCAGTTAAAGCTCAGGCTACAATGCCAGCAAGAAAAATCAGCAAACAGATTATCCTACTGATCCTTTTCTAGCGCAATCCTATACATGTCTACTCAGAAGTCAGTCCTATTGGGTTCAAATGGGCTTACTCCCAGGTAACTGGGCATAGGATTGCAACCTTATGGCCCTTTTCTATAGGTTCTCCACTTCTACTAGATTAGTTTTGATATAAAGTAGGGTTGGGAAACTGCCTTGTTTGCCTCGCTCCTGCCCCCCACTGCCACCAAATTTGTTGCAGAAATTCAGTGGTGCCATAGCCGCCGCCATTTGCGTCCGCAGGCTCCACATGGCACTTGTGAATGCACATGGCACTTGTGAATGCACCTGGCCAGCGGCTCCGCGGAGTTGCTACAGAGTGAAGCTGGCTGGGTTAGGATTTTGGGGGGAGGTGCGGAGCGCCTCCCCCCCACCGTGAATCACCCCGTTGAAAAGGTAAGTGACTTTTGTACATCCCTAAACAATGTATACACATAATTATATATACACATTATATAGTGTGGCATTATTTTGGTGCCAGGCAAAGACCTTTCTTTTCTCCCATGCATTTTTAGAGACTTTGTTCTTGGTCATGATGGCTGTTTTATCAATTCCTGTGCAGCTTATTGGTTTGCATTATATTGCATTTTATTCTTTTAAATATTTGTATTGTATTTTATATTTTTAGCTGTGTTTTAAAATAGCATTTTGTTTTTTTAACTGGTTGTAATCTGCCCAGATAACATTAGTTATTGGGCAGATTAGAAATGCACTAAATAAATAAAATTATAATTATTATTACAATTATTTTTATTATTATTACCAGTACTAACATTTCTGATCCCAACCTTGCCCCAATGAGCTCAGTGTGCCATGCAAGGGGATTATTCCAAGCTTTGCTTATTTAATTTGGCTATGCTGAAATAGACGGGTTATACAGTGTAGTTTTGACTATGTTTCCTCTGAAATGTTGTTACATGAACCAGGAAGTCACAAGGGGTTATGGGAATACCGAATTGTCTTCCTTCCCAAATGTAAATGTGTAAGATTATCGAGAGACAGAAGTATGAAGGTTTCTCAATCACTTTGCTGTTGGTGTGTCTGAAAAAGCAAGTACCTTCCTGTATGGTACCGTAATGGGGGTGGTTGTTATGAAATGAAGGCAACGGCTAGCAACTGCACCCCCAACACTGAAACATTGCCATTTCTATACAGCAGCGATAGCTGAAGAACAAAGGGACAAGAGCTCATGTCCCCAAGGGACCCATCTTGACCCATCTTATTTCTCATTGATTTCTCTTGCCTAACTCAGCTTCCAATTTGATCAATCAATAGGTGATTATTTGGATATTGATCCAGGCTTGCACCTTTAGTACCTCCAGCATCTTTATCTGCAGTTCTCAAGGGGTGGGGGAATTGCACTATAGAGAAAAATGTCTTAATTTGGTGGATGAAGCATTTAACAGAAAAGGAATGCCTGTCTGGTGCAATGAAAACAATGACGACTCCTGTGGCACCTTAGAAAGGGACGTAATATGTGCATACCTTCTAACATTTCACAGATGAAAATGGGGGTAGTTAAAATCTTTGTATTTTCCTTTTTTAGTTTCCTAAACCCCCTTCCTAACAGATTATGAAACAGTGGAAACATTTTTTTTTTTTTTGTCAGAGCAAGGTAAAGGTACATTATTTGGCAATAGGTCTTTATTGTGAGAGTATTTTGCAATAGGGGTTAATTTTGACATCCCCACAAATTAGATCCACATGCCACATCCTTTGCACAATACACTAGGGCCCCATCTACACGGCACTGCTTTCACCCTTCACTCTGTCGCAACTGTGCAGCATTGCAGCTGCGAATTAGCTTCTGCTGCAATACACTCGTGCATGCATTTATTTATTTATTTATTTATTTATTTATTTATTTATTTATTGCATTTCTATCCCACCTTTTTTCCTCAAAGGAATGCAAGGCGGTGTACATAATCGTCCTCCTCCTCCTCCGCTGCCGTTTTATCCTCACAACAACCCTGTGAGGTGGGTTGGGCTGAGAGTCTGTGACTGGCCCAAAGTCACCCAGTGAGCTTCCGTGGCCGAGTGGGGACTAGAACCCAGATCTCCTCACTCCCAGTCCAGCACTCTAGCCACTGCACCACACTGGCTCTTTAGTGCAGACTTCCCCAGCAGGAAACTCTGCTGTGCCCTTTTTTAAAACCATTATACGTTAATGTGCAGCTGTGCAGGCACGTAAGTATGTGGGTGCGACACTTCAGGTTTTAGTGGCTGCTTTGTATTTTAGGGGTTCTGTTTTGTCTGTCCATCCCTTGTTAGGTAAAAAGTGGGTGTTCTATGCGCCTTCATTTCCATGCCAACTGTTTGGCAATTCCCCAGCCTGAGACTCTTGCGATGGTTCGCACTCACCCAAGGCATGAGAGGTACGTGCCTACCCATTGCTCCAAAATGGTGGCCAGAGCAAAGTTGGTCCTTCCCCAAGACCTGCCCCTCCCCCGGCCCTTGGACACCGAGTCCAAAAGCAACTGTTGCAAAGATACAAAACTGCAAAAATGTGCAAAAGTGTGATTAAATGGATGAAAACGCCCCTCTGTGCCTCTGTAACTGTGCAGCTGTGAAGGGACGGGGGTGTAAAAGGGTGTCACAGAGTGACGCAAGCACCACACACGCTTACAACACGCCCACCGCAAAATGCAAAGTCGGTTTGGGGAGAGACAGACAGCAACCATGGGAAACCTGCAGCAAACCAAAAACATTGCAGCAAAACGGCTCTTTGGAAATCCACATTTTCTGGGAGAAAACCACAGATGGCTGTGAAGTGGCGACTGCATCGTATGTCCCTAAGGACCTCGACTCTCAGCCACCTCGACTTTCAGCCAAAGGCTTGTGTAGATGGGGCTTAGGAAAGAGCATATTCCCAGGAGATTAAGAATTAAGAAATAACCTGTTGTGTTTTTGGAGGATGCTGATTTCTAAAAAAATCTAAGTAGGCAGCAACACTCAGTAAATGCTTCTTGGATTTAATATTATTACTGATTAAAAGACTCAGCATCTTTTCATACCTTCAAAGTCAACACAGTCCAAACATTTAAATGAGTGGGATTATCAAACTACCATCTACACTTGAATCCCTGTTAGTAATCAGTAATCAATATATCAGTCTTTGAAATATTAGTGTTTAAGAGCCGTCAAAAATTAGAAAGGGTAAACATTGGTAGAGGCATAACATGTTCAGAACAGAACAGGAACTTGAATGATTTCTATCACTATCAAACAATTAGATAAGGAAGGTAGGGGTACCATTCTGACACACGATGCAGGCAACTACGTAAAAGTCATTCAAAGGTAGCTCATGATACCCACCAAAGAGGGTTTTTTTAAAAATGCGTATATCCTGTTTTTATATGGGATTCCCATCTAAAGTCCTCACCGGCTCTGCTTTAGCAAGCTTCAGATGTTCTCAGGCTATTCACTGGTTTTTCACTGAAGAGTTTTTGAACAGCATTTGCATTTTTGTTAGAGAGATCTTTGTTTTGGGTCCTGTTTAAAAATGAAATGATTATGGGTGCAATCCTTTGCAGGTTTAGACGGAAAAAAATCCTACAACCCCCAGCATTCCCCAGCCAGCATGGTTGGGGAATACTTGGAGTTGTAGGACTTTTTTCCGTCTAAACCTGCGTAGGATTGTGTCCTAAGGGTGCAATCTTATGGCCACTAGACAGTGTCTAAACAGTGTCTAGATGGCCATAGGATTTTTTGGTTTCTGGCTCTGAGCTTGGTTCTCAGAAACCTGACTCCCTGCCCCCACGCTCGCTGCCTCGTTGGCAGTGCAGTTTCTCCCTGGCTCCGTGCACATAAGAGCAGCACGGAGTGGGTGAAAAGGGGGCATTCCCAGGAGCGGGGAGAGAAGGAGACCACAGAAGTGACATTATGATGCTTCCTATGCACCGTCCAGCCTCCCCCCGCCCATTTGCATCTAGCTGCAAATGCAGGGCAGCCAGAGCGCAGAGAGAAGATCCCCTCTGTGCTCTGCCCATCCTGCATTGGATAGTTGGGCACCTCCGAGTTTGGAGGTGGCTGACTATCCCCATAAGATTGTGCCCTAAATGTCTTATTAATGAGTTACCAAGGGTAGTATCCAATGTGACGCTACCGCTAATGTAGTTGGAAAAACCATTGTGCCCGCAAATGCTATTGGTGTTGCACTAGAGGGCGCTTACACTAGTGCAACATACATTAGTGGTAGTGTCACATTGGATACTGCTCCAAGGATTCTGGAGATTTACATGCTTCCCCAAATTCATAAACTTGTCTGTTCACCAGTGGGGAGACATTTGTTTCTAGCTCAGATCTCTATTTCCCCGAGCCTTTGCAGTTGTATGATATGAGTATGGCTAGACTTGTTGCATACTACTAGTAGTAAAACTGACAATAACAATGTCCCTTAAAAACATTCTAACTATAGAATCTTTACTTTCACAATGAATCTGGTTGAACTTGCTGTCGAAAAGCTGCATCAGAAACACATTCAGCATCATTTATTAGCAGTGTGGCGGTGGAAGGAAAGTGTTGCATTTCCGTTATTATCCATGTGAGCATCTACATAGCATGCACACTAGATTCAAGACTTACCTTCAGTCAGAGATTTCAGAGATTTAAGTTCTCTGAAGGTCCTGGAAGACCCTGCCTGGTCCTGGCTATCCCACACCCTTAAACTGGACTGGCTTTGTTGTGCCTTGACTGAGCTGGACCTGACCCGACCCGACCCAACTTGCCAGGTCCTTGTCTATATGTGTACCTTGCTGGGTTTAGCCCCTCTGGATGTCTTAAACCAAGTTGGACAGGGCAGCCATAATCTGAACTGAGCAAAGGCTGGAGGATCTACAACATTGTGTCTGCCTCCTGATCCATGCGTGACAAAAAGCAAAGAGCTCTTTAGCCCTTTCCCAACAGGAGCCATGCCGGAGCCCTCACCTTATTCTGTGGCTCAGTCAGCGCTCAGTCCGGATAGAGAAACAAAACTTAAAGATGCTATATTTGGAGGAGACATTTTGAAAAATCTCTGTGTCTCCCACATCTCCAAAACATGAGTTGCTAACAGAGCCTTACTTCGGAGTGGGTTTGGTTCAGTTGGCTTTGGAAGGAAGCCCATTTTTCTTTGGGAAATTCTGCTCAGGCCATTTTACCCATGTCTTTTCTTGTGTGAGAGACTCAGCCGCTTGGGTGTATAAAGACAGAACTCTTGACAGAGCCTCTGAAAGGGGTTAGGAAGAGCCCTTTGCCTGTGTTTTAGGTAGTAAGCTGCTAATATGCATAAAAAGAGGAAGGACCATATGACCAGGGCCATGTGGACTTGGGGGTGCATTGAACCACTGGGGCACCAGTTGCTGACCCCTAAGCTATGGACTTACATCATGAGGAGGGACAAGAGTCCAAGCAGAGGCAAAGAAGCTTTTCACCTTTTATTTACTTTATTCATTACTTATTTAATCCATTTCTTTGCTGCCTTTCCAGACCATGGTCTCCCCAAGGTGGCTGCCAGAATAATAACGCACCTTCGGTGTCCTTTGCTGTCCATGTTGGGGCAGGAATGACAATGGGATGGTCAAAACACTGAGAGCCTTTCCTCCCCCCACCCCCAAGGCCTCTCATCAGGGCTGCTGCCTAGCAAAATTCTATCAGGCATATATGTAAGAAGAAATGTGGGGCTTAAAGTAAGCACCTCCTCCAGTTGATAATGACAGGCTCCTGGGCTCCTTTTAAACGAATCTGTCTTCTCTGCTGCAAATATAATCTCGCCCTGATTGGGGAACAGGGCCTTAGCTCAGGGGCAGAGCACCTGCTTGGCAGGCAGAAGGTCCCAGGTTCAATCCCCAGCATCTCCAGGTAGGGCAGGTAAAACTCTTTCCTGAAAAAAACCCTGGAGAGAGATGGAGCAATGTTTTGACTCAGCAGAAGCCAGCTGCCTATGTTCCTATGCAAGACACAAAGGACTCAGTGAGCCTGACATTTCACTGACATTTCACTTCTGCCTTTATCTTCCCTGAGGCTCCAGAATGACTCCCCACCCCACCCCCCGAGGGAAAGGCGATCATTCCCAATCTTGTCCAGACTTGGACCTTGAGAGGTCCTTTGTACAGGACATGTCAGCCTGAAATCAATTGAGCGGGTTTCTGCAAAAAGAAAACAAGAGGAGAAAATGCTGGTTTCCCCTCTAGGTGCCTTGTTTCCCATGAAATGTGATTATTTATTTCTCAGGGCTGGGGTGAATGAATATGCACTATTTCTGCATGGGGCATTGGTCCTAAGCAGGTTGGGGGTTGGACTCGATGGCCTTGTAGGCCCCTTCCAAACCTACTATTCTATGATTCTAAGTCCAGAAAATGTCATCTACTGAGAAAACAAGCCCACCTTTCTTAGACAATGGAACTCAAGCCAGCATGCATAGGGTAGCCACCTTGTCTCCCATCCAGGCACTGGCCATATTCAGACTCACGTAGTTTTGGTAAGTGTCCGCTCTATCATGTGCCTTCAAACCAGGCTGGTGGCTCTGCTTTCGGTGGGGCTCCGATTCCATTCTGGGTTTCAGTCAGAACCTGCCAGAACTCTAAAGGAGCCATCCAACATGCTGAACCCATTTTGGGGATAGGGTTCAGCAACTTCAAACTATGCCCTGTATTCTAGGGCTGTGCAGGGACACCCCAACCCACTTCGGAAGCTGAGTCGGAGCTTTCGAACTGGCCCCAACCCATCTTGGGCCAATTCCGACCCAGTCCGACCCACTTCAGACTCCAGATCAAGAGTTGGACATCCAAACTGCACCCCCTGCCACCAAGCTGCATGCGCCCCCCACCGTGCCGCACCCCCTGCCACTTCCCCTTTATGCCTGTAATGTTGTGTACGTGACAGCCTTACAGCCTTTCTTTTCAAAGAAAATGGCGACTCCCTTGTAGACGGTGACAGCTGCAGGCAATCCCCACGGGTCCCGGTAAGGAGCAAGGGGCTTCTGCAGGTGGGCAGGTGGCTGTCCAGATCAGGCCAAAGCAATCTGAAGCACTGCGGATCAATTCGACCCACTTCGGTCCACTCTGGCCAGATCCTGACCCGCTCCGGAACCAGACTGCTTCGGTCCAAATAACCCTGACCCGCTTCAGGTTTCAGACTGAAGCAGTGCACAGTCCTATTGTATTCATTCATTCTTTCTGTCCTTCCTTCCTTTTCTGTCCCTCCACCCCCAGCAGTGCCACCCTTTGACTTCCTTCCACATAAATGAATGTGTGCCATTCACACCTATGGGGAAAACAAAAGCCTGGGAACAACATTGGTAAAGCATGCCCTCCACCACAAACCTTGATGATGGTCCAGACTCCACCGACAGGGATTCCAGTGTGTCTCTGTGCCAAGGGTGTGCTGAAAACACTGCATTCTCCCAAAGGCCCATGCAATATAGGATGCCTTCACCCTCCTTGGCCCACATCTCACCCATCTTAATGATGGTCATAATAAAACTGGCCTATCTTACAAGATGGCTGGAAGGACTGCCACCATTGGAGTGTGGCCCCCGAGAGCTTCCATGAAATGTGATATCATTTTTGTGATATATAAATACTACTGTGCCCGACAAAAATTAATAACCATAATCCATCACTTGCTGCTAATGCTAATGTGTATACCATCCACAGTGAATGGTTGATATTAGTGCTGTGCTGAAAATTTCTCCCACATTTTTTTCTACCATCCTCATTCCATCTGAAAGAAAAGAAATCATTTTTGAAATAAAATTCAGTGCTGAAGAAACTTTGGAGAAATTCTCATGGGTTGGGCTTGAGGTTCTTGTGCCTACCTTACTTAGGAGGTGGACAAGGAGTGAGTGTGAGTGCTCTGCCTTTTATTGTACTATTGTCTCTCTGGTAGCCTGTAGCCTCCTCAGCTTCCTACGCTTCAATAAAAGCCCAGGGAAGAGACAAGAACAGCCATGCTGGATCAGACCAAGGGTCCCTCTAGCCCAGCATTCTGTTCATGCAGTGGCCAACCAGCTGTCGACTGGAAACCCACAAGCAGGGCATGAATGCAACAGCACCCTCCCACCCATGTTCCCCAGCAACTAGTATACATAGGCTCACTGCCTCTGGTACTGGAGGTAGCACTTAGCCCTCAGGACTAGTAGCCACTGATAGCCTTTTCCTCCAGGAATTTGTCCAGCCCCCTTTTAAAGCCATCCAATTTGGCCATCACTACATCCTGTGGTAACAAACTCCATAGTTTTAACTATGTTCTGTGTGAAGTAATTCCTCTCATAGGGTCTTTTCAGCTCTGGACATGCAGGCAGCCTGGGAGAATACCACAATAACAGATTATAAAACACCCTGAGAATGAGGTAGAAAAATGGAAGCCTCCTTCATGGGGGAAGAAAACTTAAAGAGATAGACACAACACTGCCCCGCCCTCACACCTGTATTGTGGAGGATGCAAAATGGGAACCAGCCTACCAACACAGCTGATGTTGTTTCAGCACAAGCCCCCCTCCGCCCTATGGACAAAGAAAAACTGTGCAACAGCCCCTGCCAATGGGGAGCCCTACCTGTGAGGAATTGTATAGAATTTGTCCTCCTCCTGGAGAAATTTGGTGAAATTGTTGTTCCCCCAATTTCTCTGCCTGCAAGTAGGGTGGAGAATTTTGAGAGGCCATTTGTGCACAGCTCTAGTTAATATGGGCCATGTCAAGATCTCAGATATTAGATGAACGCAAAGTGTTTAACAGATACTCAAATGCACTGATATGTTTCTTCAGTGCATCTTTAAAAAGACGCCCGACTGGAGGGAAATCACAGTGGAATTTAACTGCCAAACCTATTTAAATGAAATAGGATCCAGCCCTTATTTGCATATTTCATTTCTTCACGAAAGCAAAGTCAAAACAGGTGAGACTCCAAGATGTACTGTGTTTGTATACACAGGCACAGGCTACAGGATTTAGTTTGTTAATAGCTGGGATTCTGACTTGAAATCAGATAATGCACTTATGCCATTTAACTGTGAAATAAATGGCTAAAATTTTAATAGCAAGATATTGCTGGATTCAGAGAGAAGCACCATGTAGTAACAGGGAAGCAGTGGTGGGTGGTGACTCCAGTTCTGGAGGGGCAGTGTCTCCATTCAGGGTTTTTCATTACAACCAGCCCAAACTCTACAGGTGCTATCCAAGGTGCTGAACCCCTTTTGGGGATAAGGCTCAGCACCTTGGATAGCACCTTTAGAGGTTTGGCTAGTGGGAACTAAAACCCAGAATGGAATCGACACCCCTCTGGGACTGGAGTCATCAGACGCCACTGTAGAGAAGGTTCCTAAGGTTTGGAAAGGTGTTAAAAATTCACTGAGCTCACTTTATGCAAAATACAGTAATCCCGCAGAGTATGTGCAGACTGAGATGGATGATTCTGTCAGTTTTGCTTTTCCCTGCATTCGGATTCTTTAAATCTCAAGTTCTTTCTGTTTTGAAACTGAAGATATGTGTGAATTCTTATCAAAGGCAAACTGAAACAACATTCTCACCCAGCTGCTCAGACCAACTTCAACAAGTACTGGTATTTCCAGCATGGAAGGGACCAGATTGTCCCTGCCTGGAACGTAGCTGCTAAAGGTGAGGAGCCTGTAAGAAAAATAAGAGGAGGCAACCCTGATTCACCACTAACATGTCTGAATATACAGAGATTCCAATTCAAGGAGAAACTATACAAAAGGAGGGAGCAATCCTATGGCCACTAGTCAGCATCTAGATGGGCATAGGATATGTAGTTTTCTGAGAACTGACCTTCCCCCCCTTCTGTGCTGCCTCGTGCTCCGCGCTTGGAAGGGGAATGCAGAGAAGCCAAAACAGGGCGTTCCAGGGGGCGTTCCAGGGTGGGGAAGGTGGAAATGCCTGTACGACACATCCTGTGTGTTGTCTGGCAGCCTCTTCCCTGCTCCGCCTTCCCACAGCTAGACAGCTGAAATCAGCTGTCTAGCCACAAATGTAGGGCAGGAGAAGCGCGGAGGGGATGTTCTCCTCTGTGTGTCTCCTGCCTTGCATTGGATAGGCAGTTGCCTCTGAGTTCGGAGGTGGCCACGTATCCCCATAAGTTTGTGCCCGTAAAAAACAAAATAAAATAACGAAGATGTCAGTATTTCAATTCCCGTGCCCATACAGAGGGAATATGACTGAGACTGGAGGTCAGCAAGAGACTGACTGGGGATGGTGGGGCTCAGTCAAGCCACCCACCCACCTTTGGGTCCCAGTCCTCCCTCAGGCAATGTGGGATCTCCTCCTGCTCTGCTGCTGCTCCCTGTTGGAGGCAGGGAGTGAGGGTCCCCCCCCTCCCAAGAGAGCAGCCGCTTCCTCTGTGCTCGGAGGGTTGAGCCTAGCCTCCTTTTTGGCCATGTTGCCCCGATTATGTAACCAGGACCCTTCTTCCAGGGCTGTGTTTGTCTCCTTCGTTGTTTTTATCAGACCCTCTGTGCTGATACAGTGCTTAGTAAAAGCAAGCACAGTATGGGCACCTTTTATTATAGATGATAATATTTCTGCTTGTGAAGATGCATGTGTGTGCATCTGTCTCTTCATTAAATGGCAAATAGGGGAAAATGTTTCCCAGTTTACCAAAAACCTCAGCCTAGGGGTGCCTCTACGCGAGCGATTTATTGCATGCCTGTGATTGCCCACTCACAGAAGTTTGAAAGTCCTTTACATGACGTCATCAGCCTCCAGGATGTCTCCTGCACCTTTTCCCATTTATCCCACTTTCAAAAAGATCGGAGATAAGCTAGAGTGTTAAAAAAACAGGATATCGGCAGCGTGAAATGCCAGTGTAGTACTTTGAACTTGCCGAGGAAGGACTTTCCTTGATTCAAACCATGTGTCTGCCATTTAAATGCCTGAGCACATTTCTCAATCGGAGGGAGAAGAGGGGAAAATGCCCCCCTACAACAAGGGAGGCAGATCTGATCCCCCACCCCACCCAGCTCGGAATCAATGTCCTCTGTTGATTCAGAGCATCCCATTAAGTTCAATGGGGCTTATGCCCATGTAAGTGTGCCGAGGGTTGCAGACGTACAGTGTAATCTTATGTCTCCTCAGAAGTAAGTTGTAGCTTTCCGGGGGGCTGCAAGGAAACAGTACAGCACCAGTTAAGCAATGAAAATGAGATTCCCTGCCCCTGCTCCTTTGCACACATGCCAGGGAGGGAGGGAGGTGCTTCAGTTCAATTTCAACCATGTGACTGCCAGGTAAAGGAGCACATCCTAATCCTGCAAAGAAACTGAAAGCATAAAGCCTGGTTAAGGGTGTGTGTGTGTGTGTGTGTGTGTGGGAGGGGTTGCTACTGTAGAGACACCCTAGATCTGCCCTTGAGGTTTGGGGGTGGGGGGCGATTGCATGATTTGCCTATGGTGCCAGTTACTGGCAGCTAGTTCAGGGCCTCCCCTGCTCTGTCTGATGGTCACATTTCTCAGTTTCACTTCCTCCCGCATTCAAATTCTTTACATCCCCAGTTCTTTCCATTCTGAATACAGAGAAATCTGTGAATTTTGATAAATTCTTATAAAAAGTTAACTGAAACAAAATTCTCACCTTTCCCTGATGCAGAACTGCTGGGGCTGGGCACATGGACCCCTTCCAGCATAGTTAAAATAGTGCAAATTGGAGCCAAATGACATGCACTAATCCCAGAGCGTGTAGCTCAGCGATATCTTTTTATTTACTCTAGTGTAACTGCACATACCCCTGATTTGGATTGGGACCACCACACCTGAGGAGAGGCGGATTAAACTCCCCCTCCCCCATTTGCTTCCCCTAATTCCCTGCCCCGGGGTTGCGGGGTTAACAAAATTAAAAATTTCTCCATTGGTGTCAATGGAGGCTTGGGGTGGGGCGGGGGGGAGAGAGAAAAGAATCTCATGTACAGCACCCATTTGCACATGTCAGTTCCCATTCAGTTAGGGATACACTTGAAGAAGGTGCTTCCATGTGTAGTTAAACTGTGTTTCGTTTTCTAGATTATAGCTCAAAATGGTACACTTCTAATGATTGACATAAAGGCATTAAAGGTGCAATCCTATGCATGTTTAGACAGAAAAAACCCCCCTACAACTGCCAGCATGCCCCAGCCAGCAGTGCTGGCTGGGGCATGCTGGGAGTTTTAGGACTTATTTCTGTCTGAATATGCATAGGATTGTGCCCTAAGAGACTTGCACATGACTGTTTGAAAACCTTGTTAATTAAGGGGAAGAGAGAACATTGCTTTTCCCTTCTTGAACGTATTTTGTTTAACTGTGTGAAATCTGCTTGGCAGCTTGAAGCTCTGTGCCCTTTTAAAAATATATACTCAGAAAAGATTAATAATAATAAAAAAGTGAAATCTATGGATAGCCTTATAATATTTGCCATTATATTGCCAGTGGGTTTCATTCATGAGGAAAAAAAGTGTGTCTGCTTTTGTGAAGGGTTGAAGTGAGTTTTTGAAATTTTATTCACCGAGTTGTAAGAAATATTGGCTAGGCGCTTTGGTCCTGTTCAGTTTAGTATTGGAGAAAGCATAGCTAACACAAGACTATCCCTTAATGCTGAAGTGGACGCTGATGTGAGCCCATGCTCCAGATGGTTGCACCGGATTACTTCAGTCCTGCAGCTGTGGGATGCACAAAGGTACACTGCTGAACTCACACTGCCTGAAGTGAGCCCATGCTCACATCAGGCAGTGTGAGTTCAGCAGTGTACCTTTGTGCATCCCACAGCTGCAGGACTGAAGTAATCCGGTGCAATCATATATCTCATTGTAGTCAATGGACAAACTCCATTAACTTTTGGCTATGGATGCACGTTACAAGATTTACTCTGAAAGGCAAAATGTCACCCACAACATGCAGTGTTTCTATTTACAAATTGTGTTCTGCTTTCCTCTACATGCTTACATCTCTTCTCGCATGATAATTGGTTTTTAGAGTCACACAAGCAAGGGAAACCCTATTACTCTGAGCATATATCTAGATGATGGGCTGGATCCACTTGTTCTTTTCACATCTGTGACGTCTGTTGGATGGCTTGACAGTGCAGATGCTTGAATGTTACACATCAACCAACACGATCTTGATTCAAATCTCTACTCAAACATGAAGCTCACTGGCTGATGTTGGGTCATCCACTGTCTCCCACTCTAACCTATCTCACAGGGTTGTTGTGAAGATAAGGAGGAGGCACATATATTACCCTGAGCTCCTTGAAGAAGGATGGGATAAAAACTGTAACAGATAAAATAAACTTTAGATCTTTCACAGCTTATGATTGAAATAATCCCCCTAATTATCCTCCTTTTAATGGCTTTAATCGTTTGTTTCACACAGACATAAGACCAAGGGTCCATGTAATCCAGCATTCTGTTCATGGGAACCAGCTGCCCACGGGAAACCCTGAAGCAGGACATGAGTGCAACAGCTATGTTCCACAGCAACTGGTGTACATGGGCATACTGCCTCTGATTCTGGAGTAGCATATAGCCTTTAGGACTAGTAGCCATTGAGAGCCTTCTCCTCAATGAATTTATCCACCCCCTTTTAATGCCATCCAAATTGGTGGCCATCGCTATATACTGTGGAAGTGAATTCTATATTTTAACTATGTGCTGTGTGAAGAAGTACTTCCTTTTAAAGGTCCTAAATCTCCCACCAATCTGCTTCATCAGATAACACCAGGTTCTAGTATTATGAGAGAAGGGGAAAAATGTTCCTATCCATTTTCTCAGCACCATACTTAATTGCACAGCTCTATCATGTCCCACTCCTGATTTACTCACCCTTTTTCTAAGCTAACCCCCCCCCCCCTTATAACCTTTCCCCATTGGCTATAATTGCTATATAGACTTAATGGGGCCATTCACACAAAATGTTTAATTAACCCATGATTTGCTGAACCACATGCCATGCAAGAGCCACTGGTTAACTTTGGATTGTTTAACCCATGGATAACCCATTGTGCCCGGGGTTCACATGCTATGCAACAACCTCCGATTGAGCTGATCAGAGGTTGATTATACAAAACAGCAGCTGCATGAATGCATGCAGCATGTAGCCTAGCAAATCATTAATTAACCCATGATTTGCTGCCGTTAGGTGTGAACCAGGTCAATGCATGTCTGAAACTCCCATCACTGCTGGCTTTGGAATGAAGAAGTCCCATATGTAAAGGAGAATTGTCACCTTCCATAACTGACAGTGGAGAAGTTCTGATAGTATGTTAAGTTTCCCTTTGCCGAATCACTGCTAATGTGCTTGTGGCAATATTGGTCTAACATACCTCAAAAGCGACCTATGTCTACATTAAATTTAATGGTTCAGTGTTTCACCCCCAGGAGGATAAAAGTATGTCTTTTAGCCTGTTTCTTTCCTTTGTCTGATGGAATGTGGAATTGCAATTGACAATAATACATAATACCCTTTTAACTGTCCTAGGTCTCATAATATTTTGGTAGTAAACTATTAGATTGATGTGCCGCATTCTATTCTGAACCAGTAAAGGGCAGCACTAACCAAGTGTTTCAAGTAATGAAAAATGGCTAATTATTTGCCCGAGTTTTAAATAGAAACATTTATAGTGGATAAGCAATTAAATTAGTATCCTGGGAGATATATATATATATATATATATATATATATATATATACACACACATACATATATACACACACACACACGCATATGCATATATATATAAATATCCTCTCGGGCAGGTACCACAGGGTAGCACTGGGAGAGGAGGTTTCGGACCCGTGGCCACTCACTTGTGGGGTGCTACAGGGTTCCATCCTCTCCCCAATGCTATTTAACATCTCTGTGAAGCCGCAGGGGGCTATCATCAGGAGGTTTGGGGTGTGGTGTCATCAGTATGCGGATGACACGCAGCTCTACCTCTCGTTCAAATCTTCACCAAGGTTGGCTGTAGAATCCCTGTCCAAATGTCTGGAGATGGTGAGTGGCTGGTTGGGGAGGAATAAGCTGAAGCTGAACCCTGACAAGACCGAGGTACTTTTGGTGGAAGACAAGAGGAGGCTGGGGGATGTTGACCTGGTGTTGAATGGGGTATGGCTACCCTTGAAAAACCAGGTCCGCAGCCTGGGGGTCATTTTGGACTCCCAGCTGTCCATGGAGGCTCAGGTGTCAGCTGTGAGCCAGACAGTGCTATATCAACTCCATCTGATACGGTGGCTGCGCCCCTTCCTTCCTGACCATCTGCTCCCATCGGTAGTACATGCCCTGGTCTCCTCTCGTTTAGACTACTGTAATGCGCTCTATGTGGGGTTACCCTTGAAGATAGTTCGGAAGCTGCAACTGGTACAGAACGTGGCGGCTCGCCTGATTAAAGGCAGCCGCCGGCAAGATCACATCACTCCAGTGCTGAAGGAGTTGCACTGGTTACCAGTTGTTTTCCAGGCCAAATTCAAGGTGTTGGTTTTGACCTTTAAAACCCTATATGGTTCCGGCCCAGCCTATCTTAAGGAGCGCCTCCAGCAACACCAGACAGGCCGCTTAACAAGATCAGCCTCGGATGGCCTTCTCTCTGTCCCATCAGCCAGGACAGCTAGACTGATAGGGACGAGGGAGAGGGCCTTTTCTGTGGTGGCGCCCACTCTGTGGAACTCCCTCCCTAAGGAACTCCATCATGCCCCCTCTTTAATGAGCTTCCGCTGTGCATTAAAAACATGGTTGTTCAGGCAGGCATTTGGGGTGGGTTAGGGTATTTTAGAAAATGTTTTTATTGTAGAATTTTATTGTTTTAAACTGTTTTATTATATGTTGTACATCACCCAGAGTGGCTGGGTGACCAGCCAGATGGGCAATTAATAAATTTAATAAATAAATAAACACACACACACACACATCTATTCTGCACAATTTTTTAAAAAACAAGCTCTCAAAATTAGAACATTAGAATGATAAATTAGCACCTCTTGGTTATCAGAAACTTTACAAAAGGACATTTTTGCTTACCAAGAAGCTGGATGTTGCCTATTAAATCTGTTCTAAGATCTACAGAGCAAAAATAATTTGAACTGGATAACATGAAGGCTAAGAACCAGGCTGCACAGCAAAGGGAGAGAACAGAAATAGGACTATTCCATTGCCTGTGCTAAGAGACCAGTTGCCTTTGGCTTTCGCCAACTGTCACCTAGTCAGCAGCCATTCCATCCAGCTACCTAACCTATTTCCATTCCACCTGGTTGTGATCAGAACTGTAACTTTAAGAACTATTGCCTGAACTCCCTTTTTTCCTTCCTCTCTCCCCCTGCCTTTTCCCTTCTGTCATGTGTTTGAGATTGTAAAACTGAGGCCAGGGACCGCCTTCCTACTGATCATAGAATTGGAAGGGGCCAGAAGACCATGGAGTCCAACCCCCGGCTCAGTGCAGAAAGCCTGATTCCCAGGCGGTCTCCCATCCAAATACTAACCAGGGATGCCGCTGACCCTGCTTAGCTTCCGAGATCAGGTCCAGCCTATTTGTATGCAGCTGTGGGAACCTTCTTGGCTAAAGATTGTGGTAAAAATGCTTTAAAATAATAATTCAATATTCAAAAACTTTGGCCATCAATGAAGCTAAACCTAGGATGTCCTTGTTATTCCAACATCACATTCCATTTGTGTTTATAAATGAACCATAGAAGAGGTAATTGGGCCAGTCTCATTGGATACATTTTGGCTTCATACTTAGCAATGAATAAGTTGCACATATTTAAAGTAAGGAATTTTTACCCAGGTCAGTTAGTCTAGTGAGGTATGTGTGTGTGTGTGTGTGTGTGTGTGTGAGAGAGAGAGAGAGAGAGAGAGCTCTGCTTTGTGGCCCAAATCCAGAAAAAGTTAGTAGTGATTAAGTCCCATTGAAATCAATAAGATAAATTAGTTGTGACTAATTTTTGTCACATTAATTTCAATGGTACTTTAGTATGACTGTCTTTTGATCTGGGCCTGTGTTTGTTTTCCGCTGCCTTTTTATTTTATTTTAATTTTTTTAGTATGGACAAATGGCAAAGATATTTTATTAGGGAAGGGATGAGATTCTCAGAAACGTTTATACCTGTCAGGAGCGCCCTAGCTGCCTCTTGCAGTCCCCACCAATAGCCAACTCAGGACACAGACGACGAGGAATTCTTTCCGAGACTTTATTTCTTTATTACTTTATGACTCTTTCAGATACTAATCACTAGCGACAAAGCAAGGAACAACACTGGGGAAAGATAGCTGAGTAGCCTAAGCTCCAGGTAAGGCAGTTGGTCCCCGTTTGAGGGAGAATCATGGGAAGACCCTGAACTTATGGGCTAGGGAGAGATCCTCCCTCTTTCCCTTGGGTCCTCGGGATGCGACTGTTGTTTGCGGGCCAAACGAGCGCTGCGCCTCCTTTCCGCGCCCTCCATCTGTCGTCGCTCCCTGCGTCTGCGCCGAGCGTCCAGCAAGCCCCCCTCCAGCGCTCTCTCACTGCCAGGGTCACTATCTATCCCAGGAATGCTGGCAGGAGGAATCTCTGCCAGCTGCTGTGCTTTTGAGAGATGAACGAGCTCCTCTCCCACGGATTGCTGTTCCTCCTCAGAATCAGAACTGCTCTGGGGCTCTATTGGCTCAGTTTCCACCCTGGCAATACAGCCCCACTTGTATGTATTTTTCTTTAAAGCAATGCATGCTATAAATATTTGTTGTGCTTTCTTTTTTGTACATACCTCGTAATAACAATAGCAAGGTTATCAAAAATGTCACACAGCTACTCTCTTCCTCTTTTTTTAAGCAAGGGAAGTTGTGTCTTTAGCATACGTCCATAATTCACAGACCTACTCTATTTTAAAAAATATTATAACAATAGACACTCTGTGTGTGTAGCCAGTGAGTAAACTAAAAGTCTAGGTGTTCTTGAGGAATAATCATATGTGGTTTAAAACACAGGGTAAGGGATGTTCTCTGCTTTCCTAAATTGTTTCCCCTGTTTTCTTTTGCTTGGCAGAAGCAACATTTTTAAAATTAACACATTATTTTGTCTGCAGTCTCTACAAGCAAGGTACAGACTGTGTGCGCACATGTGAGCATGTGCATATGTGCGCATATGTGCTTTTGTCACACTGTAATCTGAGTAAATAGTCCGAGGCAGGAAAACCTACTTCTCCTGCAAAACACAGACTTTGTGCTAATTCTTTGTCCTTTCCTGCAGATCTATAAGCGTTTTCCCTCAGGGAACAGAAAGAAATGTCCTTTCTACCATTAATTTTTTTAAAAAACAAACAAACCCCATACAGGTCTAGACAGAACTGGACAGAATCATCAGGATTCTTAGCTTGCTTTAGTCTGCAAATTCAATATAACAGACTATTGGGAATACAGTTATTTAAAAAAATGCTCAGAAGATGCTGCAATCAAGTACTTAATGAGTTGTGTATAATCTGTCAATAGTGGAGCGATAAATGGATAAATGGGATATCTCGAAAAACATCAGGGAAAGCTATGTTGTCAGAGGCAAGAATGGCAGGGAAAATGCAAAGCAGGAGAATGCTTCAGTACAATTGCCACTTGTTTGAATGATGCTAGAAGCATCTAGATTATAGTATTAAACAGGGTCTTTTCCAAGTGGCTCATGTCAGCATTTCCTTTTGAGTCTGCAGCATACTCTTTTTTTATGATTGCACCGAGCTTTCCCTAGGAGTAAGAGTTCAAAGCAAGAATATTTTTTCAGTAAACTATGCAAAGCTATGCAAATGAGAAGCAATGCAAAGTGGACTGGCAATCCAATCAATCGAATGTACCCAAGTATCTACCTTTATCAAGCCTTCTGCACCATCTGTGCTATACTATAGTAGAAATAAATCTTGTGGGGAACATTTCCAAGCAAATTCTCCCATTTCACGTTTGACTGCAAGAAATCCAAATTTTACCTTCTCTTCATTCTAGGGCTTCCAGACCTTCAGAATTCTAGGGCTTCTAGATAATCTCCTATCATCGATACCAAACTGTGCACTGTCATTTTTGATCTAGATTAAAATAGGGATGTGAAAGAAGGATTAAAGGCGCAATCCTATGCATGCTGACTGGGGAATAGTGGGAGCTGTAGGACTTTTTTCTGTCTAAACATGTATAGGATTGCACTGTAAGAAAGCAATCCCATGGTCCCTGGGAAGCAGTTCCAGGGACCATAGGATGGTGCTGATTTTCTTCCCCAAGGCTGTAAACACAGCTACAACCTCAGGGAGGGAATCAAAGTGTGGATAGATGGAAGACTCCATTCTCTGTCTATAGAGAGTCAATCCCTCTAGCATGTGGCTGATACAAATAAAGGAATCTATGTATCTATCTCCTAGGACTGAGCTCTAAGGCTGCAATCTTATACACACCAGCAAGTAAGCCTGATTGGAGCAATGGAATGTACTTCTGAGTAAACATGCATACAACTGTTCTGTTACTGGTTATGACCTTTAAGAACACAAAACCCATGAATGCAGTATGGCCTAAACTGAAATACTCCTATGAGCAACAATAAAGGAATGGCAGCATACATAAAGCTGTTGGTTGTAATTCGAATAGGAAGAGTGATGTCCCATTGGCAAGATCGAGGAGACAGAATTCCTCCTGTAGGTTATCCACATAACTAATTTTTATAGGAAAAGGGCTCGTATTTGAGCTTACTGAAAAATAAAATATCTAGTGACTTGTTAATGAGTTGCTTGTTTCACCATACTGACAGCCAATTCACATGACCACTTTAGGGGTGAAGAAATCACCTTGTGGCACCTTTCTCTGTAATTTTATGATTGTCTAGTATTCCCGTGGAAGTATCTCCATGTTGTAAAATTGCAAATTATGGCTCTTTAAAATGGCTTAATGAATGTGATAGGCAGCACAAGGCAGACGCCGCACCATCCTATTACAATGCCAGGATTTTTTGTTTTTTATAGTATGTAAACATTTTTATTTTTACAATGATTGGAGAGTGAATGACAACTCCTTGCCCAAAAGCACTTCGTAGGGCACAAAATCAGGACTTTAATTATGGTAGTTGTCTGTTGAGTAAAGCTTTGCCAAACTAATGTATTGAATGCATTTAAATTTTATTAGTATTAGTATTCCTGAGCGCTAATGTAATTTGAGCTAGGGAGGCTTCAAAAATGCCACCTCAGCCATCAACTTTTCAGGTAGCTTTTGGCAAGCTTCAGTCTATAATCCTCATCCTCTGTAATACAAGGATAATAATGATTACCAACCTTACAGGGTTAATTAAAAAGATAAGAAATACAATGTGCTTGAAATACTCAAAAAGTGCTATTTAAATGCTAAAGGTTGTTATCATTCTGAGAAACTGACATGTTCTAGCAACATGTTCACGAGGCTGTCCTTTTCATTTTGCTATTTCAGTCAAGGCATTCCAAACCTGCAATAGCCTTTTTATTTTATTTTCTTACACGAGAGCTCTCAATGAGTTAAAAGAAAATTGAGCTAATTTTGCACAGCCCAGCAGTCTGAGAGTTCAAACGATAAGCATTTCTTAGCGTGAATAACGTGAAATGTGTTTCAAGATAAAGTCATTAAAAACACTGGTTTCTAATACATTTTGCAGTCTCTTCATGCTGAGCAGTGCAGAAATAGTGTGTGTGTGTGCACGCGCGTGTGTGTGTGTGTGTGTGTAGGGGTGCAACCCAGTGTCACTTTGTCACTGGACCATCCCAGAAAGTGTGATTACAATCTGGTAATGAATAATAAACAAAGTGTCACAAGCACTGCTGGGTCTCAGCATATGTCTATCCAGAACTGATTATTCCATATGCCAATCGTGCGCATTAACATTCCAAAATACATACAGTGTGGGCCCGAATAACTTATCAGTCATCCACAATTTCATCTTTGTGTTATGTATTATCTCACACTGAGGCTGACAGAGCTGTGTGAAAGTTACGGGGTTTGCTCATAGCTTAGTCATTTGCTTGTATTCATCCCCTATTACTCGAGTCTTTCTCTGTGCTCCATTCCTTCTCTTGATGATAGTTTCCCCATCCCCTCCCCCTGTGGCAAAATTTATATTGTAAATTTGTTCTGGCTTTTTATTATTTTTACTTATGCTATTCTGTTTATTTTTCTGCTTACGTTTCCCACCAGCAACCCTTTGGTGTGAGGAGAAGTATGGGACCAGGTTCACAGCTGTATTGGGATGGATGGTGCAAATGCCAGGGCCCCAAAATAGCAGACAGTGACTCCAGCCCCCCTGCCACATTCCCAAGAAGAATGCAGGGGGGAAAAAGAAGTGGACATCTTAACAGACAAACAACAACAAGAAGGATTTATTTAACTGTACTAGCCTCAGGGCCAAAACAGACATTACATTAAATCCATATCTGACAGCTACATCATTTTTTCATTTTTACTCTAGAATAGGTGCAGGGCCCTATATCTGGACTGGGATTCTAGAATGGGAGGTGGGGAATTTAAGATCTGGGTTGGGAGCCCTGCACCTACTCTAGAGTAAAAATAGAAAAAAGTACATATACAGATTTTAAGTAACGTCTGTTTTGGCTCCAAGTCTCTCTTTCTCTCTCTTCTCCCTTCAGTCTTTTTTCCTTTCTCCAGTCTTGTGATTTCCCTCTCTGAAAGCTATCCCCAGAGAAAACACTTTGGTTCCCTATAACGGCTCCTTGGGCCCCAAATGGGTTTCGTCCCCACAGTGGGCTACACTTCATAGGGTTACACTCACTTGTTAAAGAATGCTACATGTGAATATTTTGCTCATTTATATTTTCAACCTTCACTTAAAAAAAAACCCAGTTCCAAAACTGACCTGGGATTGGGTTGCTTGCTTTGGTGATATCATAGGTGCCAGCCAATGGTCAGCCTCCCCTCTCTCTGGTCAGCCAGCTTTTCCTTGGTTCAAACTGAACCACACTGCAGGCTTGCAGGAACCAGGGTGTCAGAGTTTGCCCTGAAAGGGGAAGGAGTTGCACTTGTACTAAATGAGGGAGGAGGTGCTTCTAATCCAGCCCCATTGATCTAAATATAGCATGTCTGCCTTCCCATAAAGAGTGGCTCAAGTGTGTTTCGGCTTACCTGATTTGATTTTGAAGATTATACCAACATGTGGAGTGATTATTCTGATCTGTGAGCAGAACCAGTGTGGCATTTCTTCCAGTTTAATTAATTTTCCAGCCAGATGGCATGAAGTGACTTGGGAATGGCTCGCTCAGAACTAGAGGCATCTCTGGGCCTTTAAAAGATGTTTTTTTCTGCTGTGTGTGCAGGCCCAAAGTTCCCATATTCTGGGATGAATGTAAAGACTCAGGGCAGGTGGACACATATTTGGTCTCTTTTGTGGTTTATGTTATTCATGCTAGTACATGGCCTGAACTACATGGTAGTTCAGTGGCTGCTGGGTACTGGAACACTTGGTGATTGTGGTTAGGAATGGGAGGCAAGAGCTGGTAACCTAGGCAACCACCATCCAGAACAGCCAATATGGTGGCTATGGAGCTCCCTCTTGGGAGATACACCATGCAATAATCATAGAGTGGCCATGAGGACAGTCCTCTATTTGAAGGTGTCTGCTATTTGAAGGGCTGTCCAGTCCAAGTCTGGTTTAAAGATAAAGAACCACAAGAAGGGAGAGCAGCAGGGCCCATGAAGTTGCCCGTCCACAGTTAGCACCTAGACCGCAGACTGAGCAAAGCACACAGGTCACCTGGCCAAAGTCTTCCCCGCTATGGTGACATGTATTGCATTTTAATTTATATTATAGCAGTTATTTCTAAATGTGAATCCATATACATGAATTAGCACATTCAGATTTTAAGCAAAAAGTGCCCTTCCTCCCTCTTTTTTTTTGGGGGGGGGGATGTGTAAGTGGCCACCATACATAATCAACTAGAAAGTAATATAGCACAGCCTCTGATCTTATTTATTTATTTATTTATTTCATTTCCATACCGCCCAATAGCCGAAGCTCTCTGGGCGGTTCACACAAATTAAAACCAAACAACACACAATAAAACAATTTAAAATATATAGAACATTAAAACCACAATATAACGATACAACCACAATAAAACCCAGCAGCAGTGCAGGAGTTTAAAATACAGCTTTAAAACAGCAAAGCTAAAAATTTAGAAAGTTAAAATGCTAAAATGCCTGGGAAAATAAAAAGGTCTTCACCTGGCGCCGAAAAGAATACAATGTAGGTGCCAGGCGAACCTCACTAGGGAGGTC
The DNA here is from genome assembly GCF_057233095.1 of Heloderma suspectum. Taxonomy (NCBI): domain Eukaryota; kingdom Metazoa; phylum Chordata; class Lepidosauria; order Squamata; family Helodermatidae; genus Heloderma; species Heloderma suspectum. Next base: position 189,368,379 of record NC_139461.1, read on the forward strand.
ATTCCAGAGCCGGGGTGCCACAGCAGAAAAAGCCCTCCTCCTAGTAGCCACCCGCCTCACTTCCTTTGGCAGGGGCTCACGGAGAAGGGCCGCTGATGATGATCTTAAGGTCCGGGCAGGCACATACGGGAGGAGGCGATCCATCAGGTAACCTGGCCCCAAGCCATTAAGGGCTTTGAATGTTAACACCAGCACTTTGAATCGGGCCCGGAAATGGACTGGCAGCCAGTGTACTGGAAAAGTACTGGCGTAATATGAGCTCGCAGGCCAGTCCCTGTTAACAATCTTGCTGCCCTATTTTGGACCAGCTGAAGTTTCTGGACTGTTTTCAAAGGCAGCCCCACATATAACGCATTCCAGTAATCCAGATGAGAAGTTATCAGAGCATGGATAACTGTAGCTAGGCTATCTCTGTCCAGATAAGGGCGTAGTTGGTATACCAGCCTAAGCTGATAAAAAGTGCTCCGTGCCACTGAGTTCACCTGTGCCTCAAGTGACAGTTCTGGATCCAAGAGCACCCCCAAACTACAAACGTGATCCTTTAGGGGGAGTGCAACCCCCTCCAGAACAGGTTGAATATCACCTAGCCGGGCAGACGAACCACCCACTAACAGTACCTCCGTCTTGTCTGGATTGAGTTTCAGTTTATTGGCCCTCATCCAGTCCATTACCGTGCCCAGGCACTGATTCAGAACAGCCACTGCCTCACCTGGGTTTGATGAGAAAGAGAGGTAGAGCTGGGTGTCATCCGCATATTGATGGCACCTCAGCCCACACCTCCGGATAACCTCCCCCAGCGGTTTCATGTAGATGTTAAACAGCATGGGGGATAAAACAGAGCCCTGTGGAACCCCATGGCACAATTGCCATGGCACAGAGCAATAATCCCCCAGCACCACCTTTTGGAATCGGCCATCCAAGTAGGAGCGGAACCACTGTAGTGCAGTGCCACCAACTCCCAACCCAGGCAACCTATCCAGAAGGATACCATGGTAGATGGTATCGAAAGCCGCTGAGAGGTCCAGGAGAATCAACAGGGTTGCACTCCCCCTGTCCCTCTCCCGGCAGAGGTCATCCCACAGGGCGACCAAGGCAGTTTCTGTTCCAAAACCAGGCCTGAAGCCCAATTGAAATGGATCTAGATAATCCGTTTCATTCAAGAGTGCCTGGAGCTGTCCTACAACCACCCGCTCAAGCACCTTGCTCAGGAAGGGGATGTTGGCCACTGGCCTATAATTGTTAACATCCTCTGGGTCCAGGTTAGGCTTTTTCAGGAGTGGTCTAATTACCACCTCTTTTAAAGTGGCAGGCACCACTCCCTCTCTCAAGGAGGAATTTACAACCTCCTGGACCCAGCCAGACATCCCCTCCTTGTTTGATTTAATAAGCCATGAAGGGCAAGGGTCAAGCACACAAGTGGTCCATCGGACTTGGCCAAGCACGTTGTCCGCATCCTCAGGCCTCAGTAACTGAAACTCATCCAATAAAATTGGACCAGACGGTGCTCTGAACGCCTCTACCAATGGAACTGCATTAATGGTGGTGTCCAATTCATGACGAATCTGAGCGACTTTATCCTCAAAGTGCTGTGCAAACTCATCACAGCGTGCAACCGAGGGTTCCACCGTCTCTCTCCCTGGCCCAGAATGTAACAGGCTGCGAACCACTCGGAAAATCTCTGCTGGATGGCACTGAGAAGATGCAATGCTAATGGAAAAGAGCTGTCTCTTTTCCACCCTCACCGCCACAGAGTAAGCTTGATAGTGGGCTCTTACCTGTGTTTGGTCAGACTCAGCACAAGTTTTCCTCCACCTGCATTCTAGCCATCTCCCCTCTTGCTTCATTGCCCTCAGCTCAGTATACCAAGGAGCTGGCCGGGCTCTGCTCAGAGGGAGAGGGCGCTTGGGCGCGATGGTGTCAACCGCCTGAGTAATCTCTGCATTCCACAGAGCGACCTGGGCTTCGACAGGAGCATCAGCCATACCAGCAGGAAAATCCCCCAGAGCCCTCTGGAATCCATCAGAATCCATTAATCTCCAGGGGCGGACCATTTTAATAGGTCCCCCACCCTTGCAGAGGGGGAAGGCTGCCAGGAGTCTAAACCTCAGCAGGAAGTGATCTGTCCATGACAAAGGGACAGAGGTTAATTCCTCCACTTTCAGATCACCATCCTCCTGCCCAGTCGAGAAAACCAGATCAAGTGTGTGTCCTTTTATATGCATTGGGCCAATGACATGTTGGGACAGCCCCATGGTTGTCATGGCGGCCATGAAGTCCTGAGCCGCCCCGGATACAGTGGCCTCGGCATGGAAGTTGAGATTAGGGGTGCACGAAAGCCACTTACCTGGTCTCGCAGCTTTTCACGGTGGGGGGGGAGGCGCTTCGCTGCTCTCCCCCCGAAGTTCAGGCCAGGGGGGGAGGCTTCCCACCTCGCCCATCCGAAATTCAGGCCGGGAAGGAGGCGCCTTGCCTCGCCCGGCCGCAAAATAAAAAGTTAAAAAAAAACAAAAACGCCCCCGTGATAGGCTACGTGACGATTAACGTAGCCTATCACGGCTAGATCTGCAAAGTCAGCTGTGATAGGCTACATTAATCGTCACGTAGCCTATCACGGGTGACTTAAAAAAAAAAAAAAGCGCGTACGCAAATGGCAGCTCCCATAGGGAGCCGCCATTCGCGTTCCTTATTTGGTCGCTGTAGTCTACGTAAAGATTTACGTAGACTACGGCGAAAATAAGGGCAACGCAAATAGAGTTGCCCTTATTTTCGCTGTAGTCTACGTAATCTTTACGTAGACTACAGCAACCAAATAAGGAACGTGAATGGTGGCTCCCTATGGGGGCCGCCATTAGCCGTACGCGCTTTTTTTTTTAAGTCACCCGTGATAGGCTACGTGACGATGTAGGTAGCCTATCACAGCTGACTTTGCAAATCTAGCCGTGATAGGCTACGTTAATCGTCACGTAGCCTTTCATGGGGGCGTTGTTTTTTTTTTAGTTTTATTGGAATGGCGGTGGCGGCAGCCGGTTGAAAGATCGGCTGCCGCCCCCGCCCCTGACGAAGACCCAACGAACCGCCGCCAGGACCCGCCGCCGGGACGGACATTCGGGAAAGGTAAGTCCCGTCCTGGGGCGGGGGTGCGGGGGGGTGCGGAGAATTTCTCCCCGAAACTTCTTCGGGGGGGCCGAACATGTTGGCGCTTGGCCCCCCGAAGTTTTGGGGAGAAATTCTCCGCCAACCCTAGTTGAGATCCCCCAGGACCATCATCCTAGGGGTCCTCAACACCAAGTCCGAGACCACCTCTGTCAGCTCAGGCAGGGAGTCTGATGGGCAGCGGGGTGGGCGGTATACCAACAGAATCCCTAATCTGTCCCGGGTACCCAATACAAGGTACAAACACTCAAGATCTGCACTCGAATGAGCAGGAAGCCTAGAGAGGGAGATTGAATTCCTATAGACCACGGCAACCCCCCCTCCCCGACCCTCGAGTCGGTGTTGGTGCTCCACTGAGTACCCAGGAGGGCACAGCTGGGAGAGAGGGACCCCTCCCAGTTCCCCCACCCAGGTCTCAGTAATATATGCCAGGTCAGCCCCCTCATCCACAATCAAATCATGGATGAGGGAGATTTTATTTTGGGCCGACCTGGCATTCAGCAGCAGCACCACCAGACCCGAGGGCAGACTGGTAAGGCTGCCAGGAACCATCAGGTTGGGGGAAGAACCAGAAGAGGGGACAGCTGTGAGGAGTCTAGCCCCTCTTCTCCTCAGCTGGCCTGTTAATCCCCCAACGCCATACCTCCCCCTGCCCGTGACCACAGTTATGGTGGCACCTCCCCGACCCCCTGAGTTGCCCAATAGTCCTCCCAGGCACATATTAAAATGTTAGGATATAAAAAATGTTCAACAGTGTAAAAGAATATAAAAGATAAAAGAGATAAAAGAGAACAGCAGCTAAGAAGGAGCAGATAAAGTCCACGTTTGCCCCTTTCCCCCTCGTCTTTAAAGCTGCTGCCCTCTGCTGCTGCTATTTGCTGCTGGTATCTGTGGCTGCTGGTGTCTCTGGAGAGGCAGGTGGGTAGGTCTTCAGATCCTACGTGACTCCAAGTGCGACACTAAGTGCTCCTTCCCCAGCAGCCTCTGGTAGCCCCGCTTTAAGTACCTGTTGGTGGGGGCAGAAGCAGGCTCAGGATCCACCTGGTGCAGCTGCTGGCTGGTCCTCCTTCCCCCAGGCTCCCATCTTATGCCACAGAGGCCAGAGGAACCCCCCCCCCACTCATTCATCCAATATATTTCTTCCCACAATTTGCCTGAACCATCTCAATGTGATTAACAAAAGCTAACAAGATAACCCCCAAAACCCTTAGAAATGAAAACAGTACAAAGTAACAACTATAACTCCAAATAAGCAACATTGGGTTGGATCCAGACATAGTTATACTTAGAGTAGACCCATCAAGATCAATGGGACTTAAGTGGGTCAATTTCAATGAATCTCCTCTAAATATGACCACGTCTTAATCCAACATAGCACAAATAATCAGTAGAAAGAAAATAGCGCACATGGCCAAATCAAACTCTTTCCACTGTCACTGAAAATTAATAAGCATAGACAGCAAAGAAACAAACTTGGTGAGACCATTCCATAGCCGGGATCCTGATCTCATGGAAGTATTCTCAGGCTCTGGACTGGTTCCGCCCACTTGGGCCTGTGATTGGGCCCTCCTGATCAGGTCCTGTTTGGATTAGGACCTTCTTTAGTCAACAAGGTCTTCCCAGCTCTGGTGCATTTATATGTGATTCCTTGGCTCTGACTCTCTGGCTCAGTTCTTGACTCTGGTTTTCAGTACCTGGCTCTTACCTATTTCAGCAGCCTATGGATCAGCCTTGAAAACAGCTCTGGGAGTTAATTTTTTCTCCTGATCTTAAAATTTAATATTCTGTCTGCTTGCATGTCTTTCAGATGTAGGTAGATAGATTTTATTTGACTATTCTGCCACAATCCATTCTAATTATTCTAGTATAATAATTATTGTTCAGTTCACCACATTACCATAGTATTGCTTAATACAATTTATATCTTATGAGAATTCTTCTGTAGCACTAAGGCTGAGCTGAAATTACTGATGCATTCCACTTCAATTCTTGCGTGATACACAAATTCTTCCTTGTTAATACTATTTTTGGCATCCCCTTTCCACATTTTCATTAATTTACAACTGTGTTTTGAATTGCACAAAACTGCAGTCATACTCAGTGACAATATCATGTCCAGAACTAGTATTTAATTACATCCTGTTTTGCTACATGGTATCTGGTTGACTGTGTTGAATCAGAAGGATTATTTATTTATTTATTTACATGTATAAACCTCCCTTCCTCCACAGGATCTCAAGGCGGTGTACACGACATCAAAAACAGACAACAAATCCAATATAAACACCATAGAATTACACACTATAAAGCAAATAGTCAACAACAACTCTTCAACCAGCAAACCAAACAACAACCAATTCAATAACACACACACACACACACACACACACATATATATATAATCAGATGTTAAAATGCTAAAATGCCTGGGCAAAAAGGAAATGTTTTAAATTAGTGCTGAAAATAAAACAAAGCTGGCACCATATTGATTAGCATTTTGTGATGTTGTCATGTCAATACATTATAGTATATCATCATCCCATTTGTTGCATGTAGGGATGTCAGAGAATTCTGCCACAGATTCCAGAATTCCCCCCAGAATCTGTGGCGGAACGGCCTCCTGGTCCCCCCACGGAATCCCCCCGGGACGGAACTTACCTGGGGTAGATGTGGTGGCGGCAGCGGTGGCTCCGGCTAGTCTCCTGGCCGGCCACGGCTGGGCTGCTGTGGCCGCCATTTGCGTTCTTGCAGCCGTGATAGGCTATGTAAGTATTTACGTAGCCTATCATGGCAAAAAGCAGGGACGCAAAATGGCTCTTTACTGTGATAGGCTATGTAAGTATTTACGTAGCCTATCACGGTAAAGGCAGCCACCCAAGTGGCGTAGTGGCCGCCATTTGTGTGGCTGCCTTTACCGTGATAGGCTACATAAATACTTACGTAGCCAATCACGGCAAAGAGCAGGGGCACAAATGGCGTAGCGGCCGCCATTTGCATCCCTGCTCTTTGCCGAGATAGGCTACATAAATACTTACGTAGCCTATCACGGCTGCTTGAAAGGACACAAATGGCGGCCATCTTAGCGGATTGAATTCCTATAGACCACGGCAACCCCCCCTCCCCGACCCTCAAGTCGGTGTTGGTACTGCACTGAGTACCCAGGAGGGCACGGCTGGGCAAGAGTAACCCCTCCCAGTTCCCCCACCCAGGTCTCAGTAATACATACCAGGTTGGCCCCCTCATCCACAATCAAATCATGGATGAGGGAGATTTTATTTTGGGCCGACCTGGCATTCAGCAGCAGCACCACCAGACCCGAGGGCAGACTGGTAAGGCTGCCAGGAACCATCAGGTTGGGGGAAGAACCAGAAGAGGGGACAGCTGTGAGGAGTCTAGCCCCTCTTCTCCTCAGCTGGCCTGTTAATCCCCCAACGCCATACCTCCCCCTGCCCGTGACCACAGTTATAATGGCACCTCCCCGACCCCCTGAGTTGCCCAATAGTCCTCCCAGGCACTTATTAAAATGTTAGGATATAAAAATGTTCAACAGTGTAAAAGAATATAAAAGATAAAAGAGATAAAAGAGAACAGCAGCTAAGAAGGAGCAGATAAAGTCCACGTTTGCCCCTTTCCCCCTCATCTTTAAAGCTGCTGCCCTCTGCTGCTGCTATTTGCTGCTGGTATCTGTGGCTGCTGGTGTCTCTGGAGAGGCAGGTGGGTGGGTCTTCAGGTCCTGTTCCACGCAACTCCAAGTGCGACGCTAAGTGCTCCTTCCCCAGCAGCCTCTGGCAGCCCCGCCTTAAGTACCTGTTGGCGGGGGCAGAAGCAGGCTCAGGATCCACCTGGTGCAGCTGCTGGCTGGTCCTCCTTCCCCCAGGCTCCTTTCCGTTAGAGAAAATGCAGCTTACAGCTGTTGTTTGAAGGTCCCAGGTTCAATCCCAACTATCTCCAAGGGGTTTTTGTTTGTTTGTCTTTTGCAGATCATGTTGCATGTGATGGGAAACATCTCTCCCTGAAAACCTGGAGGGTTACTGGCAGTCAGAGTAGACGAAACTGGCTGAGTTGGACAAACAGTCTTACCTAGTATAAGGCAGCTTCCCCAAACTATCCAAGAGCTTGTTTGTTCTGTTTGATAGTATTACACTGTTACTTATTCCCCAGACTAGCTGGGAAGACCAAGCATCAAATTCCCACTCTGCCACAAGGCTTACTGGGTGTCCTTGTGCCTGTCATGATCCACTCAGTCTAACTGACCTCACAGGGTTTTGTGAGGAGGGAAGAAAAGGAGAACCTGGACTACTTAGAGCAGCTTTTCCCAATCTGGCATCCTCCAGATGTGTTGGACTGCAACTTCCATAATGGCCACCTTGACTGGGAATTATGGGAATTGTAGTCCAACACATCTGGAATACCCCAGTTTGGGGAAGGCTCAGTTAAGGCACAATCCTATGCATGTTTAGATAGAAAAAAAGGCCTACCACTCCCAGATATAGATTTTATTCCACCATCATCATCTCTTTACATCTACATACACTGTAACACTGTTTAAGTAGCTGCATCAGTCTGGATTTCTAACCTGACACATACCCTTCACCAGAAAGTCCGTAAGGGTGTGATCCAGCATGGCTGGCTTGGGCATGCTGAGAGTTGTAGGATTTTTTTTTCTTCCTGTCTAAACATGCATATGATGTTTAGAGAATGAAAACATATTTTCCCCTAGAGAATGAAAAACTCATTTTCCCTTAAAGAATGAAAACTGTAATTAATAAATATCTACAAGTGACTTTCCATCTGGACTTAAGCTAACTTGATCCATAACAGTTCGAACCACCCATAATTTTATGTATGGAACCTATAACTTGGGTATAATTTTCTAATTATTAAATCTCTATCAGCTACTAACACCCTTTAAAAAAACCCACAGGCCTATTGATGCTTTATAAATAAATAAATAAATAAATAAATAAATTGCTTTATTGTGCTTTATAAATAAATTGCATTCACTTAATCTCATATGAAATATTTATACCAGTTTTGTGGTAAAGACTCACTTTCTATGCATGATGATTAGGCATTTTAGATTGGTGCGGGGGCTGAAATTGGTCTATCGTGTGAAATTATGAAGATTCACGCCCTTAAGGAAAGGCACATGAGGTCAAAACTCCAGCTGGGTTCAAGGCGACTGACAGATCTTTAAAAACTTTTCATCATTATCTTTATCTCCTGATTGTATTGTCCTTAGGTTCAATTTAGTATGTGTCAATGGAAGAATAATCAGCTACAGACCTTATATTATTTGGGATGGCAGAGTTTGAACCACCTTTTGAATGTACGCCTGTGGGCAAGGCCTGTTTTACTTCTAATTTCTCCAGAGGGCCTAGCAATTTTAGGTATTTTAATACTACGTCTACCGTAATGGCCCTTGGGAATGGTTAATGTGAGGGTGAGCATGCCTGCTCAACCTGCATTCCAACCCCATGCTCTGCTCTCCAGGAAATACGCTTCAGATCTTGGAAACAGCATTCTTTATTCTTATATGACAGAAGACTAAGGAACCAGTGTAGGGATGTCAGAAAAATCCACAATGAATTCAAATGAGTTCAGATTTCGATGAATCCTGGCTTTTTCTGAGATTAGATCTACACTACTGCTTTGTAGTAGTATTGAAGTGCACTCATAACTGTTGGGGCACATCACACATTCGATATACTGTCTTTGTAGTGTTATTTCCTTCTTTTCATTCCACATTATGCAAAATACTGCAGCAAATGTTGTGTGTCCTACAAGGTATAAATGTGCAAGAGGAATAGTGTTACCATGATGGGATCATAATGATATGACACAAGGTGTAGATCTGGCCCGAGTCATGCAGATTCTGCGGACTTGTGAATGAAATTCTGGTTAAAAGAAATCTGTTTCTGTCCATGAATAGATAACAGAACAAAAGAGGCCAGACACAAAACACAGACGGATCGGATTTAACAAAATCCTTACATCCCTAGGAGCTCCACACCAGACAGCCTCAGCTCCATAGCCTGCAGTAAAAGAAAAAAAGAAAGGCCTCCAGAAAAGGAAGTGGGACTAACACTTGCAAGTTTCTTAAAGATATATACATGCATACACATCACATGCAGTATATGGTCTGAGGGCACATGATATAGCCACTTTGCTGAAGCTAAGCAGGTCTGGGTCTGGTCAGGGCCTGCATGGAAGTCCACCTGGGAACCCATGGGTTCGGCCTTGAGTTCTATTGTGGAAGAAAGGTGGGAAATCCTCCTTCTCTTCCTCCATTTTAAAGAATAGGTAATCTCTTGAACTGAATGGCAAACTGTGCAATAATCACATTTTGTCCACACTAAAATAAGAGTAAAAGACATGGTGGTGCTCCAGAGGCAGCATCCGGATCAGCTAGTGTCTCCCCAAGTTCTGATAGCTGAGACAAACTTTTTTTCTGAATTCGAACAAAACAGATGAATGAATAATAGAAGTAGGAACATGCTTTTTGAAAGAGAGAGAGAGAAAGAGAGAGAGAGAGAGAGAGAGAGAGCAGAAGTTCTTAGGAAGTTGAATTTTGCGGATGCTTTATTCTGTGCCCCGCCCCCACAGAATCACAAAATATGCACATCCCTTCCTACTGATGAACACTTACACTCTGTTGATTTCCATGGACTTCAGCACACAACTGCGCACTGAACTGTGTGGCCATTTTGTTCCAAAAACCTGTGACTGCAATTTCAGCAAGCCACTCAATACATCGGAAGCATTGCTGGCGGCGGGGGGGGGGGGATATTTGCAAAATGTTTACATTCCTTTCAAAGTACATCTTTCTCTCTCCCTAGAGGGCATCTGTGAAGAGTGTTATTGTGTTTGCAAATTTAACGATCTATATTTTCCTCCAGACCTATGCACACATTCTTAGTATTGTACATATGCAGGCTTCTTTTCGTCATTCTTTCCAAATGTTGCAGAAATGGCCTGACAGTTTTTATTAATGCGTGCCTCCATAAGAGCTGTCAATAACTATTCATCAACATGTTGTTACTGGCCAGTTGTTTTCAGTGTTTTGCAGTTCCCGTAATATATTGTGATAACATTAGTTTAAAATAGCTATGGTTCCAGTCACTTTGCATCAGCCTGAAACAAGCCAACAGCCCATAGGAAGCAGGAACCCCTTAATACTAAAACATACGCAGAGTTCAGCAGATATTCTGATTCTGGGAAAAGACTTGGGCACCCACCCAAGATGCAGGCACTGGATCTGTGAATGCATGTAACCTCAGCTGCCTTGGGGGCTCAGTTGGGGTCAAAAGGTGGGAATCAAGATGCTGAAAGAAAGAATGTATTATATAACTTTTATATACTGTCTCATTTGCTAAAAAGTGGTGTTCAGCAATTTAAACCATTTAAAACATTGGGTAAAATCCAGTGTCAAGTCCTACTTATAGTTGACCCATTTAAATGCACTAACTTAAATTCCATTCATTTCAGTGGGTCTACTCTAAGATGGACTCATATTGGATTTTACCTGATGATTGAAACCTTAACACAATGAAAATCAAGGACATTAAAACCAGTAAAACTGGTTCAAGGTGCAACCCTATTACATCCGCCCTGGGTACTCATAAGTCTCCAAATTCAGAGGCTTTCGAGTTGTGCCTCCTGCAGGGCATTTTAGCTAGGCAGGTTTGTTTGCCCGTCTAGTGGAGGCTTCGGGAAGGGGGAGGGAGGGAGGTGGGGGTGGGGGCTGGAGATATGGCATGAGCTGTCCCCTCCCCTCCCTGCCCACTAGCACAGCCTCTTTCCCTCCTTCCAAGCTTGTGGTGTTTGTGAGCTCATAGAGGCAGCAGTGCAGTTCTTTCCATGCAGACTGCAAGGGGGAAGGGGCAGGGCACTTCATTGCCCAGCTCCGAAGTCATAGTGCTGTCTATGACCTCTGTGATGGGAATCCAAAAAATCCTACCCCCCCATCCCACAGTAGCTGTCTAGGGGCCATAGCATTGCTCCCTAACTATATAATTTAAAATGCCAAATTAAAAAAAAATGTGTCTTCACACCATTTCTAATCTGAAAGCCAGGAGAATGGGGGGTTGGTCGTAGTTCTTGGGGGAGCACATCCCACAGTTTTGGAGCAGCACAGGACAAAGCCCTTTCATGTGTGCCCAACCTCTCTGGGTAACAGTACCTTCAAGAGGGTCTCTCCTCTGAACAACTGAACAACTGGGCAGGTTCATAATGAGCCAGGGGGTCCCTCAGATACTCAGGTCCTAAGCTGTTTAGGGCTTTAAAGGTTAAAAATGACACCTTGAATTGAGCCCAGAAAACAACTGGCAACCAGTGCAGGTCTTTCAAGGCAGGTGTAATATGGTCCTGATGGTGTGCACCTATTAGCAGCCTAGCTGCCACATTTTGCACCAACTGAAGCTTCTGGACACTCTTCTGGGGTAGCCCCATGTAGAGTGTATTGCAATAGTCTATGCATGATGTAATCAAGGCATTGCCGCTAGGGATGTACGGATTCCCCACCGTCTGTTCCGGTGGGGAATCGGTGGAGGGGGGAGGTGATCTGTTCCTCCCCCCCTGGAATCCTTGCGGAGAGGCTCTGCTCTGCGAGGATTCTGCAGAGCTGAGGGCTGCCACTTATCTGAAACCGGAGCCCTTCGCCTCCGCACCGATCGCCATTTTAAAAAAATAAATGGCGATTGGCAGGATGTCCCCATAGACTTATGTGCAAAATAGAGCCGTGAATCTTGCGTATAAGTCTATGTAGACTTATACGCAAGATTCATGGCTTTTTTAAAAAAATGGTGATCAGCAGGATGTACCTATAGACTTATATGCAAAATAGAACTGTGAATCTTGCATATAAGCCTATGGACACATAGACTTATATGCAAGATTCACGGCTCTATTTTGCGTATAAGTATATGGGGACATCCTGCTGATTGCCCTTTAAAAAAAAAATGGAGATTGGTGTGGAGGCAGCCATGCCGTCCCACACGGAGTCCTCCAGGAGAGGAAGTAAGTGGGGCCAAATTCTTACTTCCAAAGAATCCGGCCTCATTTGAATCTGCGGCAGATTTCTCTAACATCCCTAATTGCCGCTACTTGAACATCCAGTGACAGCATAGGATCAAGGAACACTCCCAAGTGATGGATCTGATCCTTCAGGTGGAGTGCAACTCACCCCCCTGCCCAAAATAAAGATACCTGGTGATAATGCCTATTGTTTATTTTTTGTGTATTGGGAGACTAAATCCAGCCCATTTTTCTCCTGTTTCCTGTTGCTGGTGATCTGATCAAGGCTATGTGCGTGCAACTCCAGCTGCTGGATTGTGCTAGGAACTTTGCACACAATGCTTGTTTGTTTTTGTGTACAAGGTAGTATATCTTGTACACAAAGGGCACAATCCTATGAATGTTTAGACAGAAAAACATCCCACAACTCCCAGCAGTTTCTCAAATTCCCAAATGTACCCGCAGGTCCAAAAAGATTGGGGACCTCTGCTCTAGGGATACATGATGTGCCATCGCCATTGTGTTACAAGTTTCCTCAACTCATTGGCTGCCATTTGCAGGGGCAAAGAGAACTCACAGTGCAATGCTGTAACAGTGCATTGCCCCCAAATGATTCATTAGTTTTCTTAGCAATCTGGGCAATCTTGGCAATTCATTTCTTTTTACCACAATGGTGGCTTCCCACTGTAGTTATTTAAGTAGGGGGCACTTCAATTTTCAGTTTTCAGAGGAATGATCAACATTGACCTAGCAGTTCTTAAATGAAAGTCTGTAGCAAAATCATATGCTGTTCTCTGAAAGGAACAAACTGCAACTGTATTTCAAGATTCTATCCTTAATTTTATGGCCAAATATTTTAGTCATGTATATAGCACCAAGCTAAAACATTGTAAAATTGACTCAGCATTTTCATAAAACTTTTAATCATCACTATCATACTCAGATTTATAGAGTTGCAAAACATAGAGGTTACAAATTCAGCATTAAAAATTTACGATAAGGTTAAGAAACAGAAGTCGTAGGTGGAGATGCAAGAAGAAACATGATTTCCCTGGCAGCACATGGCATATGAAGTTGGAATGGCTAGATGATGTAAGCTGGGAAGCAGCAGCTTGAATAGAATTGGATGAGAAAAACCTGGGTGAAAGAGAATGATCAAGAAGCAGTTAATTTGAAGAAGGGCCATAACTCAGTGGTAGAGCATATGCTTTGCATGCAAAAAGGCCTCGGTTCAAACCGCACATCTCCAGGTAGGTCTGAGAAAGACTTGTCTCTGAAACCCTGGAGAGCCATTGCCAATCAGTATAGTAGTCAATACTGGGATAGATGGACCAATGGTCTTATTTGGTAAAAGGCATCTTCCTATGTTCCAGTGTCATGGCAGAAATAAAACAAATCAAAGCTGCTAAGGACAGAAAGAACTATTTGACTCACATCATCTGCCCCCACACGGCCCGCCTGAGCAAAAGCATCTGAGATATTCCCATTAATGTCTTAACCTAAACTGTTCTTAGGTTTCCTCAGTGATGTTACCTCTCTTGGGAATTATGTTTTCTCTTAGTGTTAGAAATTTTTGCCCGAATGTCAGGTTGTGTGTCATGGTGCCTCCTGGTGCCGTGACTAATTCAGTTTCTTTCACTAATTGGTTGCCTTAAAAGCAATCAGTTTCTTTGCTGTTCTTACATGCAATGAATAATCCCTTACCTAAGGATTTGGAATTATCCCTTGATGGTGGTTCAAGAATATTGTCATATATAGTGTAATGCACTGAAGACTTCCTATTTTTTTTTCTGTATTTGAGATTTACCTCCTTTTCTACATTTATTTTAGATTTACCTTTTCTTCTTTGTTTTTGTCACAGAGGAATAAAGAGCAGGCAGGTAGAAATCTGAGAGTGATTGGCTGCATGGCTTTAATATGCCTCTGCTTGCCATTTGCTTAGCTGCTCTGATCTTGGAAATGGGCATGGCAGAGTGAAGGATTCAGGCCAGGGGAGTAGAACACCTTTCAGCCCAAGGGCCAAATTCCATTCCAGAGAAGCTCTTGGGAGCCACATCCCAGTGGTGGGCAGAGCCAAAGGCAAACGGGGTGCTCATTCCTTGGCCACCTCCTAAGTAAGGTGAGCCCCAGAAACCCAAACCCAACCCTTAAGAATTTCTCTGAAATTTCTTCAGTATTGAATTTTTCAGAAGCAATTTCTCTTCTATCAAATTGAATGAGAATGGTTGAAAAAATGTGGGAGAAATTTTTGGCACAGCACTAATCCTGAGTGTTAGGAATGAATCGGAGCATGTGGAGTTGTCTGTCAGCTCAGATTTGGAATTAGAATGGGAACAGCCAGAACAGAGGGAGGCAGCCTCCCTAGTGAGCCCAGATACAGCGAGATTTTCTTCCCAAAACCTTGACTCACAGATGGCCCAGCCTGAATGGCTCCCCCCCATTCCTCAACTATGAGAATTCAAGTTTCAGAGAAGGAGGAGGGTGAGGGTGGGGGGCGTGACTTGAGGAATGCTAGGGTCCATCTCAGAGCAAAGTGGGAAAAGTTAGGGGCAGGGCTCAGACACTCCACCAGGTTGGCCACTCGTGGAAGCCAACATAGGAGGGATCCACCCGAGGGGCCATGAAGTTCATGCCCAGACTGTTGGCAACTTCTCTAACTTCCACTTTGTCTCCTCTACTGATATTCATAGATTAGCTGGTTCTATGCAGTCTGACAATTTCCTAGAACCTGCATTTGTAAAGAATCTAGTTATTGACTAATAAAGTAGTGATGGCCTGAAGCTTTGTTTCCTGGAGTGTGTTGACTGTGAAAGGAGAGGACAAAATAACATGCCACTGAGTAAGCACAGCACAGGCCATGCAACAGAGGGTTTCCTGAAAGAGGATGTGGTCTAAGGAAAAGGGAAAGAGAAGGCCAGAGGTAGGAATCTGAGATAGAGAAGAGGGAAACGTTACAGAAGGGAGGAATGGCTGCAGTTTTCTAGGACCTTAAATGAAATATGTCCATGAACAGCACATTGGCATCCTCCGTGTTTATAAAAACCACATACACAATATGTTATTTGCATAAACTAAGATGGACAAGTTAGCTTATGTAGCTCTCTGTCTCATTACCTCATTCTGATATGGGCTATTCAAATATCTGAAGAGATTATCAAGCTTTGGTCTTTCTTTGCCCAACCAACACAGAGGCCAACCTCAAGAGGTGCTACGAAGCCTGTGATTCGAGAAACACTCCAAATGGTTTATGGCGACTACTAAGTGTTGAGGGTGTAGCATATTGCTCTTCATTCAAAGCAGTGACTCGGAACCTCTCTCTTTTCTCACTGATTCTTCCTGGGCAGTTGCTGTGTGACTTCATTGTCATTTCAGAAGTCCTACCTGAGAATATTTTGTCCTTGGAAGCACTTATCATCAGAGTGCTAGTTCAGGAAACAGGGAGGGATGCTGTCTCCCCACTCAAAGGTGCTTCCTGGGTCTAATTGCTCCACCTCTCCCATCTGTGCAGTCCTTAAAAACTCAGGAGAAGCATCCTTCAAGGTTAAGCTCTGGCAACCCTGTGAAGGACTGCAAGCCTGTGTTCAGTCTAGCTAGAAACATTGTGGAGCAACAAGTCTGTACTCAGTCAGGAAGGTGCTAAACCCACACAGTGTCCCTAACCATCCCATGCAAAATTGCACGGTGAATCCTTCCGGAAATGAAAGGCCAACAGCGTGATTTCATGCAAGCACTTCATTTGCAGAATCACTGGAATGGTGTCCCTTTCTTGCCAATGCGTTTCATTTTTTTAAAAGGCTCAGACATCTGTTGAGAAGAAAGAGATCTGATAGCTTTCCATCTGCTTGCTTGGCAATCAACCCTTTTAAAGTGGTTCCATTTACTGGCTACTGTGATGAGTGCTATGCACTCATCTCTATGGAATCTCATGAACAGCAACACATTGCCAATGGAGGACTCATTTGAGATGATGTTTGTATAAGAGGCTCTTAGAACCAAACCAATACATTGGCCTTTCCCCTCCTTTCCTGCTAGAAGCAAAGTCCACACTGTTATTTGTTAAAGCTGGTGAATAGTGGTTGCTTACTCAAGGTGATGCTCAAAATCCTACAAGCTAGGCTTCAGCAGTATGCGAACCAAGAACTACCGGAAGTACAAGCTGGGTTTAGAAGAGGCAGAGGAACTAGAGATCAAATCGCCAACATTCGCTGCATCATGGAGAAAGCAAGAGAATTCCAGAAAAACGTCTATTTCTGCTTCATTGACTACGCTAAAGCCTTTGATTGTGTGGATCACAACAAACTGTGGCAAATTCTTAAAGTGATGGGAGTACCAGACCACCTTACCTGTCTCCTGAGAAACCTGTACGAGGGTCAAGAAGCAACAGTAAGAACCAGACATGGAACAACCAAGTGGTTCAAAATTGGGAAAGGAGTACGACAAGGCTGCATATTGTCACCCTGCTTATTTAACTTATATGCAGAGTACATCATGAGAAATGCCGGGTTGGATGAATCAGAGGTCGGAATTAAGATTGCCGGGAGAATTATCAACAACCTCCGATATGCAGACGATACCACCCTAATGGCAGAAAGCGAAGAGGATCTCAAGAGCCTCTTGTTGAGGGTGAAAGAGGAGAGTGCCAAAGCTGGTTTGAAACTCCACATTAAAAAAACTAAGATCATGTCATCTGGCCCCATCACTTCCTGGCATATAGAAGGGGAAGAAATGGAAGCAGTGACAGATTTTACTTTCTTGGGCTCCAAGATCACCGCAGACGGTGACTGTAGCCATGAAATTAAAAGACGCTTGCTCCTTGGGAGGAAA
This sequence comes from Heloderma suspectum, assembly GCF_057233095.1. Classification (NCBI taxonomy): domain Eukaryota; kingdom Metazoa; phylum Chordata; class Lepidosauria; order Squamata; family Helodermatidae; genus Heloderma; species Heloderma suspectum. The sequence goes on from NC_139461.1 coordinate 189,385,371, forward strand.
GCTATGGCCAACCTAGACAGCATAGTAAGAAGCAGAGACATCACCTTGCCGACAAAGGTCCGTCTAATCAAAGCTATGGTTTTCCCAGTAGTAATGTATGGATGTGAGAGCTGGACTATAAGGAAGGCTGAGCGCCGAAGAATTGATGCTTTCGAACTGTGGTGCTGGAGAAGACTCCTACGAGTCTCCTGGACTGCAAGGAGGTCCAATCAGTCCATCCTAAAGGAAATCAACCCTGAGTACTCATTGGAAGGACAGATAATGAAGCTGAAGCTCCAATATTTTGGCCACCTAATGCGAAGAGAAAACTCCCTGGAAAAGACCCTGATGCTGGGAAAGACTGAAGGCAAAAGGAGAAGGGGACGGCAGAGGATGAGATGGCTAGATAGCATCACCGATGCAATGAATATGAACTTGAGCACGCTCCGGGAGAGAGCGCAGGACAGGAAGGCCTGGCGTGCTATGGTCCATGGGGTCACGAAGAGTCGGACACGACTTAACGACTGAACAACAACAACAACAACTCAAGATGTATTGTGAAGTAGCCATCAAACCCAAAGAGCGTTATGAAAGCCAGGTAGAAGGCTAAAATTTAGCATATAAAATACATGGAAACATGCCTAATTATCAAAGTATATCTTCATTTCCTAATGTATAGGCACTAAGTAATGGTATAATACGATTAGGGATGTCTGTCGCTGGGAAACCTGGCCCTTTGGGGGCTTGCCGGAGTTACATGGGGTGCCCGATGTGGCTTGCATTTGTGAGCTGAGCTGTGGTTCCCCCCCCCCCCAAATCTGGGAACTTTTTCTGTACTTTTTTATTTCTAGAAATAGACATTTGTGTAAATTGCAGCTACAATTTGCATAAGTTGCGCAAATTACAGGCAAAATTTGCTCAAATGCCTATTTCCACAAATTAAAAGTACAGAAAATCTGCTAGCTTGCCTGCGTTATTGCAGACTGAAATCATGCGCACATACACCCCTCCTGTTGACCTGTGTCTGCCTGTTGACCTGGGCTGGGAGGACAGTTTTCTTGATTGGGTTAGGAGAGGCTCAAAGTGAATGCAGAGTTGGCCGGGGAGGAAGAAGAACATGGTTGCCCCCCGTTTAAACAGCATACAGAAAAGAGAACGAACACACACACACACACACACACACACACACACACACACACTGTGCTGCTTTGCAGAGAGAGAGAGAGAGAGAGAGAGAGACTGAGACCTGAATCCCTTGGGAGACCCACTGATTTGTAGTTCCCTCTCCACCCCGAGGCTGCAGAAAACTTGTCTGTGTAAAGAGCTGAGCTTTATCTCGCTTAGAATGTGGAAACAGGAGCACCAGTAAATTGTGAAATAAAAAGCGTCATGTGATGAGGCCTGTGATCTTTTAAAAACAATGGGATATTATTTTTTTAGAATTCCATGGAGTCTACATTATAGAATGAGTTTTTGTGAAGAGCAGTAGTTTTCTGCCCTCCCTTGAATGAGCTGGAATATACATAGATCAAGAGCTAAGTCATGTGATACTTCAGTGGATAAAATCCACCTCTTTCAGCTGGTTATGTGCTGCAAAAGAGACAGAAAGAAAGAAATGCTAGCCAAGTTTAACAAACCTGGGCCATGTTTCCATGACAGCAGAAGGAGAAGCTAATGGAGGAGTACTGGATTTTTTTAAAGAAAGGAATCGGCTTTGCTGTGAGCAGGGTTCCATGAGCAGATTTTCCACAGCAGTAAAAATCGCTTCAGAGAACATACTTCCTGGTGGGGGTGGGAGTTGGAGTGAATGTCATCTGACTGGCAGGGGCTCCTCAACCAATAAGAGAGGCTTCTCTCCTCTCCCCCCCTTCTGCTTTCCCCTGAAAGTCTAGATATACCTGCATTTCAGGAGCAAGCCTCATTGAGCACAATGGGAGTTACTTCTGAGTAGATGCACATATGCTTGTGCTGGGAAGGGGGGGGGACACAAAGACGGAAAGTAGCCCCCATTTTAACCCAGAGGACCTCATTGACCACAATGGGAGTTACTTCTGACGAGACAGTAATGGGTTTGTTTGGGGAAAAGAGAGCAGTAAACACAAAGACAGAAACCAGCCCCCATTGTAACCCACAGGATCTCTATAATGAAGCTGTGAAGTACTTTCTTCCTAAGGCAATTCATTGGAGCCTTGTAATCCTGCTTGGTCCCTTAATCGCACTTAAGGAACTGGGCTTTAACGTGTGCCATTTCAATTAAGGAGGAATCTCTGTAAGTTCTGATGTGGGCATTCAAAGGCAAGCCTCATCGACTGCAATGGGAGTTACTTCTGAGGAGACACTAATGAGTTTCTTGTGGGAAAGAGATGGAAACCAGTCCCCATTTTAATGCACAGGATCTCTATAAGGAAGCTGTGAAGGAGTTACGCCCTAAGGCAATGGACCAGAGCTTCAACATAGCACTTAATCACATTTAAGGAACTGAGGGCTTTGATATGTGCCATGTCAATGAAGGGGCTTCTCTGTTACATCTGTGGTCATTGAGAGGGCAAGCCTTATTAGGCACAATGGGAGGAAATACCCCTTGACTGAGGTCATGGTGGAAGGCACACCCCTAGGCAGGGCTAGCATACCTGAGGCCAATGAGGGGGTTGGGGCATACAACAACTATACCGGGGAGAACCCGACGTATGGAAAAGAATCGGACTTCAAGCAGTCTCAGGAAATCCAAGTTTTCCCTGATAAGCTCTGGGGTGGCTGCTGGATGGCCACGACAGCATGTATCCCTAACAACCTCAACATGCAGCCAGCTTGGAGTAAATCGCTGGTGGAAACACCCCTCCCCCCAGGTCTTTTCAGTACAAGATGGATTTCTTGGGTGCTTGACTGTAGGTATAAAGAGAACCTTCACAGTGCAATCCTATATATGCCTACCTAGAAGTATACCCCCACTGAGTTCAGTGGGACTTTCTCCCAGGTAAGCATGCATAGAATTGCAGCCTTAATGTGGCAGGAGGGCAATAGGTACTTTGGTTATCTTCTGAAGTCCATAGTTAATGGTTACTCCAGCTATCCTCAATCTGGTGCCCCCAGATGTTTTGGACTACAACTCCCAGAATTCCTGACCATGCTGGCTGGGGCTGCTAGAAGCTGAATCTAAAACATCTGGAGGGTACCGAGTTGGGGAAGGCTGGGTCACCCTTTTACACTTACACAGCACTGAGCGACTATAAGCCATTTCCTTCATGCGCACATCTTTGGTGAGCAAGCTCTTTCCCATTCACTGGGAGCTCAGGAACCACTCCACATGGAGTTGTGTTGTTTTAAGGATGCGCTTGGCATTCCTGAGCAGGAAGCGTGTGCTGAGCTTTGGACTGGAGTCAATCCTATCTGCTAAGCTGGAGTGACCCTATTTGTTCCTGAGCTGTGTAAATACCATATCAAGGCTGTCATGTTAAAAGCAAGTAACTACAGAGATGTCCATTCCACCTGACCTATATGCACCTCTGAATGGAACTGTTTTGTTTTGTTTAAATATATAATGCACACAACAGTTTGAACTCCAGAAATGACTTATGAAGACCCAGTACTCCATGCTATTGTTTCAGAATGAAACGGATAGATCAGCTGAGAGCAACAGTAATTAGAAAATCCAGCTGTGAAAAGAATGGAAGGGAAATTAACCTGGAACTCTTTTTGATTAACCAGCTTTTTAAGAACTAACATAAGCACTTTATTCCTTGGAAGGAAAGGCTTCCAAGTAGGATAGAGAGTTGTTTTTTTTAACACAGGTAATCTTCTAATACATTAGTCCTGACCAGGGGAAGGTATGGACAGCGATGTAATCCCAGCACAAAGTTGATTTAACCTTCATTATCCCTGAGCTTTGGGGCTTTAAGTTGGTTGCATGTGATGCTTCAACAGGGCTTAGCTCCCATGCTGTTAAAGAAGTTTGTACATTGCTGAAGGTTTTTTCCCCCTTACCCAAGTTGACCTGACACCCCTTGTTTGGGGTGATGTTATACAATATATATGCATGTCTGTCTGTACGTGCACACGTGTTTCTATCTAATCTTCACTATATAATATGATTGTTTGATATAACTAAGGCAAAACACATATTTATTACATTATTTAATGTATTTCCTGCCTTTCTGACAAAAAAAAAAAAGGCGCTCAAGGTGGCTAATATGAAAACCCAGTGGGCAGAAACCAATGAGGTCCTTATGCCCCCACTGATTCCCTTCCACAAACAGTGGGTCCCACTGATCCTGTTGTGCAACCGGGACCTACTGCGTATGCAAGGGAGATCTATCTCTTCCTAGGGGAAGCCCCAATACAAATGAAACTTTCATTTCTGGAAGGAGGCAGGTCGGTGGAGCTCCCTTATGCAAGCTCTGCTGACCTGCCTCCTGCCAGAAATGAGCATTTTCATTTGTTTTGGGTTGCCCTGGAAGTGCTAAATTGCCCTTGTGCAAGTGGCGGAGACGGCGTGCGCAATGGAATTGGGGCATGAAAGAATCAGTGGGGACATTAGCGCCCTGTTGGATTTTGCCCCAAATGCTCCAATGTGGGGTTTTAATCCTAGCCAAAATGTCAAATGACCCTCCCTCCTGCCCCGAAGCTCTACTTCAGACGGTTGAGTTCTCTGAACAATGGAACATTTTGAACTGTCACACCAGCTCACCAAACTGCTGCCATCATGAGCACTGTACCATAATGGTACTGTGCTGCTCCCACTCCACAAATAGAGAGTTGTACATTAAGGTCAATCTTACCAAACTGGCCATCTAAAACAGCTGTTGGCATGGTGTGAACCCTCAGGACAATAAAAGCCCTGCAGTGTCTGCTGACACCAAAAATGCAATAGTTCCATAGTCACAGCCTGATGGCAACAGATTGAGAATGCTTTTCTCTCCTTAATAAAACTTACTTCAGCCTTGCTCTTCAAACCTGTGTGCTAAGGAACCTGTGGGGTTAAAAGCTTTGACCATTTAACAGTTCTAGTTAGCACCAAAGAAAACTTTATCTATGTCTTTCTGTAGGACTGACATGGCTACAAATACTGGGCACAAAGTTAAACATTTTGCAGCCCCCTTTGTTTCCATGGAGAGAAAATTAACTCTCCCACTGAAAGCAATTGGACGTGAGGGTGCTTAGCTTTGACTGGATTTGTGCCTGATTTGATGGGGAAAATGTTAAGCATTTTTAATTAGGGCTGGGCCTAATAAAGGACAACTTTCTGTGGCATTTGGGAGGGGTTCAACCGAGAAATCAGGGCAAATCCCCCTATTAATTTTGGAGCAGCGGCAAAGTGGAGTGAAACTTACTGTGGTTAGTTGAAACTAGGGATGTGCATTGGCTTTGGACAAAGCCTGAAGTTTGAAGCCCGAACAGAATAAGGCCTGTTCAGTCCGGTTCTGTTGCTTCCCAAGGTGAAGTGGGTTTTCCTCCGAAGCCAAGAGAACCAAAGCCGCTCTAGAGCAGCTCATGCTTCAGAGATGCACAGGTTTTATGTCTCCTACAAATAACAAATAGCTTCCTTTTGCTTTCATTTTCTAACTGCTGATTATGAGTGGGAAGAGGGGGGAGTCAGTAAGTGCAGCTGAGCGACTGATAGGTCCACCTTTGAATTGGCTGAATTGGGCCATTTTCTGAAGCACCAAATCAAATCCAGGCTGGATTTGAAGCTGGGGGTTGGTGTCCACATTTAGTTGAAACTCATTGACCTGGTATGATGACACTCACTGCCCTGGGACGGTGCTCCTCTCAGTAGGCACCAACTAGCAGCCACCCTCTTTCCATTAAATCCCATCCTGCCCTACCACAAATTTTGCATTGTTATGCCTTTAAAATGATTATTTTTAAAACATTGAACCCTGCATGGGGATGATGAATCCAACAACAGCCAAATACTAGTTTAATATATAAATAACTCCAGAAATGATTGCCAAATTGAATTAAAGCTCTCCAAAGTGTTCTTCTATTAAAAACCATTCTCTTCTCAGCTTGATTTGTTCTTCATCTCATTGTTCTGCAGAAGGGGAAGTAGATGGATTTCCAGGATTACTATATGGACTTAGCCAGTAGCAATGTCTTGGTAAACTCTAAGTTGTTGTTGTTTCTAGGATATGCCCATGATGCTGGAACATAACCCAGAATGATGTTATAAAATTAAATTGGCAATTCCAGATACAGAACCAAGTTAAGCAAGTAATGGACAACTCTAAATCATGTGCACCAAGATTGCAAACCCCAGCCATTTAGCGTTGTTATGAACCTACGCTGTCAGAAGAAAATGATTAGGGTGGTAGCTCTTGATGGAATCACGAAACCTAACATCACAAATAAGAACCAAAATCTGTGTTTTAAAACTGACAATATGATCCCACTGGCAACGGTCAGGATCAACAGTCTCTTGCCCTATTCATTTTGACCTAGGTAGATAGCACCACATCATGAGACAGTGAGCAAGGGCTGCTTCTTGCGGCCGAGCAATTGCTTCAGTGTAAACTGTGGGCCGAAACTTCCACCACTGACCCCCGTTCACTACAGCACTGACAGTAAACTCTGTGTGAATAAGCCCCAAATGATTTCAACACACATTTCCGAACTGACCCACTGGGTGTTAGGAAAGACGTGCTGTGGATTTGCCAGCACCTTGTGCAATGGGAAAGCAGCATGGTGTGAGAAACTGGAAGCTTAAACCGTGCAACAGGCTTCTGCCCTGAAAGGCGGCCAATAAACATTTTAAATAAATACAAATTTTAGGGAGGCAAAGGTGTTTTTATTCAGGCAGGCCTTTGGCATGTAAGCTGGTTTTCTGCTGAAGGGGGTTTCATTGGTTGGGAGCGGTCTATTTCTTTTATTGCTGTGTTTTTAAGGGCGCAATCTTATCTAGCTAGGCGGCCGCCTCTGAATTTGGAGGCGACCACCTATCCAATGCAGGGCAGGAGAAGCACAGAGGGGATCGTTCCCTCCGCGCTTCTCCTGCCCTGCATTTTTGTCTAGACAGCCGATTGCAGCTGTCTAGCTGTGGGAGGGCTGTGTGGGGGAGAAGGCTGCCAGATGACCCATAGGATGTGTCATACAGGCATTTCCTCCCTCCCCGCCCCAGAACGTGACATGCCCCTTTCCAGCCGCTTTGCACTCCTCTTGCGAGTGCGGAGGATGGGGCTCTTCCACGCTGCCTCTGAGGCAGCGTGGAAGAGGAGGGATGTTGGTTCTCCGGGAACTGACCTTGGAGCGCGGGCTCTGAGGTCGGTTTTCAGAAAATCAGATATCCTATGGCCATCTAGCTGCTGTCTAGCAGCCATAGGATTGCTCCTTCTGTGACTTATTTTTATGTTACGTTTGAATTAAGATCTTGCTTTTTAGTCTTTTTTTATTGTTAGCTGCCTTGAGCATGATTTTTGGCAGAAAGGTGGGATATAAATTGAATCATAAAATACAACAAGGAAATAAAATAGGAGGCTGGGTGAGAAATTCTTCAGTTATGAACAACTTGAGTTCCCGACATATTCGCACAACTGAGGTTATACTCTCCACTTCACCACCCCTATCCCCCCTGGATTCTGACTGTGCTGTAGGTAAACGCTGTGAGTTGTTTCAGTTGTTTTTTTGGGGAAGGGCACAAAATGTTCTTCTACTTTGGGGTCCTTGTTTGTGTTGTAGCTTTGTTACATTAAAACCAAACAAAAACACCCTTCCTTGTGCCAGCTGCAGCAATGGCTGCTAACTCTCTCGGGATTCTTCTTCCTGTATTTGCCTTTCTAATTTTCTCTGACAGTAATGTTTCCATCTATGGCTCGCCACTTCTACCACAGCAGGAGAAACAACCTCTGACATCAATATCTGGTTGAATCGTGTGATAATGAAGATAAAGGAAGCTGCACACCTGAGTGCCATTCTCAGAGAACTACGCCTCACCCTTATTACTTATTGTTTTGGGTGCTAATAACCATGCAACCCTTCCATATGTGTATGTATGATTTATGTTTCCTGCTGTTGTATGCCATGCAACAAACAATAACATTCATGTGCAGATTCCCTTTAGTTAGTATGACCAGCACAATCTTGTTCCTCTTTTTTTTCTCATTAGGAGAAAGAAGCAGAAAAAAAAATTGAATACTTTACAATACATATAGGCTCTGTTGCTGTGAAATTAATTTTGATAACTTAATTTGGTCACTGTAGTCAGTTCAAAGAGGCATTCTTATCTTTTGCCTTGGTTAAATAAGAGATTCTAGGGTTTCTGATTCTCTCTCTCTCTCTCAAGTTTTTTAGATTATAGCTGTTAGAAATCTGGGAAATTGGATATTAACAGGACGATAATGGAGTGGGAGAGAGAATCCGACATGGAAGAACCACCACAAATCCAAATCACTGAAAGGCTCATGCTAGCAAGGCGGAAAGTGTGAGGTGGCAGCATTTTTTCTGACTTTTCCCTCCCAGAAAACAAGAGGTCGTTTTTTTGTTTAGTTTTTTGTGAGGTGGGCAACATCCAAATGGATGAACATTTTATTATCCCAAAATATTATAGAACAATGCTACACTAAGGCTGCAATCCTATACCCATTTACCTGGAAGGGAACTAAATTGAACCCAATGGAACATACGTCTCAATAGATATGCACAGGATTGCACTTCAAAGCTGCAATCCTTTACTCACCTGGAAATAAGTGCCATTGAACTTACTTCTGAGTAAACGTACATAGGATTGCATTGTAAAGGTGGGTTCCTACCACGGATGCAGGTATCAGTCTATTTCCAGTCCATGTTCACTCCAGCAGACATCCCAAGTCCATTATATTCCACCCCTGACTGAAAAAAAAATCCACGTAAATGCGTATTTAATTTTTGTATAAATACATATTTCTAAACTTCTTTCAAAATCCATACTTCTAAACATATAGCATTCTCAAAATCCACATTTCTAAATGCACACTTAAAAAATGGCATATTCATGCTTTAGTCAATGGGAGGAGAGTGCACGCTTTTGAAAAATGTACCATTTTCCCATTCAAATGAACCGAAAAAAAAACCCAGGTTGCAAACAAGAATGAGAGTGAGTTGAACCAAGCTTTGAATTAAAGTTTGGAGAATTGCAGTGAGCTTGAGTATCGGGATGTATGAAAGTTACTTACCTTTTCACGGATTCTGTTCATGGTGGGGGGGAGGCGTTCCGTCCCTCCCCCCGGAATCCTTGACGGGGGGGGAGGCGATCCGGTCCTCCCCCCTGGAATCCTCGATGGCTGGCTGTGCTCCGCAGCGGCTCTGCGGAGCAGCTGGCCAGGCCCAGGCCAGGGCCGTCTGCAGCCGGATTTCCGGTTTTGGGTAACCCCCCCCAAACCCCCATGTGTATGCAAATGGCAGCGGCTACGGCTGCCGCCATTTGCATTCCTTATTTTTCGTCATCTTAGTCTATGTCAATATTTACGTAGACTAAGACGAAGAAAAGAAAGGGGAACGCAAATAGCGTAGTGGGCGCTATTTGCATTCCCCTTTCTTTTTTTCATCTTAGTCTATGTAAATATTGACATAGACTAAGAGGGTGAAAAATAAGGAACGCAAATGGCGGTGGCTGTGGCCGCTGCCATTTGTGTACATGTTTTTGTTTTTTTTTAAACCCAGACGTGACAGGCTACGTAAGTCTTTACGTAGCCTATCACGTCTATGGGGGAAAAAAAAAGAAAAAGACCAGACTGCAAATGGCGGCGGTGGCAGCCGGTCGGAAGACCAGCCGCCACCGCCGAAGCCGCCGCCGAAGCCGCTGCCGTCCGGAACATCCGCCCCAGGTAAGTCTCGTCCTGGGGAGGATCCGCGGGGGGCAGGGGGGTGGCAGGCTGTTCCACGATGGATTTCAGGGGGCTGAAGGCACTGGCATTCGGCCTCACCGAGATCCATCATGGAATTCTCTGACTTCCCTACTTGAGTATGCCTGGTTCTCCCATCCCTATTCCCAACCTCTTCTGAGTATGTTGCTATTTCTTGGGAGGAGTGGGGAAAATCCCCACCTGGATATCCTCTCCCAAAGTTGTAGCTGTGCCTATGGTCTTGGGAGGGGAAAACTGCTATATCCTAGCAGGGTCCCTGGGACCATAGGATTGTTCTCTAACTACATAATTTGAGGTCACTGTGGTTACGTGCTTAAATACCAGCTGAATAAAAGAACAGCATGAGACATGTCTTTGTGGAGGGGGCAGGATTATAAATCATAGTTTCAAGAAAGTGCAGCTACTTAAGTATGAGTTATGGATCAAAAAACAATGGAGCTAGATTTTATTTCCATCAACACACTACTAGAAATACAGTAGTTCATGCATCATTAATGAATAGAAAATATTTAGGGATTGATTTTATGAAGCAGTACATGAGAGCTCACCTCTGAGGTTCTCATTTTAGATGTACACTGCTGCTACTTAGTTTTTAAAATGTGGCCTTCAAAACACCATCAACACCCCCCCGCCGCACGCACGCACACACACACACACACACACACACACACACACACTTCTTACCCTAGGACTTCCTAAAGGGCTTGATAATAAGGATTAGGGGTTCATCAGATGATATTCATCAGGCTGTTACTCCAAAAAGAAAGGAATCACTTTCTTCCTATGGGCCATAAATATCTCATACTGAACATCAATTCTGCACAAACAGGCTATAAAAAAGGAAAATCCTCAGTACATATCTATTATGGGCAGGTTTACTTTATGGAATTTTCTCTGACTGCAGTGGTTTCAGAGCTTGCCAATTTGAAATACGTTTTCTGTTTTCAGCCAAATGTGTTTTAATGTCTCTTATTCGCCACTTTCTTCCCCTGCATTTTGTTTTCAATTTCTGCAAACTATGGTTGTGTAACTGGCTTTTGTACTGGAATAATCTGCCCTTCTAACAAATCCTGACTCAGTGGCATAGCTGAACTCCCTAGTGTAACATTACTACTCATTCCCATCTGGCAACTGGTCCTTGAGTGGTGCATAGTTGAACAAATTTTGCCTTTGCCCTTCCAAAATGCTAGGCCAATGGGGCTAGTGTCATGACTCAGAATTCTCACTTGTTTGTGACATGTTGTGTTGGTATTCAGAAGCTGAAATCTCAGAACTGATTTAAAAAGTGACTCAGCAGACCCCATATCCATCTCTAGGTTTTATGCAAAAACTCCTCTCTATGTTTCATGCAAAAATCTGCCCTTGCAGAGCTGTGAAATTATTTAATTCAGATTGTAGCAATTTCTTCTTTATCACAGCATATGCATTCTGTAGTCTAACTTTTCCATTAGAAAAAGTGGTTGATATTTTTCCTAGCACGTTTTCTAGAAGGACTTTTCCCCACATTGTTTAGAGACCACATAATGTCCAATAGCTGCATACTCTCAGGGCAGAAATAATTTCCAGGATGAACATGGGGTCATCAGCAAAATGGCAACCACACAAATAGTTCCCCATTTTATCACTGTAACACATGGTTATGGAAATGTATGACATGACATCACCACATTATTCATTCAATACTGTCTATCTATCATCTATCTATCTATCTATCTATCTATCTATCTATCTATCTATCATCTCCACCAATAGCAAGTGTTCTCAGGGTGGATTACAAAAACCTAAATGATTAAAAGGCAGTTAAAAAGGCAAACAGCACAGAAATGTCTCTGTCTCTATAAATTCAGCCATAAAATCTAAAATGCTGTACAGAAAACAAAGGTTGTCACCTGGCTCCAATAGGATAACATTGTAGGTGCCAGGTGAGCCTTTTTGGGAAGGGTACAACTTAACGACTGAATAACAACAACAATTTCATAAGGGAGGCACCACAACAGTGGAGGTCATCCCTCTGAAGGCCAAAAATAGACATTACTTTAAATTTGTATCTGGCAGCTAGGTTAATTATTATTTTTACTCTAGAGTAGGTGCAGGGCCCCTGATCCAAATCAGGATCATAGCATGTGGAGGGGGGAATGGTAGGTGGGCTTTTAAGATCTGGATCACTGTGCCTACTCTAGAAGTATTTTTTTTAAAGATGTAGCTGCTAGATACTGAGCTAAAGTAATGTCTATTTTGGCCCTCATAGCCACCCACCTAATTTACTTTGGCAAGAGCACCTGGAAGAGGTCCTCCAAAGTTGACCTAAACACCAGAGCAGGTACATGTGGGAGGAGATATTCCTTTAGATACTCTGGTTTCAAGCTATTTAGGGCTTTAACATTCAACACCAACATTTTGAATTGGACTTGGAAATGAACCATTGATGAAGCACTGGCATCACATGATCGTACTGACCAGTTCCAGTTAGTAGCCTAGAAGCTCTGTTTTGAACAAACTGAAGTTTCTGAGCTATGTACAATACATTAGAGTAATCCAGCTGGGAGGTTACCAGAGTGTAGATAACTATTGCCAGGCTAACTCTGTCCAGAGAGGGTCACAGCTGGTATATCAGCCTAAGTTGAAGGCACTCCTAGCCACTGAGGCCCTCTGTGCCTCACGTGATGATGATGGATCCAGGGGCACCTGAAAACTGCATATCTGATCTTTCAGGGATTGTGCAATCCATCCCCACCCCATCATAACAGTTGAACACCACTCCACTGGGCAGATAAACCACCCGCTAACAGTACCTCTGTCTTTTTCTGGATCAAGTGTCTGTTTATTGGCCTTTATCCAGTCCATTACTCTGCTCTGGCACCAGTTCAAGACCTCCACTGCCTCACCTGGGTTAGCTGAAAAGGAGAGGTAAAACTGGGAGTCTTCTGCATATTGATGACACCTCAGTCCACATCCCTGGGTAACCGCCTCCAGTGATTTTATGTAGATGCTTGCATGGGGGATAACACTGAGCCCTGTGGAAGCTTGTGACATAATTAGCACAAAAAAGAGCAGTAATCCCCCAGCAACATCTTCTGGAAATGGTCATGCAAACAGAAGTGGAGCTACTGTAAAACAGTGCCTGCAGCTCCCAACCTAGGTAGCCAATCCAGAGGGATACTGTTATTGATGGTATCAAAAGCCACTAAGAGGTCCAAGAGAACCAAGAGGGTTGTACTTCCCTTGTCTCTCCCTTGGCAAATATAATCCCACAGGGTGACCAAGGCAGTTTCTGTCCCAAAACTGGGCCTAAAGCCAGATTGAAATGCATCTAGAAAATCAACTTCATCCAAGCATGCATGCCTGGAGTTGATTGGCAAGCGCTCACTTGATTTTCCCTGCTTCTGGGGCCAGGTTAGCTTTCTTGATGTGTGGCCTGATAACTGCCTCTTTCCAAGAGGCTGGTACTACTCCCTCTCTCAAGGGGGAATTTATTACCTCCTCAACCCAACCAGCCATCCCCTCTTAATAGGTGTAACAAGCCAAGACAGGTCGCGCATACAGCCAAGCTTGTCCCAGCTTGGTCCAAACCACCTCGTCTGCATCCTCAGGCCTCAACAACTGAAACTCATCCAATGCAACTGGACCAACTGGATGCTTCTGTTAATGGCACTCCACTAATCCTGGAGTCCAAGTCATGCTGGATGCAGTTGATTTTACCTTCAAAGTGTCTTGTAAATTTATCACAGCAATCCACTGAGGATCCTACCAATTCTCTTTCAGGACCAGATCATAATAACCCCTACACCACCTGCAGGACAATGCTGTGAAGATGCAATGGAGGTGGAAAATAACTCCTTCTTTGCCACCCTCACTGCCAGAGAGCAGGTTCAATAATGAGCCACAACTTGTTCTCTGTCATATTCAGCATGACACTTTCTCCACTTGCATTCCAGCCATCATCCCATTTGCTTCATTGCTCTCAGCTCCACAGTGTACCAAGCAGCTAATCGGGCTCTGAGAAGGGAGAGAGGGATTGGGTATGACCATGTCAAGAGCCTGGATCAACAACATGTCCCATAGAATGCCCAGGGCTTTGATAGGACCACCAGACATACCAACCGGAAAGCCCCCCAGAGCCCTGTGGAAGCCATTAGGACCCATTAGCCTCCAGGGATGGACCATTCTAATAGGTCCCTCACCCTTGCATTTTCTCTACTGTCAGCTGAGTTGATAATGTGGCACTGGAGCAAGGAAATGTATGATGTGAAGATAGCATCACACAGCCAAATCTGAATGAAAGCACTGCTACCCTCTGAATTGGCTTTCAAATGATGCGGGAGAAAGGGTGAAGTGTTAACCCTATCCCAGCCCCCCCCCCAACCATTTCCTTTAACTAGGGCAACATGGGAGTTAGCATCATTTGTAACAAAAAATATGAGAAGAAGTAAATCCTGGCTCTTTTCCTGTTTGTTTTGCTATTGCTGCAACGTGTCACATTTCCGCTTTAAAAAAAATTCAGAGATAATATAATGCTTTGTACATGGAGCATTTTAATCTATGTTTGACTGTCCTCCACTTTCTAGAATTGTCTTCATACATTCTTTTCCTTTTCCGTTATTAGAAATGGGTGAATAGATTATATTTCACAAATACAAATTTTAGCATCTGTTAGTAATAACCATATTGACACTCATAATCCAAGGTGTGAAAGTTAAATGAGGCAGCAAACAATGTATTATCATGCATTAGTTTCATTTGTTATTTTAATAATCTTTCAAGAGTTTTAAGCAGGAGCACTATATTACTGATTTTATCTGTAATATTAGATGGCAGGAAAATATCATAACAGAGAGTTATATTTAATTCTCAATTACACTCATTTATAAGGTTTTGTCTCTCGATTACTTCATACATTCATAAGAATCAAACAGTTTCTGGGGAACAGTGGTGAAGCAGCTGTGAAATACAGAAATACTACTCTCCTGTAGTGGATTGAGAAACCCAATTAAGCATATTGCGTTTCTCTGGAACCCAGAGAAAATAAAAGGGATGAAGCTTGTGGGACAGGGGGTACAACTGTCTCAAAGTGGAAGCAGGCATCCCTGAGGGGTTTGGTTTTCAGTTTCTGAGGAGGAGGCTGAGGAAAGGTGGAACCTCGGGAGGGAACATCACAGACTTCATAGACGTGCAGTTTGAGATCCATGTGAAGCTGTCCTGCTGTAGCTAACATGGGATCTTCTGCTAGTACTGAGGCCAAAATATATCCTGTTTTGGAGGGGTTGGGACTTTGAGATCCTCAGAGGCTGGGCAGAGATGCATTGGGGTGGGGAATATTCAATTTGCCTCTTTTTGATCAGTGAGGAGGGAGGATTACATGACCCCTCCCCCATGCCAAGAAGACCTGAGGGGTATGTGTGACAGTAGCATAAGGGCTAGCCTTGCCTCTACTGCTGTGTGCCACAGCTATGCCTCCAGCCACCATCATCTGTGGGAGAAATGTTTGCCCAACATCTGTACATTCAGATGGCATGGGAAAAAGCTCTCCATGCATGCTGATGTATGTGCATAGAGCTAGACGGGGGTGATAGTTGTCACAGACCTAGGGGCCTGGATTTGATTTTTTTTTTCTGGAGGGGCTTAAACTCTGCTTCCTTAAGGGCAGTCAGCACTATTCCCTCCCTCAACCAAGGTTTTATTACTTCTGAGATCCAGACATCCCTGCTGTGGCAGACTTTAAAAGCCAAGAAGCAGCCACTGAGAAGACCCCCTCTCGTGTCCCCACCAAACATGCCTCTGATGGCGGCAGGACTGAGAGAAGGGCCTCCCCTGAAGATCTTAAAAGCCAGGCAGGCTTGTATGGGAGAGGGCAGTCTTTCACATAGGCTGGTCCCATGCCTGGTCTGTAGAGAGGATCACACCAAGAACAAGTGAGGGGAGCGTGGGGTCAGATGGGCTAGCCCTGCCTTCCACTGGCATGTGGCGTGGCCATACTCCTCCACCGTTGCATCTTTACAATGCTGACCAGTGAAGTTATTTTGAGTTATGAGGGGCCTGATGAATATAGATCTTGGGGCCATGAGTGGAGAACCCTCAAAGGCTCACTGTGACCGATTTGTGTTGCATTTAGTGGATAAAATTGCTCGCATCCACCACACCAGCATTGATGCCACAGAGTCGGAGATGGATACAACGCAGATATTGTCCGCTCCTATTCTTATGGATACTTTCCACCTTGTTCAATCTGAGGATGTGGTCAAGCTTCTAGGAGGACTGAGGCTACCACCTATATCCTAGAGCCTTCCTTGCTCATCCTGGCTTTTTCTTTAGCGTGAGTGCACATGGCCCCAGTTTGGATTTGGACCAGTGGAAGGATGAAGGAAGGATGAAACTACCCCCACTTGTTTGTTTCCTGATTCCAACGGAGAATTATTTTCTATTTTTTAATCTCTGCACTGAGGGCAGGGGATTTCAGGAAGCAAATTGGTGGGGGGAGATTTAATCCTTCCCTTCTAGTTTATGCTGGTCCCAGTCTGAATTGGGGCTGTGCAAATATACTCTAAGGCAAAAATAAAATAAAATAAAGGCTCAATTATATGGTACACAATTAACGAAATCTGTAGTTTGACCTTCAGTTTAGCGCATGTTATGATTGTCAGAAGAAGATGTAACTCAGGTATGTGTCACCACGCCCAGATCACCAGATTATTCAGGACTAGCCGATCTGTTATTTGGTTGTGAGTAGAACACGGTCCGACTCCTGTTTCAAGTTAGTGGGGGTTGACCCCCAATGGCTCATCCATTTGTGTTTTAGGTTACATTTAATCCAGAGGGTAAGCAACGTGCTCTTGCAGTGACTATGATGGAGAAAGTCACACCACAGGGTGGTAGTCCTTACGAGGATTCACCACTGTATAAAATAAAACAAAAACTTAAATAATACTGTTAGGCATGGCTAATTGGGGGAAAAAAACAGCCTGCAATGGGCTCAGAACCAGGCATCAACAGAGTTCGACTGTATTTCCTTGGGATCCCTTAGCTAGGCTCCACTGGATTCCTACAATTCATGCCATTGTTCTTGGGGTTTCACTGGGTCTGGGCTCAATGCCAGGGTGCTGGGAACACTCCTGGGGATCCCTTCCTGCAAGCTATGCCCCAGACGAGTTACTCCCTCGGACTCCCCTGGAGAGAGCTCCCACTTATGAACTGGTGATGCCAGTTTGGGCGTTTCACTAGCCATGATGACACACGTGCCTATGGGGCTAAAAAGGTGAGTGCAGATCAGTGCTTAGCCAAGTGGGTGCTTGTTACCAGCAGGGCCATGAGGAGGCAGCTGATCTACATTATTGCATGAAATACAAGTACTCCTCCAAATGCACCTAGCAATCACTTGCAAAGGTGAATTGCCTAGTAATATGGATAATGATGGTTAAGTTGCCTTTCAGGGAAGCCTGCCTGTCATTAGAGTTATTTACAATGACAAATCCCTGATAATGATCTGAGAACCTCACTGTTCCTTTCAACACAGTTTGAAAACAAAGGCCTATTCCCATATGCTTGCAACTCCATAGATTTTTAGTTCATAGCTAAATGAATACATGTCCCAGCCACTGACTTCTGCTCACAATCGTTCTAACCTTTTACTAATCACATGTTTTGAATTCTCCCTGAACAGGACAGCTCAGATCAGCAAGTCCACTGACTGGTTGGTAGCATGTCAGTTAAGATTTAATTGTTTGTCAGGTGGAAAGTGCCTAAAGGAATCAATGGCATTGTAACCAATAAGAGGTATTCAACCCAAGTACTCCAGTTTTGCTGGCAAGCTGATTGTTTTCCATGATAGGATAGAAAGTTGGTTGGTATTTTATCGTTTCTGTATAAGAGATTGCCTGAGTGCTTCACGTTTTCAGTATTTCATCTCAAAAAACTTTCGCTGGGCAAACAGTATTTTTATTCTACAGTGCTAAATATTTTGGAGCATTTCAAAATGAAGTCAATTCGAAGTCATGTTTCTGCTGCTGCATCCTTAGCTGTTACCACATGTGGATGGCCAGCTCTGGGCTTTTGACGGCCTTTGGGGCAAGACACCCTCTTTGGCCCCCTGCCTCAGTGAGCCTACCTTGTCATTGTCATCATCATCAGCTGCTATTGCTCTTCATCCTCTTTCTCATCCTAGTTACCACTTGCTTGCTTGACAGGTGGAGAGCAAGTAGGCAGTGGCATTAACTGCTCTACCTTACCACCACCACCACCACTGTCTGGAACAGAGCAAGAGGCAGGGGAACAAGCAGATTGCAATGGTGAAGATGTGGAGCAACTCCAGGGGCTCATTTCTGTGGGCCCCTGCTGGGGTGTGGACATTCAGCAGATGCCCAACCATTCCTACCCTTGACACCCGCACTGGTAATACTGGCTTGATAATCCCATGGATACAACAGCTGGTTCATTGCCATTATGGAATGATGACCCTGCCTGGTACCAACATTGCAATCTTTTTGGTGCTGGGTTAAAACCGCCCTTTTCTAGCAGGCATTTGGCAGCATATACTGAGCTTTTAATCAGGTCTTCAGTTGTCTTTGGTTGATTGTCTTTTTTTTTTAAATGTTGTTTTAAATATATGTGGTCTGGGTGTGTGCTGTCTGTTTGTATGTTTTTATGTAAATGGTTTCACACTCTGTACAATGTATTTTTAATGGTTTTTAATTTTTGTGAACTTCCCAGAGAGTTTTGGCTATGGGGTGGTATAGAAATATAATAAATGAAATGAAATAGTGGTATGTAGAGCTGGACAAATTTGTCAAACTTTGTCTTCACTCAGTTTCTCATTTTCCTAACCTTATGCTAATTTCATCCCATTTATGCATGAGTTCGTGAATTGTTCTTTAACGCTGGACAAAAATTTCTGCACCTTTTCATGTGCATTTCTTCTAATGTACACATTTTATACCCTTTCCCCTAGTATATGCAGTTTTGTGTGCACTTTCCCCTAATATATGTATTTTTGATTCGATAATTTCATGCAAAATTTGGAAAAGTGTGAATATCCAAATATTTGGATATTTGTTTGTCGTAATTGGTCTGGGAAGTGCAAATTAGATAAGTTCATATTAAAATGTTAAACAAATTAATTTCTCCTCCATTCCCAGTGATGTGTGGCAGTGGCTGGCATGTCCCAACTTATGCATGAGATAGTAATGATGATAATATTGACAACATGAAAAAGAAACACTGCTGCGGGGGAGCAATCCTATGGCCACTAGACAGCGGCTAGACAGCTGTAGGATATGTGGTTTTCCAGGAACCAACCTTCTCCCCCTTCCACAATGCCGGTATGACACATCCTCCCCCGCTCCCCCTTCCCGCAGTAGACAGCCAAAACTGGCTGTCTAGCCGCAAATGCAGGGCAGGAAAAGCACAGAGGGAACGATCCCCTCTGTGCTTCTCCTGCCTTGCATTGGATAGGCAGTCACCTCCATGTTCGGAGGTGGCCGCCTATCCTCATAGGATTGTGCCCTAAGTGAGGACGCCCAGTGTATTCTGGGTCAATGTATTTGTTGTTGTTGTTGTTGTTATTATTAAAATGTCTAAGGGCGTAATCTTATTGAGATAGGTGGCCGCCTCCAAACTTGGAGACGACCACCTATCCTAAGCAGGGCAGGAAAAGCACGGAGGGGATGCTGCCCTCTGCACTTCCCCTGCCCTGGTTGTTTGGCTAGACAGCCGATTGTGGCTGTCTAGCCGCAGGAGCATGGAGCGGGGAAAGAGGCTGCTGTATGACACATAGGATGTGTCGTACATGCAGCTACACCCTCTCCGCCCTGGAATGCCCCCAACCACACCCCTTTTCAGCCCCTCCGCACTCCTCTTGAGAGCACGGGGGATGGGGCTGTTCCACGCTGCCTCCAAGGCAGCGCGGAAGTGGGGGGAGGTCGGTTTTCCAGGAACTGACCTCAAAGCGCTGGCTCCGAGGTCGGTTCCCGGAAAACGGCATATCCTATGGCCGTCTAGCCTCTGTCTAGCTGCCATAGGATTGCTCTCTTAGTCCCCTTTCTCTTAAAAAAGTCCCAAGATCACTTAAAGTGATTAGAACGTACAAAATATAAAGTAGCTAAAAACAATTTCCATTAAAATACTAAAACATAATAAAACAAGTAAAATACCAGTACAGATCATAACCAAAGCGTGAACAGTCCATCATATGCCTTCAAATTCCTGTAAGTAGAGGAAAGTCTAGACCTTGCATTGAAAAGTTGACAATGTTGGTGCCAGGCAGGCCCTACTAGAGAGAGCATTCCACAGTCAGGGGGGCCACCACCAAGAAGACCCTCTTCCTTGTTGCTGTCCTCTGAACCTCTCTTGGAGGAGGCCCTCTGAGGAGGGCCTCATGTGTTGATCACAGTGTATGGGTAGGTTCACATTGGGAGAGGCACTCCATTGGGAATTGTGGTCCCGAGCTGTCAAAACCAGCACGCTGAATTGGGCTGGGAAATGTATAGGCAGCCAGTGCAATCCTATTATAATCCCAGGATTTTAAAACCTTCAGTCTAAGAGAAGGCTTAAGTCACTTACAGAATGTTAGAATGCAAAGCAATGGAATGAAATGCAGAAGGCAGGAAATTCAGGATTCTAGAGAAATACCTAATAGCATTTAGGCACTATTAACCCCTACTCTCTCCCCCCTTCCCCAATGGTGATGAAGGAAGAAATTAAATTCATGCACCTGGTTGGGGGTTACAATTTAGAATGCATCTCCTCAGAATATCTGAATCTATCTCTTTTGGTACAGAATCTGGCTGCCAGCTTAGCTGTTCTGGCACTCCAGTTCCAGGCATGATCAAACAGTAATGATGTGGCATAGCGCCAAGATTACCTTCTGTTTCCAGCACCTGATTTTGGATTGAGCTGGAATACCTGGTGGTAGAGTGGCACGGTGTTCAAGAAATGCTGATTACTCCTCTCCTCTGCCTTGCGAAGCAGCGAGATTGGGTGCATGGAGGGGTGGCAGGTTGCTTGCCAGGTTTCAAAATTGTTGGCAGTCCTCCCGAAACTTCCCTTTCTAATGTGCATTGAAACTAACAGGGTGACAGCCAGAGACAATTAGGCAAATTTACTTTGCTCTCCTTGGGACTAAGGCTCCCATTAGCTCCTACAGTTTATTTAATTCGGCTCCCTCAGCTGTGTAAAAATTCAGTCATTCAGCATCAGGAGGAATGTAAAAATGTAACTATTTAAGGAGTTGTATGGGTACTGCATTGCCAGAGCCATTTGGGCAACTTAGACCAGAAGTGATTAATTTTAGGGATGCTTGAGGATTTCTGGAGAGGTAGCCATCTTAGAACTGTTGCAGCAAAACCAACTAAGAGTCTTGTGGCACTTTAAAGACTAATAATTATGCCACGATAAATGTGTTAGTCTTTAAGGTGTCGCAAGACATGTTGTTTCTGAGGAATTCTGTTATCTGAAATGACTTATGGATGGATCTGGACTTAGTCATTCTCAAAGTAGACCTATTGAAATGAATGGGTGTTACAGTAGTCATGATTATTGTACATGCCCGCCTTGTTAGAACCAAGAAACAAAAGTGGTTTCTACATTATGTACAGTATGTGTTTATACTGGCGAAAGAACAGTCAGCACTGCTGGGTGTGTAACTTTTCTTTGCAAAATCAGACCCAAATATTTCTAAATCCCCCCCCCCCAATATTATTGATGAGTTAAAGTGGTCCCATTTGTTTTGGTTGTTCTTGGTACTGATTTTAGTGAAATTCTAGCAAAGTCCAGGCACACTTGATTAGGGGCAGAGGGATCTAGAATTTTAACTTTTTCTCTAATTGTTCTCCACATTTGGATTTACTATGCCTGAGCTCTTACTTCTCCCATCCTACTACTGATGTATGAGAACTTGGGTAGAGTTTGTAAATCATCAGAGCTTGCCCCATTTACAATCCCAAATGCAAACATGTGCAGGAATTAGGCATGGTGGAGAATTCTGCCACAGATTTCAGTGAGGCCGAATGCACTGGCATTCGGCCCCCTGAAACCTGTGGCAGAACGGCCTCCCACCCCCCGCCACCCCGCAGAATTCCCCCCCCCCGGGATGAAGCTTACCTGGGGTGGATGTTCCGGTGGCAGCGGCTCCGGCGGTGGCTCCGGCGAAGGCAGCTGGTCTCTCGGCCACCTGCTGCGGACATAAATGGCGGCCAGACTGCCGTGATAGGCTATGTAAGTATTTACGTAGCCTATCATGGCAAAGAGCAGGGGCTGCTACTCTGTTTGCACCACTGCTCTTTCCGTGATAGGCTACATAAGTATTTACGTAGCCTATCACAGTAAAGGCAGCTACGCAAATGGCTGCCTTTGTACATGTTTGCACATTCCCGAATTTTCAATTGCATTTGAAAAATACGTATTTTTAAAAATATGCACACTTCAAAATATACATTTTTCAAAAAGATAAGCATTTTCATGCTTTAGTCAATGGGGGAAAACTGCAGACTTTAAAAAATGTGCATAGAAATACACAGTTTCCCTGTTCAAATGAAAAGTAAAACAGGTTGAAAATGAAAATGGGAGCAAGGCGATCCGAGCTTCAAAGCAGAATTTGAAGAATTTTAGTGAGCTCAAGAATCCTTGGTAGTCCCATCCCCAAAAGAGTTTCTAGTAGGAAGTGCTACTTCTCCCCTACTACTGCTTTACATAACCTGACCCTGACCCCTGCTGCCCTCAACCAAACATGGTGTCAGGGATGAGTCCAAGCCCCTTGGGATGTCTGACAGCTCTGATTCTGAATCAGAGTTGGCGCAGCTAGATCAGAACCCAGGGGAAGGACCTTCCCTAGAGCCTCAAGACACTGGGAGAGATTCCTCCAAAGGCCTTGACAGACAGATGGCCCAGGCTGAGTCACTGCCCCCTCCCTCCACTGTAAGAACTCAAGTTTCCAATGAGGAGGAAGAAGAGAGGTGTGACTTGAGAGGCGCTAGGGCAGATCGCAAAGCAAAGCGGGAAAAGTTAGGGACAGGGCTTAGATGCTGTGCCAGGATAGCCACTCTTAGAAGCCCATGTAGGAGGGAGCCATCTTAAGGGAGGGGTATCACTGTGAAGCAAGTTTGGCCGTGAGGTTCATGGGCAAACTGTTGGCAACTTCATTACTCTCCCATTCATCTTCCCTGATTGGAGATCACAGATTAGTTGGTTAGGGCCTGAGGCAGTCTGAGAGCTTCCTTGAATCTGCATTTGTACAAAGGCTAGTCTCTACAAAATAACATCGTATTAGCCTGAAGCATTGTCTCTTTGTGGTGTTGAATGTGAAGGGGGAGGATGATCCAATTCCTGATGCATGGCTTCATGACCTGAGAAAGAGGAAAGAAATGCTGCCCTTGTTCCACCCAGTCACTACATCTGAGAATGGGCAGATGAGGGAGAAACAGGGCCAGCCGGAGATATTTTTGCTGCCTGCATTGGGCATGATGCCCCCCTCCCCAAATTCCACATACTGAAGCCAACTGGACTGACGATTTATTCTTACTTCAACGTTTGTGAAGGGCACAACATCCTTCACTGCATCTGAGGGCAGCAGGCTAGTTTAGGGAATGCAGGCTGCATGGCACACACTGGTCGACCCTCCAACAAAGAGGGAAGGTCAAGGGGCTCAGAAGAAAATGCTGGGAGGGCTGCTGTTGCCACCATTGTTCCTCCACATCCACCTGCAACTACTGCAGGGGTGCAGTACCTGCAACCTCAAGTGCAGGTGCCAAATTTGGCCCTCTGGGGTTCCCCAGATGGTCGTGCCCCCTCTCCCTGAACTGCCACTTGCTTGTGGCTTCCCAACTTCTGTGCAGTTGTTTCCCCATTCTAAACGGTTGAAATGACTCCCCTAAGGCACTAGTTACTGGCAGTAAGAACTTTAAGGTAAAATATGCTGGCATATTTTTCCTTTGGCCTTGTCCATGTGGCCCTTGAGACTAGGGATGTCAGAGAATTCCGCAATGGATCTCGGTGAGGCCGAATGCACTGGCATTCAAAATCCATGATGGAACGAAGCCTCCCACCACCCCGCCCCGTGAAAGGTGCGCGAAACAGGACACCTACCTGCTGCTGTTCGCGCTGCTTTGCGAATGGCATCCGCGTCCGCCATTCGCTTCTTCACTATAGCCGTGATAGGCTACGTAAATACTTACGTAGCCTATCACGGCTAACACAGGGATGCCATTTGCATCCCTGCGGAAGCCGTGATAGGCTGCATAAGTATTTACGTAGCCTATCACGGCAAAAAAAAAAAAAGGGAACGCAAATGGCGGTGGCTACAGCGGCTGCCATTTGCGATCCCCTTTTTTTTGTGTGGCCGTGATAGCCTACGTAAATATTTACATAGGGATATTACTGCAAAAGAGAGGGGCGCAAATGGCATAGTGGCTGCCATTTGTGCCCATCTCTTTTGCCGTAATAGGCTACGTAAATATTTACGTAGCCTATCACGGCAAAATAAAGGGACGCAAATGGCGGCGGCTGTGGCCACCACCATTTGTGTCCCTGCAGGCTGCTCAGCGGCCAGATGTCCGGCTGCGGGTGGCCCCTGCTGGTGGCTCTGCAGAATCACTGTGGAGTGGAGCCGGCTGGAGATAATTTCGGGGGGAGGGACAGAGTGCCTCCCCCCCACCATGGATGTCACCCTTTGAAAAGGTAAGTGGCTTTCGTACATCTCTACTTGAGACCGTCTCTGAAATTGAATTTGGCCCTCAGGCTGAAAGAGGTTCTGCACCCCTAATCTACTGCTTGAGGCAGAAGCTTTACTCTGTCCAATGACAGGGCTGGCTTTGCAGTGTAGTATGTAGAAGAGGGAACAGGGTTTGCCTGTTTCTCTTTATTGAGTACTGGTTAATCTGATATATATTTCTATAGTAAGAAACATAAAAAAGTGTCCCCCCCTCTAATGTAGTATGTATCAATTTAATAGTTTTGTTAAACTTTGTTTCATTAATCTCTCTTTCTCTCTCCCCCTCTCTCTGGGAATACTCCAAATTACATTTTAGCATGAAGAAGGAGTCCCCCAAGGTAAGGCCTCACTCAGTGTGCATTAAAGGCCCAGAATAAGGGCAAATCCCTACACAAATCCCCACGAACACTAATTCCAAATAATTTCAATTTTGCATCACGATAGAGATTCATAGTGACAGTTTATTGTTTGGGATATGCAGAATGGGATACAAAAGAAGACAAGAGACCAATTAGTGGAAGGGCAGAAATAGCTTTTAAGTCGTGCACCCATAAATTATCTGTTCCCACTCTGCACATAAATTATAGTTGCAATTTTGCCTTGATGTTCTGGTGACATGATGAAAACTCTGGAGCTTTGCTTTCAGGGTTTCTGCTCTCCACCAAATGCCTATGAGGAATTTTATCCAATCATATAAACCGATACAACTCTTAGCGGAAGACATATCTTGAAAGAGTTATATGTGAGGTACATAAATAATGTGAAAATCAATTATGTCAAAAGGACTTTGCATTCTAACAATCCTGCATCAGGGGACTGCACACAGCACCCCACCTCCATAGCATGTGTGAATAAACATTAGTTTAGAGAGATGGCACATGTTGAGAACTTACTGAAACTATGCCCTAGGAAATCATGCATTGGCAAATTTTGTTGTTTATTCGTTCAGTCACTTCCGACTCTTCGTGACTTCATGGACCACCCCATGCCAGAGCTTCCTGTCGGCCGTCGCCACCCCCAGCTCCCCCAAGGTCGAGTCCGTCACCTCCAGAATATCATCCATCCATCTTGCCCTTGGTCGGCTCCTCTTCCTTTTGCCTTCCACTTTCCCTAGCATCAGGCATCAGCATCTTCTCCAGGGCATCCTGTCTTCGCATTGGCAATAGCCTATGCATTTTATCCCATTTCAGCTGACAACAGTGAATGGAACAACAAATATGCAAATAGTCATTAAAATAAGTGAGATTAAGCTTCTATCCATTCTATTTGGGTGTATTGTTTCAGCCCTGCCTCCTAATCCCAATTCCACTACAAGTAAAAAAGAGCACACACACACACACACACACACACACACCTTTGCAACCCATCCAAAAGGGTTCCATTTTAATACAAATTGACCTCATTTGCATCCCCTGAATTAATACATAAACTGGAAGGCAATTATCCTTTGTTTTTTGCACTTCTACCCATTTTGTGATGCAGTTCTCCCACTGAAAAATGTGTTCAAAAATGTGTACATTAGAGAAAATTGCATACAAAAATCATACATTAGAGAACATAGTGTACAAAAAGACATATATCAGGGGAAATTGCTTGCAAAAATGTGTGTATTAGGGAAAAATGCCTTCGAAATTGCATACAAATGTTTGTGTGGACATTAAAAACAAACAAATTGATTCACAAATAGGGCAGAATGAAATTGTGCTTGAAAGCAGGTGAATATCACTGAAAATGAATCAGACAGATTTAAGTGCCACTATATGTATGGGGTGGAAGGAAATCATAATTTCTACAGTGGTTTGGTGGTGCATGTCATCTGCAGATATATCCTCATATCTTTGATTAACTTTTTTTGTCTTTCCCTTGCAGTGCAGAAAGCTGCCATCACTTCATGGCAAGGCCTTATATATTAAACAATGACTGCTAGCACATTTTCTGGATTTAATCTGTACTCATGAGGGCAAGATGCCTATTCTCCCCTGCCTTTATTTAAATGGTGAATTTCAGGATTCTGTATTCTGTAGCAGAGACGGGATTTGGAGGAGGCTCAAATTAATTTTATATTAACTATGCTACTTATCTCAGCCAGAATCTGAGGAGGAACTCTGAGTCCCGGTGGGGAGGAAGCTGAAAAGGCATCTTTGTAGGGATGTCAGAGGAATCTGTCTGGGGGGTGGAGTTCAGTGAGCTTTTTTCGGCTTGCTGCCCCAGACCATGACCCAACATCCAGAGATGTGCAAATTTTTAAGGATATCTGAGTTTTCCGCATTTGCATGGTGGCGCGACAGTGGGGGCAGGATGATGAGAGGGGAGCACCAATCCCCTCTAATCCTCCATTTTGTGCACAGCAGGGGCACTGTGTGAGAGTGTCCCCTTCTCTGCTGTGCCCCACCACTGTGCACAAACGTCTCCTTCTGCCACTGTATGTGAGTCTTTCCATCTTCCTCCCAGCCCCTGGGAGGAAGAAGGAGACATTTGTACACACCAACCACATTGCTGTGTGGATGTCTTTCCTTCTTCCTCCTAGGGCAGGGAGGGAGAAGGCAAGACTCATGCACCATGCCCCCACTGTGCGCAAACGTCTCCTTCTTCCTCCTGGGACTCGGGAGGAAGAAGGAGACATTGGTGCACAGCAACCCCGATCTTGTGCACAACTCTTTTCTTCTCCCTCCCAGGGCCAGTAAGGAGAAGGGAAGACTTGCACACAGTGACATGCCACAGTGGGAGTCTGGGAGTTGTGTGTGTGTGGGAGCCCACAGCTCCACTCACTAACACAAGCTGAGCCAGGAGCTCGGGGGAAGTCCGACGAGCGCCAAGAGGGCTGGATTTCCCCGTGCTGTACATCCCTACTTCTTCAGGACACTCTAGGGTACCGCCTTGCATGTCTCAACCACATACAGCACTGCCTGCGGCAACACTGATTTTAATGACTACTTGCAGTGTTGTATGATAGTTGCAGTGTTGTATCACGAAGTGGCTTCCATCATGTCTTGCATGTCCAGAGGATGCCAGGCTCTGTCTACACTGAAAGCTTGGAGCACAATGGTGTCATGGAGCCAGGGCTCATGATGTTGAAGTCCAGGGATGTTTTGATTAGCAGGAACTATTACATCATCTGCCACCCTCTCAGGCTTTCCTGGCCCCTCTAAACATAGTGGCAATTCTTATAGTCGCTGGGGAAAATGGATTTACTCAGCAACAATATATAATTATGAGCTATTTGTGTTGTAATATAAAATATTTTGGGGTGGCTTGGTCTTCAATGGATAATTAAGACCCATTTGCTTTACAGAAGACTTTAAAAAGGCATATAATACAGAGAGAGAGAGAGAGAGAGAGAGAGATGGATCGACACAGCTGCCTACATGTTTGGATTCTCCTTGGGGTTATGACCGTAGGGACCATCATGATGAGTGCCTGCACTTCAAAATTTACCACTTCACTACTGAGCATGTGTGTTGATCACCTAGAGTGTTCCCAAAATGCCCATTGGCTGTGCTGGCCCCTGCCTTGCATGCTTTGTGTCAAGCATGCAACAAGAGTTCAGCTAGGTGTCTTTGCAGTGGACTGTGAAATCCATTTTGGCTTCTACATTCAGCACCAGAGTTTTGGCAGAATGGAACAGATCCATTCTGATCTCTGGCAGAACTTGGAGGAGTGGTGCCATGTGATTTTGCTAAGCCCTAATATTAGCCCCATGCATTATCTTGAATGCCAGATAATAAGCTTATCAAAACGATCTTCTGGGGTCCCAATCTGTGCCTCTGGCTTTCTCCAGATGGCACACCCCATTCCTCTTTCCCCTGACCCTTGGTGGTTGAGTGGATTCCTGGCTTTGGTGCAGTTTTTTTCCCTAATTGTAAAAGGCTGAAATGCCTCTCCTAGGGCTTAGCTATTGGCAAGAAGAGCTTTAAGCTACAATATTTTTGGTCCTACCCCTTTTGCCTTCAGCACTGCCCACCACTGAAATGTGGCCCATAAGAGCATCTCTGAAACTGAATTTGGCCCTTGGGCTGAAAGAGGGTCCCAACCCTCTCTTTAAAAGTTGTGTAGAAAAGGCACATCTTTTCTCACCCCCGCTTCATGAACTGCACACCCGCTGAAATTCCAGCCTCCAGTTTAGGGATGTTGTGGATGCCCAACTGGGTCTGGGAGACTGTTGGGCTTCCCCCCCACCTGCACTCCTGGACTACACCCACCGAGCCTTACCCTGGCCTTGCTCGCCCCCACTTGCAACCTCCTGGACACTTCCCTCACTCACCCAAACCCATCTGTGAGGCATTACACTTCTAATATTGTTTATATCAAGCTTTCCCAGACTGAATGTGCACATATTTAAATATGTGCATTTTTAATTCGCTCCCTTTTTTCTGTAAAAAAAAAAAACCTTGGCAAAATGGCGGGCGCTCGCGGACAGGACTTGGGGTGACTGCAGGTGGCTTGCGGAGCTCATGGGAGCTTGAGCGTGGGTCTGGGGGGGGCTCTAGTGGGGTGGCATTTCAGTGGGTGCCCGCCGATCCCAAATAGTTTGCACATCTCTACTCTACTTATGGGAATCCCACCCACCTTGGGATCTTCAGCCTCCCCGAATTCTCAAGGGGAGGTGTCATAGCTCACCAGTTGAGCACACACTTTGCATGCAAAAGGTCTCAGGCTTCACCCCCAACATCTACAGGTAGGGCTGGGAAAACCCAGCTGGAAACTCTGGAGAACTGCAGTTGGCCTGTGTTGACACTACTGTGCTAGATGGAACACTGGTCTCACTCCATCTAAGGCAGCGTCCTATGTGCCTTCTTATTTAGTTGTAGTGCATAAAAATAGGCATCCTTGCAATGTTTCTTCCTTACCTGCCTCTCCCCAACCTTTTCTTTGTTCCTTGGAAAATTGTGACCAAATGATCAGTTTCTGCAGCCTTGCCACTTTGATGAACAGGTGGAAATCATAGGTAAGGAAGATATGCACCTCCTGCTGCAGAAGCCTGGCTATTTTCCCCAGCCCAATGTTAGCTGTGCAACTGATGAAATGACAGAACACACAGAGTTTTCCTTGTTTTTCCTTGTCGGTTCAAAATGGTCTTCTTTCCATTTGTGCTAGAGCAGCTTTATTCTTCCCCTCCTCTGCCCTCAAAGTGGATTTTTAAAGGTTAATTTTGTCCTTTTAATTGTGCTACAAGGAAATCCTCTTACAACAGAATGCTTTGGTTGAGCTGGGTCTGATGGTCCTTTCTGTCCTCCTTCATCCAGAGGTGATTTCTCTTACTGTTATGTCTCACTTTTCTCTGCTATTAGCCATGCTTTTCAGATGCTTTCAGGAACTTCTGGGTACACCCAAACAGCATGAGGAGAAAAGAGAAGAATGGATTGGATTAGACTCTGCACTTATTTGGAACTCACTCTGAAATGAATTTGGGTGAAATAAATCTGGATCTGGAATGAATTCACTTACTCTATGAGCCTCATGAAAGAACAAAACATGGGGCCCTTATGATGAAATATAATTGGTGTGTGTATGTGTGTGTGCACGTGCCTGTGTGTGTGTGTGATGGGAAGATCATCATTGAGCAGCACATCTTCACTGAGCCATAGAAGAACAGGTTTTGTCCTCTGATAGCATTTTGTTATAAGCCCCCCCCCCCCCGGCTGCAAATACACCTTCAGAGTTTGATCCGGACCTCTGCAGGTTAGGGATTGGGGGGGGGGATTTATTCAGTTTGCATCTGAATGTGAGTTTACTTAATTTAGCACTTTCTAACTGATCTGTAAACTGAAACTCGGCTATCCTTCAAAATTTGCACGTCTCTGGGTTTTGCAATGGAGTCGTTCAATCAAAAATGTGTACAAAAATGCATAGGTTAGGTAAAGGTACACACAAAAGTGTGTGCTTTAGGGTGCAATCCTATGGGGATAGGTGGCTGCCTCTGAACTCAGAGGTGACCACCTATCCAATGCAGGGCAGGAGAAGCACGGAGGGGATCATCCCCTCCGCACTTCTCCTGCCCTGCGTTTGCGGCTAGACAGCTGATTTCGGCTGTCTAGCTGCGGGAAGGCGGAGCGGGGGAGGAAGCTGCTGAATGACACATAGGACATGTTGTACTGGCATTTCCACCTTCCCCGCACTGGAATGCCTCCTGGAACACCCTGTTTTGGCTGCTCCATGCTTCTCTTCTGAGCTTGGAGTGCAGGGCTGTTCTGCGCTGCCTGTGAGGCAGTGTGGAAGAGGGGGAAGGTCAGTTCCCAGAAAACCTCATAACCTATGGCTGTCTAGCCACTGACTAGCGGCCAAAGGATTGCTCCTTCCCTGAAAAAAGAAGTAAAAATGCATTAATTAGGTAAATTGCTTGCAAAAATGTGTATAATAGGCAAAACATGCTTACAAAAATGCATATATTAGGAGAAATGCTCACAAAGTATACACATTTTCATGCAAACTGTTAAAAAAATCTTAATGTTCAAGATGAACCAAATTTAAGACTGGAAAAATGAGAAACTGAGAGCAACTGAAATGGTCAGATTCATCCATCCCTACTGCAGGTGCAGTGCCTGGATACAGAGGGATCTTTGTAGATTATAACAGACCCCAGTTTTCACACATCCCCTGGTAGATTAAGCACATGGGCACATAATGCAACATGCCGTTACAGGAAAGAGGCCTGTGTGCAACTCCTATACCCCATCAATCCTCTCATCTCTTGTCAGGCACAGCTCAACAGGAATATGGGAGGGACAGACAATCCCTGTAATTCTAAACACATCCATGCGCTGCAGGGTGAAGGAGGCCTCTGATATACCCTCTGTTGATCTCTCTGTATGCAGATCCCTCAGCTCATCCACTACATCCTTCTTTGTCATCCACTCATGAAAGCTTCTGATATATGGAGAACAAGATGGGTGGGGACTCCAACTTCCAATGTTTTCTATAAACCTTAGACTTCCAGGACCAGGAGCCACTATGACCACATAGTTATGTGACTTTTCTAGAAAATGTGGTGCCTTCTTAAACTTTGCCACTGAGTATGGGCATTTGTGTGCCTTTTCCTCAGTGATGCCCGAGGAAATGCTCCTTTCACAAACTGCGGGTTCTAGAATTGCCACTGAATTTCCCCAAACTGAAATTTCAAAGAGAATTCAGAGAAAATTTGGCATTCCATCATTTGTGAGGAGAAAGAATTGAATTGGGCTTTTTGTCATATGTGATATGCATAATGGAATATAGGGGAGGTAGCACCACAGAAAGCCCACTATTGCTTAGGTGGTATCTCTGTGGTATATGACTTTGTAAACCCATTGCTGGGGAACAGAAGTAGGAAGGTGCTGTTGCACTCATATACTATTTGTGGGCTTCCTTCTGGCAGCTGGTTGGCCACTGTGTGAGCATTCTGTGTGAACAGAATGCTGGGCTAGATGGGTTTGACGTTCCTGCTCCAGGTTATTCTCCCTCCAGTCTCCACCAGCTGAAACTGACTCCACCCCCTTCAGCCCTTTTACTTTGTGACAAGGAGACACCCAATAAGTTAACTGATTTCCTTTAACCAATACAGGAGTAGTAACAGGAAAAAATAGATGTTTCTGTTTGGTAGCATTAAGAAATTAAACCAATATGTGGGATTTTGTTGTTCAGTCGTTCAGTCGTGTCCGACTCTTCGTGACCCCATGGACCATAGCACGCCAGGCCTTCCTGTCCTGCGCTCTCTCCCGGAGCGTGCTCAAGTTCATATTCATTGCATCCGTGATGCTATCTAGCCATCTCATCCTCTGCCGTCCCCTTCTCCTTTTGCCTTCAGTCTTTCCCAGCATCAGGGTCTTTTCCAGGGAGTTTTCTCTTCGCATTAGGTGGCCAAAATATTGGAGCTTCAGCTTCATTATCTGTCCTTCCAATGAGCACTCAGGGTTGATTTCCTTTAGGATGGACTGATTTGACCTCCTTGCAGTCCAGGGGACTCGTAAGAGTCTTCTCCAGCACCACAGTTCGAAAGCATCAATTCTTCGGCGCTCAGCCTTCCTTATAGTCCAGCTCTCACAGCCATACATTACTACTGGGAAAACCATAGCTTTGATTAGACGGACCTTTGTCGGCAAGGTGATGTCTCTGCTTCTTACTATGCTGTCTAGGTTGGCCATAGCTTTCCTCCCCAGGAGCAAGCGTCTTTTAATTTCATGGCTACAGTCACCGTCTGCAGTGATCTTGGAGCCCAAGAAAGTAAAATCTGTCACTGCTTCCATTTCTTCCCCTTCTATATGCCAGGAAGTGATGGGGCCAGATGCCATGATCTTCGTTTTTTTAATGTTGAGTTTCAAACCAGCTTTGGCACTCTCCTCTTTCACCCTCAACAAGAGGCTCTTTAGATCCTCTTCGCTTTCTGCCATTAGGGTGGTATCGTCTGCATATCGGAGGTTGTTGATAATTCTCCCAGCAATCTTAATTCCGACCTCTGATTCATCCAACCCGGCATTTCTCATGATGTACTCTGCATATAAGTTAAATAAGCAGGGTGACAATATGCAGCCTTGTCGTACTCCTTTCCCAATTTTGAACCACTCGGTTGTTCCATGTGTGGTTCTTACTGTTGCTTCTTGACCCTCGTACAGGTTTCTCAGGAGACAGGTAAGGTGGTCTGGTACTCCCATCACTTTAAGAATTTGCCACAGTTTGTTGTGATCCACACAATCAAAGGCTTTAGCGTAGTCAATGAAGCAGAAATAGACGTTTTTCTGGAATTCTCTTGCTTTCTCCATGATGCAGCGAATGTTGGCGATTTGATCTCTAGTTCCTCTGCCTCTTCTAAACCCAGCTTGTACTTGTAATATGTGGGATTATATATATAATAAAACAAAAATATATATTAAATGCAAGAAGAGTTATATAGATTGTTAATTAATCATCCTATACTTATTCCTAACCTACCTACCCACCTACCTACCCCTACCCCTTCTAAACCTTTAACCCCAAACCCCACTCACTGCTAGATGGACATTCACTGAATCCCTAAACCCTATCTGACCACTAAACTGTCTGTTCCCTCCATTTAAACTCCTTAGAATTCTCTCACTCACAAGTCCATCCCACCTTTCACACACAGACACCAACATTTCATTAACTCTCACTTAACTGGACAACATTTTACAATTCAAACATGAGCACTTGCATTATCATGCATAGATTACAATAGGTCTTTGGTCTGATCCAGCATGGTTCTTCTGAACTTCTCCTGAGAAAACAGTCCTAATATGAAGTTGGTTTTTGTTTAGTGTCCAGCTAAAGTTATCCCACTGAATGTTCACATGCATTCTTGAGGGTGCTACTGCACTTCCTACCATGGACAATTCTGTGATGCTGCTTAAAATGAGCTCCCCATGCATGTTAGCATATTGCTTTGGCTATGGCTAACATGGGATCATCATCTGGCCAAGGTGGTCTTTTGTACACATTCGTTTCATGGCCACAGCATCCAATCGTATGCTTCAGCTGCTATTCCACAAGCCATGAGAACATCCTTTGGTTTGAATGTTAGATGTTCTAGGCTGTAATAATGTATTCAGCAGTGATAGTGTAATAATGTAAGTACAAATTCTATTATAATTAGAGCTGTCAACTGTTAAGTTGATTAATCATTTGTGTTCTAACTGGTGGTTAAATTTAAATACATTTCCATATTATCAGACCTCACAATAAGTGCCTTTTTAAGGGTTTGAAGTACAAGGTAAATTACTATTCGGTGACCGAAAGCTACCACCTATTGAGACCCATCATACACACACACACAAACACATACAGAGACATGCAATTTCTTAGTACAGTAGCATACCAGAACCAAAATGACCGAAAAATAGACAAGTGTACCCTCCATGCGCCTCGCAGTCTTATTGATTAAATTTTAGTTTGTCCTCACTGATTAAAACAGCCACTTAATCAACTCAAGTTTTGGTTGATTAAACTGATTAAAGCTTGCAGATCTAATTATATATGCATTATAATTATATCTAATTATAATGCATATATAGCCTCCACAGAAAATTGATTTTCGTAATTTCCTAGCTTTTCAGCTGCTAACTGAACAAACATGCTTTTCTTTATGTATTTATTTACAGGATTCGTTAGATGCCTTTTCAAAATAGCAAAGGAAAGTACAACAGTTGAATACAATGAAGCTCACTGGGTGACTTTGGGCCAGTCACAGACTCACAGCCCAACCCACCTCACAGGGTTGTTGTTGTGAGGATAAAACGGAGAGGAGGAGGATCATGTAAGCCGCCTTGGGTTCCTTGCAAGAGGAATAAAGGCGGGGTAGAAATGCAATAATAAATAAATAAATAAATAAATAAAATGTCGAGATACGAACATTAGTGCTGAGCCAAATTTTTTCTTTGAAGGAACTTCTGGTTTTGAAAGACTGAGGGGAAAGGGGAAATGAGAAAAGGCAGATGGCGACATTCCCCCTCAGTTGTGGAATGACCTGCTGGTTGAAATGTGCCTGCTGACCTCGTTGAAGGTCTATGATTCCGGCGGGCCTTCCCTTGCTAGAACTCTCATTCCTTGTGCTGACTCTAGTATACTGTTTTTAAGCTGCGTTGTTTTTATTGTTGGATATCTATTAAACTGTTTTTAGTTCAAAGTTGTTTTTAGTTATATGTTGTTTGTATATCTGGTCTGTATACTTTTATGCAAATAGCTTTTAAACTTTGTATATTGTATTGGAGGGAGCAATCCTATGGCTGCTAGACAGAGGCTAGATGGCCATAGACTATGGTGTTTTCCAGGAACCGACCTTGGAGCCCGTGCTGGAGAACATGATCTCCACAATCGGCTGTCTAGCAGAAAAAGCAGGGCAGGAGAAGTGCGGAGGGCACAATCCCCTCCATGCTTCTCCTGCCCTGCATTGGATAGATGGTCACCTCTGAGTTCGGAGGCGGCCACCTATCTAGATAGGATTGCTCCCTTAAGGTTTTAACTTTTGTAAACCACCAAGACAGCTTTGGCTATGGGGCAGTATAGAAATGTAATAAAATAAATAAATATTCCCAGAAAGTTTCAGCACCTGCTGGCAGAAACATCCAGGAACAGCTGAAGACATTTTGCTGCCCAAGGCAGACAAGATGCCTCTCTTATTTCTTGTACAGAAGCCAACTGGATTGATGGTTTTCTCTTATTTCAGCACTATTGACAGGACAGCCTCTTCTATCACACCTGAGGGCAGCAGGTTAGCTTAGGGCAGGGGTAATGAACCTCAGGTCAGGGTCCAAACCCAGCTCACCTGGTGTCCCAATCTGGCCCTCTGGGGTTTCCTGGATGGCCACCTCGTCTTCCTGACATCACAAGGTGGTTCCTGCTCCCCCCCCAAGTGCCTATCATTTGGTGGTTTTCCAGCTTTTGTGTGACTATTTCTCCATTCTAAAAAGGTGGAAATGAGTCTTGTAAAACTCAGTTACTTTCAGTAAAAGCTATAAGCTAAAATATGCTGGTATTCTTTTGTATTTTTGTCCCACACCTTTTGCCTTCAGCCCTACCCACCACTGGAACATAACCCCGAGAGCTTCTCCAAATCTGAATTTGACCCCTGGGCTGAAAGAGGTTCAACGTGTATAGAGCTGTGGCACATACAGCTTTGTCCTGCCAAAACCATGCTATTGCTCTCTGCCTTCCAGCATCTGCTGCCTGAAGTGGCCACTTCATTCTGCCTAATGGTAGGGCTGGTCCTGGAAACATCTGAGCTCTTTGGGGTGGCCAGAGGCCTCCACCACCATTGTATTCTTCCCAAAATGCCCCTGGAATGATGCTATATTGTGACATAGTGTCATTTTGAGGGGGCTTCTGGCAGCTGCCATTTTCCTCCAGAAGCCTTCCTGAAATGTTTCCAGGGGGATTCTGGAAAAGACTGTTGGAAACCTCTAGCTGGAAAATAAAGACAAGGAACCGCTACCAAGGTAGAGGAGAGAATATCCAAAATGTATAAGGAATGTTGTGGTAAATGGATAACCCCCCATTTTTCCCCACCAGCAAATAGTATGGCAAAAGGGGAGGGTGCTATTTCAGTTGAGTGTTAAATATTATGCAATATTTAAAGAGTAATTAAAATAAATCTAGAAATCAACAGTGGAAAAAAAAATAAAATAACAAACCCATGATGAAAGTTCCAAAAAGAATGAAAAAATCTTCGGGAGAATGTACTTGTTCTCTTTATGTGAACATGACACAGCTTGCAAAACGTATATGCTAATTCAGATTGATAAATCTGATAAGAGCACTAATGCAACTAATAAAGGTCTTAGTAGCCTGAATGAATTGTAACAGAACATCTTTATCTTCAAAATCTCTGATTAGAATGGAGCATTTACCAACTGTTCATATGGGAATGGGCCAGGATTCATCATTTAAAGTAATACCTAATTAATCCTGCCTAGCAACAGATGTCAGCCTCATTCTACCTCCTCCCATACATGAACGCAGTGTTTGCAGCATTTACTGTGAGATAAACACCCTGTCATCATCTCGTAGTCTGGTGCATAGCAGCTGGAAAGCTTCTTTAAAGAGACTTTCAAGAATTCACTTGATACAAGAGAAGTCTTCAATGGCATCAAGATGATATAGCCAGTCCCATGACACTAGAGATGGATGAATTCTATTGGGTTTGCATTGGTTTGGCTTAGAGAATCAGCTAAACTACTCACCCCCACCCCCATACACACACCAAATCACACACACAACAACAACTGGAAATAGCTTGGTTTATTTTCTGGTACCAGGGCACCAGAAGTGGGAGAGAGAGAAATGTTTCTCCTTCTCTTTCCCCACAGTAGCACCATAACCTTGCCATTAGACCTGCCACCACCAACCTTCTTGGGTATGTCATGCAGGCCTGGCACCAGGGGTCAGCATGGGTGGGCAGTTGCTGAGGGCCATATTGGTTTGAAAGCGCCCATCCCTGACCCTACCACAGCAGCTGCCAGGGCCAGACTGCTGCTGCTGCTGCAGTAGTGACTCTTCTTCTTCCTGTCTCAGCCCTGAGTTCTTCTCCTCTTCATCCAGCTGGCCCCAGAGACTGTCATGGTCCCAGGTGTCATGTCACCACTGGAGTCATCTTCAGAGGAGGAGTCAGAACCTTCAGAGCCAGTTGGTCCCTCAGAAGACCGTTAAATAGCCTAGATGGTCTGGGACCCTCAGGAGTGATACCTTTGAATCTGCCTCCTGGAGAGGCAGAAAGCTCAGCTTCTGAGGCAGGGGGGGATGCTAGGCCATCACCTACCCCCCAAGAATTGTTGTTGTTGTTCAGTCATTAAGTCATGTCCAACTCTTCCTGACCCCATGGATCATAGCACGCCAGGCCTTCCTGTCCTCTGCTCTCTCCCAGAGTGTGCTCAAGTTCACATTCATTGCATCGGTGATGCTATCTAGCCATTTCATCCTCTGCCATCCCCTCCTCCTTTTGCCTTCAATCTTTCCCAGCATCAGGGTCTTTTCCAGGGAGTTTTCTCTTTGCATTAGGTGGCCAAAATATTTGAGCTTCAGCTTCAGTATCTGTCCTTCCAATGAGCACTCAGGGTTGATTTCCTTTAGGATTGACTGATTTGACCTCCTTGCAGTCCAGGGACTCATAAGAGTGTTCTCCAGCACCACAGTTCGAAGGCATCAATTCTTTGGCACTCAGCCTTCCTTATAGTCCAGCTCTCAGAGCCATACGTTGCTACTGGGAAAACCATAGCTTTGATGATATGAACCTTGGTCGGCAAGGTGATGTCTCTGCTTCTTACTATGCTGTCTAGGTTTGCCATAGCGTTCCTCCCAAGGAGCCTTTTAATTTCATGGCTACAGTCACCGTCTGTACATTAACATCCACAATAGGATAGTGACCAGGAGAAGACTACTCATGAGCTGGGCTCTCCTTATGAGGAGGACATCTGACAAGACTTTAATGTGTTGCAGCTGAGCACTGGGTGTTCTAGCTATATCAGCTCTTCCTTGTAACTGGAGAGTGGTTGGAAACAATGCGGTTGCTACAATGCCTGCATCTTGTACCCTGACTTCTGTTTGGACCGCTGTGTTATTGACCTTGGGAATTTCTGCCTGATGCTGCTGCTGCCTTCTTGAACTCTGGTTCTACTTGACTAAGATCCTGTGTGTTTGACCTTGACTACATCTCTGACTTCTCTCTGGAAAATCCATGTTTGTCTGGTAAATTGTGCCTGATTTCTGGCTCGCTTTGACTTCCCTGTTGCAATTAGCTTTGTGCTTCAACTAAGTCAAAGCAGGATACCAGCAAAAGGAAGTGCTACAGCAGCCAGCTAGACAAGCCTGGAAAGGCTGCGCTGCTCCATTTTAGAACAACTGTATGTTTGAGTGGCAGTGATCTAAGCCAATCGGATGCTGCCTTTGGAGGGGGAGATGGTCAATGAGGGCACAGGACCTGAGCTGTGGGAGCTGAAGTGTGAGCCCAGCAGGTTTTTGGACTAGAGCTGGATAGAGTACTGGGGCTAGTTCAACAGCAGGATGGATGCAGAGTCAAACAGGTGCTGAACTGGGATATCCAACTGGTGCGGGGCTCGAACAAAGATACGTGCCAAAGGAAGGGTGGGCAGATGAAGAATACTGGAAAAGAAGTGGGTAGGTTAGGAGAACACAGAAGACAAGGCAGGCTTTCTAGAGCAAAGCTGGGGAGTTACTGAAACAAGGCCTGGGTTTGGTTGTTGCCCAGACAAAGATCTAGGTCTGACCTGAACAGAGTTTCAAATTCAGTTTGTGATGTAGTGGTGGCAGGTGGGGGAACGATTTACAGCACACACTTAAGGTAGCTCTTTCAATCCCATCCAT
Source organism: Heloderma suspectum (assembly GCF_057233095.1). Taxonomy (NCBI): domain Eukaryota; kingdom Metazoa; phylum Chordata; class Lepidosauria; order Squamata; family Helodermatidae; genus Heloderma; species Heloderma suspectum. The sequence continues at coordinate 189,424,674 of NC_139461.1, forward strand.
AGCTATTTATGAATTTTGGAAGTTTTATTGCCATTACATTTGATTTTGCTTTATTCTTTCAGGAGGGGAAACCAGTAAAGGGATCTAACCTGCTTGGAGCTTATGTAACTGCTAATAGAATTGTATTAAAAGCTACCAGCTCCAAAATGGGAAATGAGCAGGTTAGATCCCTCTACTGCCTTGCGGCACAATCCCATGCATTTTTAGACAGAAAAAAGTCCTACATGCATAGGATTGCGCCCTTAAGGACTTTCTGGTGAATGGTGTCAAATTAGAAATCCAGATTGCTGCAGCTACTTAAACAGTATTACGGTATATGTAGATGTAAAGAGATGTAGATACAGATGTAAAGAGACGATGATGGTGGAATCAAATCTGTACCTGGTTTTGTCTATGAAAGAGGAGGAGTAGGAGGCTGAGCAGACCAAAAGGGGATCACTGTGGTTACAGTGGCTTGTACCTCAGTGGTTTCACATTCCTTTTTAATAAGCAGCCTTTCTATAGCACGCAGGGTGCATTATTCATATCAGTGTCTCTGTCGCTTTACAAACACATCCACGGAGCTTGCGCTTTAAACTAGACAAAGAACATAAGGGGAAATGTCAAAGCTCATGAAGGGACCAGAAAAAAGGAGCAACAACAGAGAACAAAAGCAGTGCATAAACATCTGTGGAAGACGAAATCGCATGCATTCACCCCCGCTCCTTTCCAGCTCATTCCCAGCCTGCAGTGCTACAGAAGTGAGTAGATGCAATTGGAAAGCAGACCAGAGGTAGTTGTATGCAGTGGAGTCTTTTTATAAATAGAGAGGTAAACCCCGGATGGAAGTTCCTCAGTTCACTATCATATTGGAATGGGGTAGCTTCTTGACAAATTATTGCCACTAATTTTTAAGGGAAGTATCCCCCTCCCCTGGCGTGCTATGGTCCATGGGGTCACGAAGAGTCGGACATGACTGAACAACAACAAATCCCCCTCCCCAGGATTTTGCCAAAAATAAAAATAAATCTTTGTCTTCTCCCTTGGTATTATTAATTTTTGGTATAGCACATTACATGGGACTGAGAGCTAGTACTGAAACATGTCAACATAGTGCTGGCAGAATGCACTGGAAACTCTTATGTACTTCAATCACAACAGTAGCTTTCTGAGTCTGGCATTCTGCATTTATAACAATTGATGGGAAGTCCATGTGAGATGCAACCTGCCCATTAGAAGCCTGTCAAAATAGAATATAGGTTGCCACATGGTAGGCAATCTTTAGTTTTGTAGTTGAACTCTTTAGAAAGGTCTGAGGCTATGAAGGTTCTAAGGGTCCACCATTAATATACTAGAACAGTTAAATCAACATTAGTTCTTGTAAGTAAACTATGGGAAAGAAATGACAGCCTTAAAAAAAAAAATCTACATACATTACCACATAATTAATGACAATTGCAGATATCCTTCAAGGAAATCCTTGAAGAAACAAACTGAGGAGTTAGGCACAAAATAACATACACATCAGATAGACTAGTATATATTTACTACATTTTGTATTTGTTCATAGGTTTTTTGAAGCCTAAGGATGCATGTCACCCCTTCAAGAAATTTCACTAGTCTTCTCAAAATTATATAAGCTTCTCTTGAAATTTCTCTGATGTATGGTCTCTAAATTTGCCTTGAAATTGCTGTGGCTATTCAGTGATGCATGATCCACCCATTCCCACTGAGGAATTTCATTAGGCTTATTTCAGTTTTCTTCAATATTCATCAGATGTTCTGCCCAAATACAAACCTTTGCATTTGCTTTGAAATGTCACTTTAGATGAAATCTAGGGCCAACTCTTCCCAGAATCCTCCTCTAATTCACAGCTATCTTTGACAATATGGTACAACAGAGGAGTAGGAGTCTACATCTACTTCAAGAAAGGGTGCTAGAACTCTTAGGCCGCAATCCTATTCAGACAGGTGGCTGCCTCCGAACTCAGAGGCAACCGCCTATCCAATGCAGGGCAGGAGAAGCAAGGAGGGGATCGTTCCCTCTGTATTCCTCCTGCCCTGCATTTTCGGCTAGACCAATGATTGCAGCTGTCTAGCTGTGGGAGGGCTGAGTGGAGGAGGAGGCTGCTGTATGACACATAGGATGTGTCGTACAGGCATTTCTGCCCTCCCTGCCCCAGAACACCTCCCGGAATGCCCCTTTTCGGCTGCTCTGTGCTCCTCTTGCGAGCATGGAAGATGGGGCTGTTCTGCGCTGCCACTAAGGCAGCACAGAAATGGGGGAAGGTTGGTTCCCAGAAAACAAGATATCCTATGGCCATCTAGCCGCTGTCTAGGATTGCACCCTTCATTGTGGAAAATGGCAAACCTGATGATGAGGGCATTTTAGGATACCTTAGGGATGTATAAGAATTTTGTTTCTGTTTGCAGACCATGTGAACATGTCATGTTCACAATCCCAAATGCAAGCAGAAGCACTTTTTCCCTCCATGAGAAATGTTAGCAAATTCTGAACTTGCAATTGCCCATGAAAAAATGTGTTTTTTTTAAAAATGTATACTTAAATGTATAATGAGTGTTTTAAAAAGAAAACAAACTGCATTTTCATGCTTTAGTCAGTGGGGGAGGAGTGCACACTTCTGAAAAATGCACAGAAATGTGCACTTCTCCCATTTGAAATGCGCACTTTTCTCATTCGAATGACCTGAAAAATAGGTTGAAAACAATAACAGGAGCGAACTGAAATGAGCTTCGAAGTGATTTTTAGAGAATTTAGGCAAATTCAAAATGGTGTTCCCATCTCTAGGATATCTACACTATTTTAAGCCCCTGTTCAGTTGTTAGAAAGGGTGTAGGCTCTACACAAGAAGAGGGGTTATGGGGATGAGCATGCCAGCTCTGCCCCTTCTATCATCATTCCTATTGTCCTTCCCATGTAGAGAGGGCAGTGGAGAGCCTCTCTATCTCTGGAGGCTCTCCATGTGATTTAGAACCCTGGAAAGGAGTTCTCAGTGTGGAGAGTGATAGAAGGGGCAGAACTAGCATAGTTCTCCCCCCTGTCCCATCTCATGTCTAGAACCTACATACCTTCGAATGACTGAACAGGACTTTAGAAGTACTCCAGACCAATTCTTGCAGGCAATGAAACAGTAAGGCAAGGCAAGGCTCAGTTAAATAAAGCTAATACCTCGTTGGCTGATGCATAGGCAACTGCAATTCTCTTTTAATTAGTTCAGAGTTAAGTGACGCAGTATTTAATCAGCAACCTAACGAGTGCAGTAGCTGATTGCTCCTTGTGTACGTGTAGGCATGGGGGTGTGACAGAAAAAGGTAAATAAAATTACTTTCCTTACTTTAAATGAAATGGAACGCCTAATTTTATTACTGTAGCAGTTGGCTGAGAGAAATGATAGTGCAATAAAAATGGATTCTTTCCTTGTTTCCCTCCATTTAATAAGGCATTTTATTAAAGATGGGTCCATTATAATTTAGCTCTCTGTGTTGATTGCAATAGCATAGTTCCACAAAATGGGATGTCTCCTCAGAGGTATCTCCTGCCAATACTGAATAGTGATGAGTCATAACAGACTTAAACCCAATGTCGTGTGGTACATAGAGTGTCAAATGGTTAGACATGGGCTGAGATCCCATCCCCATGTGCCTCCCCTACTATAGATGTAAAAGTGAAGTAACATTTTTCAAAAGTTGCCATTCGCCAACAAAAGCATTTCAAAGGGAGGCTCCAGCAGAAAATAGGTGAATTGCAGCTAATAATGACATTTGATTCTCCTTATTTGGGTTTGAAGAGAAACAGTGGTTTCCTAGAGAGATGCTGGAGAAATTTGAGATGGACTACAATGAGCCTGGACTTCTAAGAATCTGACCTGTGGAATCTGTTGCAGAGTGACCCCCTCAGGCCGCATGGAGTCCATGGACTTCCGGACTTTTTTTTACTTTCCCCAAATTTACACATATTTAGTCATAGGCAAATATGCACATTTCTGCTGAGACTGGTAAATATACACGGGAAAAAGTTGAATGGAACAGGGGGCAATATGCTAAATGTTATGTACTAACATAAATTATGTAAATTGTTGCGAACCCTCTTACAGAATTATTTGTGTATTTTTCCACACAACGACCCCCCCCCCCCGAATCTGTCTGTGAATGGATGATGGAACAAAAGGCACCTGACAATCCATGAAATAGAGACGTAGCGGATTTTACACGTCCATATATCCCTAGTTTCCTGCCACACTACAGGCATTAATTCACTTAAGAATGTTAAAATGATTGTGTTATTGCCAATTACTGCTCTTCTGAATGGTTGCTATTCTTGCTGTGAATACATTTCAGCTTTAATGAAATTGTCACAAGCTGGGGTGATTTGGGGGGCATTTCATGTTCATTTTACCTCCATTGTTTACATTTCCCTCTCTCTTCTATACCTACAAACTGAGGATAAGACTTCATGACAACACTCCATGCATTTGATGAATTGGACTTCAGTCCATTTATTGAACTGGATGAATTGGACTTCAGTCTTTGTTACTGAATTGAATAAATTGGACTTCAGTCTATGTGTTCAGTCTATATGTATGAACTGGACTTCAGTCTATGTATTCAGTCCATACGCATGAATTGGACTTCAGTCCATGTGTTATGTCATCATACATTTGTTAGCCTTTAAGGTGCTACAAAACTATTTGTCATGTTTACTGCAACAGACTAGCGTGGTTGTCTCACTGGAGGTTAAAGCTCTTCAGTGTAGTCCAACAAAGCAGGCTTTTGCTAGATCATTTGGATAAGTCCCAACCCTGAAAAACGTGTCAATTCTATCCTTCTTGCTATACTAATCCAGAAAAAAAATCCAGGTCATCCAGACATTCAGATATAAAGAGATCTCTGGGAAATGTCTTGTACATGCCACAGCATGTGAAATATGAAAACATACCGAATTCCCAAGAGAAAAGTTTCCAACAATTTTATTAGAATCTCTTTTGGTTTCTCTGAAAATTTTTTCGGATATTTTGCCAACTAGAAAGCTTCGAATTTGCCTAAAAATTCACTTTAGGTCAGGGGTGAACTGTGAGAGGTCTAGGGGCCATTTTGGGGGAAGGGGAAATCAGTAATTTGCACAGTGTTCCCCCCCCCCAAACTGGGGGTGGAAGGGGCCACACGGGGCTGCATGCAGCTCATAGACTGCATGTTGCCCATCCCTGCTTTAGGCAGATTTCAGAGAAGTCTATGAATGTGTGAAATCTGCCTGAGAAATTCTGCCCATCTTATCAAAGTCTTGCTTGAAATTACTCAGATATCTGGTCCAAGCGGCAGAAACTTTCCAGTTTGGCTCAAATTCCGCAGGTTGGTGTGTATCGAATATATTCCACACAAGACTGGGATTCATCCTCTTGCTTCATTGCCCTCACTGGGCGAACTGGTCCCAGTCTCTGCCTCTACACTAGCATACTGCACGGCATTGGTGGCACACACATGTGATAAAGAAAAATAATTTAAGCAAACTTGGGCTTAAGTTTGCCTTTGCCTTTTTGTGTGTGTCTTTGGCCTGACGCCTGAAAGCATCAATACAACTGATAATCAAGGCCTTTGTATTTTTCAGAGTTCTGAGATGCTGGACTGAGAATACAGACTTGCAAAAATGGATCTTCGAATACGAGGTTGACAGGCTTTATTTAGAAAGTCAGCATATGCATCCCGTGAATCCCCCCCGGGACGAGACTCACCTGGGGCGGATCTTCCAGGTGGCAGTGGCGGCGGCGGCGGCGGCGGTGGCTGGTCTTCCGACTGGCTGCCACTGCTGCCATTTCCACTCTTGTAAAAAAAAGAAAAAAGAAAAGAAAAAGAAAGACGTGATAGGCTACGTAAAGATTTACGTAGCCTATCATGACTAGGTTTTTTTTAAAAAAAACCACGATGTGATAGGCTGCGTAAAGATTTAAGTAGCCTATCATGGCTGGGTGGGTTAAAACCCCCCCCCCCCTGCGTACGCAAATGGCAGCGGCTACGGCCTCCACCATTTGCGTTCCTTATTTTTGCCCTCTTAATCTATGTAAATATTTACGTAGACTATGACGGTGAAAATCAAGGGGAACGCAAATAGCGTAGCGGGCGCTATTTGCGTCCCTTTTTGATTCCCCGTTTTAGCCTACGTAAATATTTACGTAGGCTAAAACGGGGAATCAAAAAGGGATGTAAATAGCGCCCGCTACGCTATTTGCGTTCCCCTTTATTTTCATCGTCATAGTCTATGTAAATATTTACATAGATTAAGAGAGCAAAAATAAGGAATGCAAATGGCAGCGGCCGTAGCCGCCGCCATTTGCGTACGCGGTTTGTTTTTTTTTACCCAGAGCCCTCCGTGGCTGGAAATCCGGCTGCGGACGGCTCTGGCCTGGCCGGGCCTGGCCGGCTGCTCCGCGGAGCTGCCGCAGAGCAGAGCCGGCTGCGGAGGATTCTGGGGGGGAGGAACAGAGCGCCTCCCCCCCCGGCGAGGATTCCGGGGGGAGGGACGGAATGCCTCCCCCTCCATCAACATAATCCGCGAACAGGTAAGTGACTTTCGTACATCCCTAATTTGCTGCTGGAGGTGACTGCTTCACTCTGCCTAATGGTAGGGTCGGCCCTGGTTCTAATGATTTTTGGGGTCTTTTTAAAAGGGTTACATTTGTGGATCTTTTGCTTAAGACCCCATCCTTTCACTTGACGTCCCTTCCTCTAAAACCAGATCCAGAACAGGGACAAGGGAGTGCAAGGCACTGTATGTAACTGTTCTAAGAGGACTTCAATTTCAAATTTATTCTCGCACTGACTGTGCTTGGGAGAGCAAGAGAGAAAATGTAGAATTGCTTGGAGAGCCATCCACAGAATGTAAGTAGTTGGCTGCTGTATGGATAAACTGATTAGCAAGGCTTGCTTCCAATCACCTCTCTCTTGATGAATCTCTGCAGTCAGAGACCTTGTGGAGTTTTTCCGTTTCCTTCTTTGCAGAGATGAAGAGGGTGATCCCGAAGCTGCATGAAACCACCTGTTGTTTGGGCCTCTGGCTCTTCTTCCTTTTCAAGCAGCCGTTCAATTGCTGAACGATTCAGTTTTCAAAAGACCTTTCTCTGTGTGCACCTGGGAGTTCTGCATATGGAAACAAGTGCAAGCAGAGCACTGGGAAAGTCCGACTTCTATCTGTACAATTAGGAGGCCCTTGAGAGAAGCCTGGTCTTTGTTCTTAAGCTGTACTTATACAATTAACCTCCGCGGCTGTATCTTATTTTGTTCTATTATGTTCAAAAGCCTGTGGGAGTGATTCTCCTTCCCCTCACGTCATGTCCCCTTGCACCAGTAATTCAGGAGCCCTGTGATGATTCAGGAGTTAAAGGTTCCAGGCTTGAATGGGCAATCACAGCTCATCAGCAAGAAGTGGTTAACATCACAGTAGTCATTTGGGGTTCAGATGTCACAAGTGAGACGACTAGCAAAAGGTATTAGCACTGCGACCAGTGGTGTAGTGAAGCTGGCAATGATGAGGTGCTAGCACATTTTCATATGCAGGAATGCTGACATCATCTGCCCCCCCCCCCTTCAGAATTCCTTGATCCCTCTGAATTTAGCTACAATCCTCACAGTAGCTGGGAGGTAGGGGTGGAAATGAATTTTCTTAGCAATTATATAGAATTGTGAGCTATCCCTTTTGTATTGGATAGGGTTTAGCACCTTGGATAGCCCTTTTAGAGTTCTGGCTGAAAACTTAGAATGGATTCATAGCCCCACCAAAACTGGAGCCACCAGCATTCATTGACAGCTACCTCAATTTTTGGCCTTTTTCGGGGATGTAGTTATGGGGAGCATCTGCACGTCATCACTAGACTACTGACTATGATGGTTTCCATACTATGAGCTTATGAAGCCATGTTATCTTGAGTTAGAAGACTGAATTATCTAGCACATTATTATATGCTCAGCCTGGCAGTGGTTTTCCAAGGACTCAGGTAGGGATGGATGAGAAATTCACTCCATCCAGGTTTTTTTTTTTAAATGGATTGACCCAATTCACACCTCCTGAATCTTTCAGTGAGCCACAACAGAGATGCATTCTGAAATCCACATTTGTGTGAGCTGTTGGGGAAAATTGTGCACCAAAAAATTATGCGTATTAGGGAAAAGTGCATGTAAAATGCATATTCTTTCAGGAAAATGTGCATCAAACAGCATATCAGCAATGTAAAGTACTTGGAAAAATTGTGCATGTTTTTGTAAAAATGCAAGCAATAATGTATACATTAATGTGTATGTTACAAAAAGTATGCAGCAAAAAGGTATAACAATTTCTCTAAGGCTTTAAAAACAAACAAACACACAAGCTAGTGTGAGAAAAGGATGGAACAAACTTGACTAAAAAAACTCAACAATCTCAGTGGGACTGAGATTGACAGATCTATCCATCCCAACTCTCAGGCAGAGATCTTTCTCATAACCTGCTACCGGAGATCATTTAACTGAGGTGCAGGGGCGTCTCCATGCAAAAGCATGTGCTCTGTGCCTGAGTTATAGTCCCTCCCCTTTAAATGTTCAACAGAAAGGAGAATTTTACCAGGGGTAGTTTTCCCTATCAACACAATGCTATGCCTGCTGCAAATCTTAGCTTGTTTGAATGCTTAAAGGTACAGGATCCTCCACAATGCCTTGACATGGGAATCCAACACCCAGAAGCAATGGCAGCCAGTGGCTATACGAAAATTAGCTCACAATAATCTTCGATACTTCATAAGCCCACTTTGCACTTGTAATCGCCATTGGGTGGTAGTAGCTGCTCCCACATAGTTGGCTCTTAAGTTAGTAATTAAAGGGACAGAGGAGCGCCCCTTTAAAGTGAGTTACAAAAAAAAAAAGTTCATTTGTTATAAGTGTCAAAATTCTACTGCGTATAAAAATGACACCTGTTGAGCTAATGAGATGAAATTCAGCATCTGTAATCTTCCTGGTTATGCCTAGGACTGTGCAAAATATCAAGCTGATCTGATACAAATTGCCACTGATACAGCAAGTTAAAAAGTGCTGAAAATGGACACAGTTGTACTTTTTACTCCAAGGTATGGCTCAGTATATCCTACATTTCTTCCAAATTCAGGGGGAAAATATTGAAGCACTGTATTCAGCCTTGTTGAGGAGGTGTGTCTTTCACTGGTTTGGTGAAATTCTGAGCTATGGTTTAAAGACTATCAAGGTTTTCCTGCCCCATGAAAGAAAGCCTAAGGCAGCAACTGCTGGCAAAGTTATGTCGGGAATGCTCAGTTTCACTCTGAAGCTAGAATGCTACCGCCAGTACTCCAGTGTTTTGATAGGAATTTCAGTGTTTTGTCAGCATTCTGACAGTGGGAGAAGGGTAGAAGGAAACTGTCAACTGAAATATGAGTGAGGTAATTTTGAAGGCTAAGCAGATCACTCTCACTGATTGACAGATCATTGATGAAGAGAGGGAGGAAAAGGCAAAAGCTCTGGTGGAATCCTGTGCAGGCTTACTGTGAGCATTCAGGGACGTATCTATTCATTTGTACACATCTACTCAGTTAATAATTTACTTGTATTTTGTGTGTGTTTTTGTTTTCTCAGAACACTGTAATAACTTCCTTTTTAAAAACCAGGTAAATTTTAATGATTTAAAAAAACCCTACTGGGTTAAGACCAGAGTTATAAATAATGATGTTGTGCAATGTCACATTATTTGCTTACAAGCAACAAACAGGAATGGCTCAACATTAGCAAATAGGGCTCAGTAGGGCTCAGATGTTTCATGAAGCAATATACGACCAGGACAATGTAGGGCATCTTTGCTGGTCCCAGGCGCTCCATTCTCCCCATCTGGATTTGGTCCTGAAAGACCAAGGAAATGTTTGGATGCATGGAGGGTAAGTTGAAAGTAAGCAGAACTCGTGATTTTGCACAATGTCATCACTGATCATGGGCACGTCTGTAAAGACGTCATCTTTCACTCCCAATTTCCTGGTTTTGTGGTGCTTGAACCAATTTGAGATGGCCTTAACTCTGGTCTTAAACTGGCAGTTTTTTAAACAATTGAATCTATCGTCTGTCTGTCTGTCTGTCTGTCTATCATCATCATCATCTATCTAGTTCTGCATTATCTGGGAATCTGGATTACGTTCTGCATTAAGTTCTGCATCTGCATTAAGTTCTGCATCTAAGTTCTGCATTATCTGGGCATCTATTGTCTGTCTTTCTGTCCATCCATCCATCCATGCATTATTTAAGTATCTGGATCCTGTGAGTACTTTCTGTGCTTATATGACACATCTCCCAGGGCTGGTGCAGCTGGCATGAGAATTACTCTTGTGGATCCATAGGAAAATAGGAAGTTGCCTTATGATGAGTCAGTCCATTGGTCCATCTAGCTCAGTATTGTTGATACTGAATGGCAGTGAATGTGCAAAATTTTAGGCAGGATTCTCTCTTAGACCTACCTGGAGATGGCAGAGATTGAACCTAGGGCCTCGTGCATGCAAAGCAGGTGCTCTACCACTGAGCTACGGTCTCTCCCTATCCAAGCAACCAATGTTACTTGGAACTTCTACACAGTTACCAAGGTGATAATAATAGTGTATATTGGGCCAATAGCTTTTTGGGCCTTGTGAACTGGGATCCATCCTCATAAACTAGGGCATGGGCTTATGTATCCCCCTGTCATCCATTAATTTAGAAATGGCATTCCTACTCCTAGAACTGCATTCATTATTCCACATGAAGGTGAGATTTAGGAGCTGTTTTTCATGATGCTGAAATGTGAGAGGACAAGAAGAGTGATTTTGTCTATCATAAGTACATTACCTCCTCAATGTTCTGGCTTTTCCTTGCACCTACCTCAAAAGGTACATGTTTGGACATGTGGGAAACTCATTTGTTTGATCAGAGCTTATAGCAGGGGTGTTGACCCTTAGGTCCGCAGGTCAAATCTGGTCCACTTGGGGTCCCAATATAGCTTTCTGGGGTTCTCCAGACAGCCATGGCCACTTTCAATGGGTCCACCCCCTACCTGCCAACCATTGATCATTTGCGGGTTTCCCAGTTTTTGCATGTCCCCCCACCCATTCTGCAAGGTTGAAATGCTTCTCCTAAGGCTTAGTTACTGGCAGGAAGAAATCTGAGCTGAAATTTGCTGGTAATTTTGGTTTTTTGGCTCTGTCCACAGCTGGAATGCTGCCCCCAAGAGCTTCTATGAAATAGAATTCAGCCCTTGCACAGAAAGTGGTTCATGAGCCCTGGCTTTCAGCTAGAGCTGTGTGCATGTGGCCTCTTGAAATTCCCCACCTTGCTTGTGGGCAGATAAATCTGGGAGACAATTTCATTGACTTTCTTCAGGGGGAGGAGAAATTCTCCTCAGTGTCTCCCAGGGAGGGCTCTGCATTGTCAGAGCTTGTAGCACAGCTGCTTTCTTGTTTGGTAAGTGTTTTGGGGTTTTCATGCTGCAATAGCATCAACTGTCTTGGCAGGCTGGCCTCCACTGCAGTGCAGGAGGGGCAGTGTTGTCTGTAGTCCCAGGAATGAGGCAGAGCTTGTGCTTTGCCAAAATCTGTCTTCCAATTTCCTGAAACTTTTCTCCCCCCAACTCCACCCATGAAAGGGACTTCCATTGTTCTGTCTCATTCAGGATGTTTTATAATTTATTTTTGTGGTGTTTTTGAGCTTACCTAATCACAGCCAGCCTCCCGGGCTGCCTGCACATCCTGGTCTGAAAAAGCCCTATGGGAGAAATTACCTCATTAAACTGGGCTTTAATTAAAGTGTAGGAAGCTGAGGAGGCCACAGATGGCCAGAGATATGATGGTAAAATGAAAAACAGGACACTTGTGCTCACTCCTCGGCCACCTCCTCAGTAAGGTAAGCCCAAGAATCCCAAACCCAACCCAAGAGAATTTGTCCAGAATTTCTTCACCACTGAATTTCTTTTTGAAAGCAATTTCTCTTCTGTCAAATTCAATGAGAATGGTAGGAAAAAAATGTGGGAGAAATTTTCAGCACAGCACTACTTACAGCATGCTACTATACTTTTTTTTTTTTGGTCTCTGGGTCTATTTACGGGATCATTAGGAAGAGATATAAGATAATTGTTCCATGTCTCTGCAAGTGGCAGAAAATTCCAAGGCAGGGTCAATTTCCTTGTAAGGAGAATTATAGTATTATTTCTGCTTACAAAAAAAAAGTTTATTTACAAATGGACATATAGAGCTGGTGGAAAGCAGAGAAATACATCAGTGGGCCACCTCAAAACACTTTGGCATCATGTCCAGGCCTGCAAATGAGGCAGGCTGGGGGGTTGACTTGCAGTGGAGAAGCGGTTTTGGGAAGGGAGGTACTTAACCCTTTCCCAGCCTGCCACATTTCCTCTGCAACCTTCTTTACTTGTGACATAGTAATGTTGAATCTGGAACAGAAAACACTGGGAGGGAGGGAGGGAGGTGGGGAGGGAGAAGTAGAAGCAGGAGGAAAGAGGAATAAGGTTATTGTTCCATGTTTCCTCAAGTGGTAGGAGATTCCAAGGCAGGGTCAGGTTTCTTGTAAGGAGTATTATTATAGTATTATTTCTGCTTTTTGAAAAGCACTTCCCCTTCCCTTACAACCTCACATCCTGACTGTTGTTTGGTAGCTGTTCAGTGGAAATCCAAGCCTAGTTGTGTTTTTCTAATGCTAGTCCTAAGGCTCCATCCCCAACTCATCCAAAGCAACAGCATAACCTTCAAATCACACCTCTCCCCTCACAAGCTGCTTCGTATTAGCCAGTTTCAGAAATTCTAGCTACCTTTCCCCCTCTATCCAAGTAGAACACTGGCTATTATGACTTCTTTGGTACATATATACCCAGGCAGAATGCGGTTCTCAAACCTACGCTGTGGCAGACAGGTAAGCGTGACACAAATTTCAAGTACTATTTCCTGGACTTCACATCATTGTTGTTGTTTTAAAGATGAAGACTAGGAGAAAAGCCATTAGTTGGCATTAAGGAAGCACTATTTTCCCCTTATCAACTTACAGGCTGTACAAACATCTAGGAGAGGAAAAAAGCAACCTCTTCATTTGGTACAAGAGCAACCAGAAAATATGATTCCATCACACTTGGTGGAGGTGGCAGGGAGGTTGAATTCAGAAATTGTTTCTATATCTTTCCTTTGACTGATCAGGGTTGCCATAGCTATGGTTAGTTACTTGGTGTGGATGCCCACAAACAACATGGCATGTTTTGTGCTTTGAAAAGGACAGATTAACACTCAAATATTATTGTGTCATAAAGTGGTGGGTTATGGCTGCAAGGGGAATCATTACCAAGAAACATCTGTCAACATATGACTGTTGCTTCCAATTATTCTCCTCGTTCATCTCCCTTGACAAGATGTGGGGAGCCCATGTGGTCTGAACATAGTTGATTCACTTTGTGGCTTGCCTTAATGCTGACCTCAAGTAATCATCATTAACGTTGCATGAGACTTAATTGAATATGTGCATATCAGACAATGGCTTGGTAAGATTTGTCCTCACAATACTCGGAACAGCTCAGCTGTTAACGATATTCCCTGAAAAACATTTCCATGAGAGGAAATGACAAATCTAGGGATGAAAAAAAAAAAATCCTCCCAAAGAGATTATGATTATGAGTATCAGATGTTCTCGCTTGAGGTAGCAGCAGGAAACAAATGACAAGACAACACAATCGCAAAGTGAGGAGCATCAAGAATCCCCCAAGTTCTCTCTTATTGTGCAGCTAAACAAGCCAGTTCATGCCAAGCCAATTTCTGAGTGATGGCAGAATTATTCTGACTGACGACTACAAGCAAATGTAAGGCTGGATTCCAGGAGACAATCAGTGCCTTGATGAATAAACTGTCAAGAAAAGAACACATCACAACTCCTGCATGGCAGGATTGCTCTACAGCCTCCCTGAGCCAACACTCATGGCAGGAGGCTCTCAAAAAAGTAAATCTTCTAGGAACTCAAACACCTGTCTTTTGTACTCTTGTCATCATAATTCTTTTTTATGCTCATGAAACTCTCAGAGTTTTATCCATGAAGAGTATACATCAGTCTGCAGGAGGAGTGTGCTCAGTTTTATCTCTTGCTGAAGGGTGTATGTGCGTGTGCGTGCGTGCATGTGTGTGTGTGAACTATTGGGTTAGAGATCAAGGATAGTGAGCTGGAAACTTGGAGGAAATATTTCCTGGCCTTGGCAGCCCTACCAAATATTAATCAAAGTATGATAAAACGTATGGTCACAATTTTGCTCAAAGAGAGAAAGGGAAGTGGTTTTAAAGTGGTAAGAAATAGAGATGTCTCAGAGCTAATATCAGGACCTTTAGTGGGGCGGGGGAAGCAGTAAAAGTATTGTGAACGTTGAGCCAACTGAACGGTTCTTAAACAGGGACTACAGATAAATCCTTCTTGCTGAGTCTTGCCTTGTTAAACTTAATTGAAGTATATATACTTTGGGGTGGGTGGGGTGTCCATTCAATTCTAATCATTACTTAATTTACAACTAAAACCTCTTCCCAGAGAGAACACTTTGGTATTTTCATCACATAATTAAATTACAGAATTAAGGGTGTGTATGCATGTGGAGGAAAGAGAGAGAACAATATTATTAGTATTAGTATTTTAGCTGCTTTTTAGAGCAATGCTCTCATGAAGTGATGTACAAAAAGTAGCGGGACAGAGAGTACAATGAACATACTAGATAATGTTGGAAAGAAAATTGTACATGTTACTTTGAGAAAACTGCTCCGGATATGCATGCTATTTGTTGTCTCAGTTAAAAGCAGCAGTAAAGAGAAAGGTCTTCAGGTTCCTAAAATGAAGGGGGAAGGTATAAATCTATTGGAAGAGAATTCCACAGTTTTTTGGGACAACCCCCAAGAAGGTCGTATCTCTAATGCAGGCCAGTCTACCTGATCTTAATGGTGGGCACTCAAGAAGGCCCCTGAGGTACTTCTTAGTATACAGGCAGGAATATATAGGTGAAGGCAATCCTTCAGATAACCTGATCCCAAACCATTGTCTGCATAATTAGATAGTAAGTTATGGCGAAACAGGATATGAAGAAGGCACATGTAAAGGTAGAAACAATATTTTGGCTGTGAAAGCTGCAGAATACTGCTTATTCTGGAATGCGTATTTAAAGGGATATATATCATTTTGGAGATTACAAATGCAATTGGAAACTATGCTGGAATCAGAAGAGTGGTGGGAGTAAGCAGTGCTGGACAAACAAGTTGTGAGCTAACAGCAGCTGAAGGTAGGAGTGTATGAGGAATTCATTCCAGTTTGTTTTTGACCATAATGTATCCAGTTTGCACCTCCCAGACCCAAATGCAGACCTGACTGCAATATGCGGCCAAAGTTTGTACATTTCTGAGTTTGCGATTCGATTCGCAGAACAAAAAAAAATGCAATCAGAAATGTGTACATTTGAAAAAATGTGCACAAACATGCTTTAATCAATGAAAGATAAATGCACACGTTTGTAAAATGTGCACAATTGATGCATACGTTTTGAAAAATGCAGATGAAAATATGCATGCATTGTTGTGCAAAAAGTCAAACAAACAATACTTGCAATCAGATACAGACATGAGAGCTTCGGCTATTGGGCGGTATAGAAATATAATTAATAAATAGATAAATTAGTCAGAATGAAATTCAAGGTGGGATTTGGAGAACCTGGGTATGCTTGAGTTTTTCTCATTTGCACATCGTCCCTAGTTGAACATGAAATAAGAGGGATGGATACTAGGCAAGAAGACCATTTGGTGTAATGCAGCAGAAAGCAAGCAAGCTGTGGAGTATATAAAGAGTACTATAGCAAGGCCATTTCTCTGAATTACTAGTGTCTGTCCTTTGCCTGGCATGAGCCATATTTCTTGTTGCAATAAAACATAAGAATACAGACCCTGGAGAACAAAAGTGATTGTAACTATATTTAATAGGTTATTTGCATATCCTAGATAATAAAAAAGATCAAATGAGGTGTTCCTTGGATCAGTAGAAAAAGGATTTTTCAATATTGTAGTCATTAATTTTGTATTTTCCATAAAATACTCAGAAGTCACACAGTTTATCTTCTTGCCAAGGTCTTGCAAGAAATTAGCTGTTAGTCTGCTGGAAGGATTATTGTTAATGCTGGGGCAATAGAAGCTTATAGCTTGTTGGAAATCTTTGCCACAGTTGATATTGTGCCATTATCAAAACCCAAATTACAACCCCCCCCACAAACTAATAAATCAGTGTTATAGCAGCTTGCAAAGAAGTGAAGGATTGAGAGATAGAATGCTACTTAGATCTCTATACTTTTTAATTTAGACTTCGTTTTTAAAGGCTGCCCAATACTAAAGGCTCAAGCACATTAAAACACACACATAAAACCTGTGGAGTACATAAACCATGTTGAATGTTAACATCACACCCACCAGACAAGATGCCATGCCTATTATTATGAAAAAACCCTAATGGCCTGATCCAGCCTGAAAGATCCATGTGTGTAAGCAGCCTTCCATGTGGATACACTGGGACTTACTTCTCCATAAAGATAAATAGGATTATATGAGACTGAAGACCAAACTAGATGTAATGTAGGTAACTGGTTCTCCCAGCATCTTTTCCAAAGCTTAAAACTAGCTTTGGGAAAGCCCAAATCAGATCACAGCTGCGGCACAAGGGAAGGGTTTGTCTGTTTTTTTGGCTGTTTCCTCAGTCAAAATTATGCCCCCCTCTCTATTTTACCCATATTTGGGGTAAAGGACAGGTACAATACAGATACTTGCATCTTGATCCTAGCAGAATTAACTTCAGTTTTGAGGTTGGTTGGTAGGGATGGATTTGACCAGGAAAATGCCACAGGAGGAAAGGCTTAAATCTGCCTTCACCAGTGATGTAGCCATAGTCAAACTGGCAGCCCCCATGGCTGCTTTAAAGCTTTTGGAGATCAGATAATAGAGTTTGGCCCTGATCTACACATTAGGAAATCCCCTATTCAAATCTCACCACTGCCAGAAACTCAGTAGTTGATACATCACAGCTTCTCAGCCCTCAATCTTCTGTCTGGGAATAATAATACTCACGTATATTACAGGGCTGTTGTAAGGCTATGTATTGTACATGAAACCCTTGAAATTGCATGCTTCCACATTACAAGTATTATTGTCGTGGGAAAGAGTGGTGCAGCCCATTTCCATTGCCATGTGAACTGTGGACTTCCTGGTTAGGCAGAACCATAACTCCTGAGCAGTTCTTATGCAGTTGGGCCCAATGAAAAGTAGTCAGAACTGCTGGCGATGGCTGGTGCATGGAAAGGAAAAGAGGGAGAGTGACATGACTTGGTCCAGCGGGATAAACAGACAGTCTGGAGAGGCAGGCAGAAGTGGGAAAGAGAGCCAGAGAATCCCCAGCAGCAGAGCTATGAAGGCTCTACCATGAAGTACCATGAGCAAACAGGAGTTTGGCAGGGGAGTTGCTGTGGAAGAGGAGACAAAGGCAAAGCAGTGAATGGGCTGGAGTAAGCCCAGGGACTTTCCATTCTGAGTTGCCGTGTGCTCACCATGTGGTCCTGAGAGCTCCAATTGAATTGAGGGGGCATGGCCTGAGTACTCCCAACAGCTGTGTGGTGTGGAGTTTCAGTCTGTTTCCTGTCTCCTAGCTGAGCAGAACAGTGGAAGCTGCTCCAGCTGGTCTAGGGTCTATAAAACCAGACAGTGGGCAATCAGAGTGGGCAAACAGGGAGAGCAAACAGGAATTTGGCAGGGGAGTTTGGCAGGGGGAGGTTCCTAACAATGTTTAAAATGTCTTTTTCTTGTAACACACACTTCCATACCAGTGGGACTCTGTGGTTACCTCCAGGGAATAGAGAAAACACAGGCTATCACAGTACAATCAGAAAGCTAGAAACATAAAGAGAATAGAGACTATGAAAAGAAAAGACTCTCCAGTTGTGGTGACCTGCAAGGTGTGTGCGATGTTTGTTTTCTTGCCTGAGATCAACATGGCCTACACGTGCAACAAGTGCAAGTTGATTACACTCTTGGAAGAAAAGGTAAGAGGACTGGAGCGGCAAGCGTCGGCCCTCCGGGGAATAAGAGAAGATGAAGAGTTCTTAGACAGAATGGTGGAACTACAGCAGCAAAGCAAAGTACAGAAGCCAGAAGAGCAAAAGCAAGCTGAGGCAGAAGAGGAAAATGCAGAGGCAAGGAAAAATGAAGTAGAGCATACTCCTTGGAAAAGGGTGACAGGAGCAGAAGAACTAGAACCCACTCTGCACCAGTGGAAGCAGTGGAACTATGGAACCATTTCCAGGTACCTGAGGGTGAGACTAGAGGACAGCCTGCAGAGGAAAAATTACAGGGGACCCCGCACGAAAGTGAGCGAGAGGATGAAGGTCAGTCAAGCAGAGGCAATGAAACTAAGGTCTGCAACAAGAAGAGAAGAGTAATAGTAGTGGGAGACTCCTTGGTGCATGGGATTGAAACTCAAGTATGTCACGAAGACCCATGGACTCACCAGGTATGCTGTCTCCCAGGAGGATGGATTAGAGATGTGCCTGAAGGGTTTCCTGCACTCATAAAGCCCACTGACAGGTATCCCTTTCTTCTCATCCATGTGGGAACAAATGATACCGCCAAGCGGAGCTATGAAGAAATCACGTCAGACTTTGAAGCTTTGGGAAGGAAACTCAAGAACTTTGGGGCCCAGATAGTTTTCTCATCCATCCTTCCAGTGGTTAGAAGAGGGATAGAAAGGGAACAAAAAATGCTCCGGGTGAATGACTAGCTACAAAGGTGGTGCCGACGTGAGAGATTTGGATTCTGGGACCATGGGCTATTCTTCCTGGAAGATGGGCTGTTGGCAAGGGATGGGTTGTACCTCACAAGGGCTGGGAAGACTGTGTTTGGCCACAGTATGAAGAACTTCATCAGGAGGGCTTTAAACTGAATCCTACGGGGGAGGGAGGCATAAAATTGGGAGTAACAATGGACAAAGGTTCATGCACCACAATGGAGATAGATAATAGAGCCCAATAATAGTCTTCAAAAACATGTAGGAAGGAAGCCAGACTATAAAGCAGTCTACATACCAATGCCCAGAGTATGGGAAACAAACAGAATGAACTTAAACTCTTAATACAGGAGGGAAATTATGACTTGATAGGTGTAACTGAAACTTGGTGGGATGACTCCCATGACTGGAATACAGCAATTGAAGGATATCACTTGTTCAAAAAGAACAGGAGGAACAGAAAGGGACGTGGAGTTGCACTATACGTTACATTGCACAGAAATCCAGCTACAGAATCGGACTCAAAGAGTGCTTATCAATAGGATCTTCTCAAAGTGGGGAGAGGTAATGAGCAGGGTACCGCAGGGCTCAGTCCTGGGTCCAGTGCTCTTCAACATTTTCATTAATGACTTGGAGGAGGAGGTGCAAGGAATGCTGATCAAATTTGCAGATGACACAAAATTGGGCGGGATAGCTAACACCCTGGAAGACAGAAACAAAATTCAAATTGATCTTGATAGACTGGAGCGCTGGGCAGAAAACAACAGAATGAAATTTTAGGGATAAATGCTAAGTTCTGCACAAGAAACCAAATGCACAGTTACAAGATGGGGGATACTTGGCTCAACAATACTACAAGCAAGAAGGATCTTGGAATTGTTGAAGATCACAAGCTGAATATGAGCCAACAATGTGATGTGGCTGCAAAAAAGGTAAAGACTGTTTTGGACTGCATTAATAGAAGTATAGCTTCCTGGAAAGTACTATTTCCCTTCTACTCAGCACTGGTTAGGCCTCATCTTGAGTACCGTGTCCAGTTCTAGGCACCATACTTTAAGGAGGATGCAGACAAACTAGAGAGGGTTCAGAGGAGGGCAACGAAGATGATCAGGGGACTGGAAGCAAAGCCTTATGAGGAGAGACTGAAAGCACTGGGCATGTTTAGCCTTGAGAAGAGAAGACTGAGGGGAGATAGGATAGCGCTCTTCAAGTACTTGAAAGGTTGCCACAGAGAGGAAGGCCAGCCCAGGATCTTTTCTCGATCATCCCAGAGTGCAGGACACAGAGTAATGGGCTGAAGTTACAAGAAGCCAGATTCCGGCTGATCATCAGGAAAAACGTCCTAACTGTTAAAGCAACATGACAACGGAACCAATTACCTAGGGAGGTGGTGGGCTGGGCTCTCCCACACTGGAGGCATTCAAGATGAGGCTGGACAGACATCTGACAAGGATGCTTTGACTTGAATTCCTTCATTGAGCAGGGGGTTGGACTCAATGGTTTTATAGGCCCCTTCCAACCCTACTATTCTAAGTGGTAGAGCCCTGGTAGACTCTGGGTTGCGTCTCCAGGGCTCACTCCCTGTTGGAGTCCTTTCCCTCCAGAACTCCTCATACAAGTCCGAACTACAACTAAGGGAAGTGTTGGGACCTCCCATCTAGCCCAGTGAGGGCAGCCGTGGGGGAAGATCTACCTTATTTGTGAGTTACTCTGCTTTGTTTAAAATGGTGAGCTCCTGAGGCATCTTTGCTTCAGTACTCTGATTTGTGTTTGGCTATCACTTTGGTACTTAAAGAGCATATTATTGTTGTTGTTACTGTTGGTGTTGTTATTATTATATTTATACCCCACCTTTTCCCCAGTACTGGGACACAAGGTGGCTTACAAAAATTAAAACATATACAATTAAAATATATGAAAATATACACAAATTAAAATATAAATTAAACAACAATACAATTAAAATTATATTAAAGCATAGGACTCACTGTGCCCAAGGACAGGCAATGGTTCTCATCACCTATGCTGCTGTAAGGTTGTGCGAACCAGCAAAACACGTGCTTGTCAAGGTCCTCTGGACTCCAACTTGAAGCTTGTTCTGATTCATGTCCATATCAAATTGTGACCTTTGTTTTTTTCTTTTGGCATGAAAATATGTGCATATTTTCATGTGCATTTTCACATGAACTCATGAACTCAAATGTACTCATCAATTGTGCAGATTTTTGAAATGTATGCAAAAGTAAATATTTTCATGCATATTTTTAAAATGGACAGATTTTTTGAACACATTTTTGTTTGTTTAGCGAATTGTGTTGCAGGCTTGGAAATATGCAGATTGTGTTCTGGTCTTCATTCAGTTCCAGGTGGTACAAACTGGGTAAATTCTGCTCAAAAACGAACTGAAACAAATTTATCAGACATCCCTATGCTGGTGAAATTCTCGTATGGTTATGTCCTGCAGACCACAGTACTTGCTGGCATCCCCCCTCCCCATGCAATGGATGGGTAGAGCTCCTGACACAGAGCTTGTAACAATTATTATTACATCTAAGCTTTATATAAAATTTGTACTCTGTGTCCCCCCACATTTTCCTCCAGCCTGTAAATGTTCTGCACATTTTTTTTAAGATACAAGGAGGATCATACCAGATACCTGCAATTCTCTTTGTGCCCCTTGTATCTCCAGGCCTGGAGATTTATTTGATCAGCCTTCCTTGCACATTTGTCATTCAGCTCCAAGCAAAGCTTTTACCATTTTCTTATGGAAGGACCCCATAGGTTTCTGGAAGTACTCAGCAGTTTGAGGGCTCAGCATAATTCTCAATCAATCAACAGCAGCAGCACCACCACCAGCAGATCAAGAGATCATTTGAACTTCGACTATATAAGAACAAATACAACTGGAAGAACAAAGAACATATGAAATTGAGCATCTCCATTGTTCTTTATTGTAAACCTACAATCCTATCCCTCGTGGTTTTGGATTATTAAAGCATATGAAGAGAGAGGTTCTCTGCATGAATGGCTTATTCTGAATTTCAGACTATTGGGGATTTACCCCTGCTGCCCCACCAATATTCAAATAACAGAGGCTCAGGGAAAACCCAAAGATGGCTACTAATGAGTTACTTCCACTTCTGTGGTTTGCCAACATAGTGGCCTTCACAGCAACAGTGTCAGAGTCTCAACTGGAGACAGCCTTAATAAGAAAACTGGGGAGGGGAGAAGCTACTCTGTTGCTATGGCAGTGCTTCCCATGAGAGGACAGAGCTCTTGTCAAGTATGTGAGGAAGACTTCAAAAGGCAGCAAGCAAAATGCCAAGGAAGACTGCTTGTTTTCCTGCAGGCACCAAGAGAGAGAGACAAGGAGAAAACTGCTAAGGGGGTCATGACCCAGGGGATGAAATCCCCTACTCTCGTAAGGACATAAGAAAAGCCATGCTGGATCAGACCAAAGATCCATCTAGTCCAACCTTGTGGCCAACCAGCTGCCTGTGGGAAACCCACAAGTAGGGCATGAGTGCAATATCACCCTCTGTCTCGTGTTCTCCAGCAAATGGTGTACATAAGCATATTGCCTCTGATACTGGAGGAAGCATATAGCCATCAGGACAAGCAGCCATTGATAGCCTTCTCATCCATTAATTTGTCCAATCCCCTTTTAAGGCCATCAAAATAGGTGGCCATCACTACATCTTGTGGTAGCGAATTCCATAGTTTAACTATGTCCTGTATGAACAAGTACTTCCTTTTATCTGTCCTGAATCTCCCAACAATCAGCTTCATGGGATGACTACAGGTTCTAGTATTATGAGAGAGGCAGAAAAATGTTCCCCTATGCACCTTCTCCACACTGTGCATACTTTTGTACATCTCTATTGTGTCTCCCTGCACTCACCTCTAGGTCTGAGGTCATGGGGGGAAGGGTTGAGAGGAGGTGCAGGAAGTAGGAGAGATCCTGACCAGCCACACAGACTTTAATTGTTTCGTATGTTTAATTGTTTGCCTTTTGTTCTCCGTTTGGCCTAGGCAGTATCCTGTAGAGTTCTTTGAAAAAACATTTTGCTCTTTATCTAATCTCAGATTATTATTTTTTAGTATTATTTATTAGTATTATTATTTTTGATAAGTGGGGTTTGTAGAAGGGGAGCTGCAAAACAATTTTCCTGGGCACACTCAACATGTTCAACATAATTTCCATGTGGAATCCTATAAAAATTATGAGGCTATAGATGGCTGCAGCATCTAGTTTATGTAACAAATTTAATATTCCCAGGACTGCATTTTCCTCTTGCAAACAGAGAAGGGCTCATTATGTAATTGTAGAATACACAAAAAATGGTGACTGTAAATGGATTTCCTGCTATTTAGGGGAGCTAATGTGCACTTTAAACTTCCACTATTGATTTCTTTCTTTTTCTGATTTTAAACTTCCCTTGTTGGTGTAAGAAAAATAATTAAAGCTGGTCAAATAAAATTCTTTGTCCCAAGTTTCAGTTAAAATGTAAATGACATTAAAATGTCACGAAAAGTTACAAATTTATGGCAGTTGTCCCCAATCTGGTGCCATCCAGATGTTTTGGACTTCAATTCCCATAAGCCCCAGTCGACATGGCCCATGGACAGGAATGCTGGAGTTGTAGTCCAAAAGGTCAGGAGAACACCAGTTTGGGGAAGTCTGCTTTATGTTTATGGTGATGCAAGCAAGGTAACATGAACACATTCTTTGCTCTCTGTATATAGGTCACATGATGGAGCAAATAGTTTTATTAGCGGAGCTATGGGATAAAACCCAGTTGTTACTAAAAGGTCTGTGGGTGAATCTCAGAAGTTTTTTCAAGGTCCTGAGGAGGGATCTAGGATTTTGGGGGATCTAGGGACAGAGCTCAGTGCCAAAATTGTTTATTTGCCTAAAAGACACAGCTAAAAACAATGGCTGATGGGAAAAATACCACCCCAGCCTCTTGCTTTTCTGCTAAATATTAGCAACCTAAAAGCAAAGCAAAGAAGCAAGCAAGCAAGCAAGCAAGCAAACAAAAGAAAACCCCTCCCCAAATTAGCAGGATGCTTTTTTTACTTGTTGGCTGGGAATCCTAGATGTATAAATGTCTATGCAGTTTTATTAAACAAGGTGTACATAGGAAGCTGCCTTATACTGAATCAGACCAATGGTCAATCTAGCCCAGTATTGTCAACACTGACTGGCAGCAGCTCTCCAGGGTTTCAGATAGGAGGTTCTGCATGCAAAGCATGCGTTTATCACTGAGTCAAAGCCCCTCCCTAATAGTGGTAAAGAATATGGCAACAGTACTGTTGGGGACAGAGAGTTAATATTTGGGGTGGAGTCATTTGCATCCTAGTGGACTGTGGGCACAAGAAGCTCTGAGAAGATTTGTTAACGTGGCTGTCGGAGTTGCTGTAGTTGGTGGCTCAGAGCATTTCTACATGAGGCTTTTATTGCATGCTCATGATTGGTCACTCATGGAAGTTTACGGGTCCTTTACATGACGTTGGCAACCTCCAGGGTGTCTCTAGCACTTTTTGACCTTTATTTTGCTTTTTAAAAGTTCGGAAATAACCCGTAAGGAACGTTAATCTGATATATCGGCAGTGGATAATGATGGAACTGAGCTATAACCACAATGCCATCTAGTGGCTGCAAAATGAAACATATACAACTTGCCAAGAACTTGTGGAGAAAGACAGCCCTGCAAAAAACAGCCCATGTAAGGAGCCAATCTTAGTCCCACAAAAAATCCAGAAGCAGAAGCCATGGTAAGTTGTGGGATAAAAAGCCTGCTGTGGTAAAGCCCTCATGGCCTCTGTAGTGTTATATTCTAATTAAGCAGCTGATTTCTAGGGGTGTACGAAACCCCACTTACCTGGCTCTGCTGGGTTCTGCAGGTGGGGGGAGGTGATCCGTTCCTCCCCCCGGAATCCTTGAAGGCAAGGAGGCGATCCGTTCCTCCCCCCCAGAATCCTGCCCGGCCACCTCCGCTCTGTGGCCAGGCTGCGGAGCCGCCAGCTGGGCCAACACGCAGCGGGGCCTCCAGCCACTGCTGGGCTGCTGCAGACGCAAATGGTGTCCTGCGTAGAGGATGCCATTTGTGTCCCTACGCAAGCCCGTGATAGGCTACGTAAATATTTACGTAGCCTATCATGGCTAAAGCAGGAACACAAATGGCGTAGGGGATGCCATTTGCATCCCTGCTTTAGCCGTGATAGGCTACGTAGCCTATCACGGGCCAGCATAGGTAGGGACACAAATGGTGGCCACTACAACAGCCACCATTTGCAGCTGCAGCAGCCCGGCAGCGGCCGGAGCTGCCACCACTGCAGTTGCTGGAGCTGGAGCTGGAGCCGCAGCCAGGTAGGCTCTGTTTCGTGGGGCTTTCGCGGGGTGGTGGGGTGGGGGGCTCCGTTCCGCCATGGATTCCAGGGGGCTGAATTCACTGGAATTTGGCCCCCCTGGGATCCATGGTGGAATTCTCTAACATCCCTACTGATTTCTTCATAAGAAGTTGGCATCTGTCTGTTTGGGAAGCTAGAGAACATCTCTAAGATTCTATTGTAACAGTGAGAACAAATTTTTTTTTTGGAGGATTTGATGCCATCAAATGAGATTAAGGATCTTTCTTCAATGTACTGCCCATTCTGTCCTTGAAGGCTTAGAATGGTAAATAGCATTTAGAAATACATAATCTCCTTCTTCATCAGTAGCAGCATCTGCTCAGGGCTAAGCTACATGTTACTCTGAAGACATACTTAAAAACTACCTCCTTTGTTCTTAAGGTAAGCACAGGGCCCCCAATTGGGACCACAATGGGGTGCAATGGGTTACAGCCCCCTAACTCCCCCCCCCCACATACTAGGGACCTTATCTGGATTGGGCTCTCTGCATGTACTTTAGAGCAGGGATGGACAACTTTGGGAGACCCAGGGACCATTTTTGCCCCCTGGATCTGCCTGAGGTCTGCACTCCTGCCATTGTTGCCACCAAATTTGGCGGTGGCAACACACACATGGCAATTCCCTGATGATTTTTGGTGGTAAACTGCTATGGAATACTAAAACAGCCAAATTTGGCTTGAAAACGAGCTAAATTTGGCCATTTTAGCAAGTGGTAGCAATGATGAAAAGAGGATGAGGAGCAAGAGAAGCTGGTGACAAAAGTGGCAAAACTCACTGAGGGAGGGGGCCCATTGAGGGTGTCTTGCCAAGGGCCCTCCAAAACCTGGAGCCAAGCACTGATCCTGAGAGAAGAGGGCTGTACCAAAATGTAATGTCAAACTGACAGGACCTTTCCTCCCCCAAGTTTGTCCCTGGCCTCTAGGGGAAGAGAGGAGAGATCTCACATCCAGCGCCACTTCACATGCACTGTTGTAGAAGGCAGTATTGTCTCCTTCCTGACAACTCCAGCTTTCGAGTGTTTTACTCTGTCCCCCTATACAGCTACTGCAAATGCTCCTTTATTGCTCTCTGGGGATGCCTTGGACTGGAGACATCCCTTGAATCTATCCTTAGGATAGGTACCGGTGGAAAACTCCAATTTTCTAATGAAATGTGGAGAAAGATTCTGCTTACCCATAGAATGACTGTGGTTATACCTTTCTTTCACTATGTACAATCTTCGTCCTTTGCTTACCCATTTTTTATTATTTATTTAAAACATTTCTATCCCGCCCTGTATCATGAAGATCTCAGGGCGGCATACGGACAAAATCAGTTTGAACAGTATAAAACATTAAATAATTTAAACACCTAAAACATATTAAACTATTAAACAAGCTAAAACCAGTTAAAATCCAAAACAATAAAACAGTTAAAACAATGTGCCAGGGAATGCATTTAGCCCTCAAAGGCTTTGATAAAAAGCCATGTTTTTACTTGGTGCAGAAACGAGACCAATGTCTGCACCAATCAGGCCTCCAAGGGGAGGGCATTCCACAACCGTTATGTCTACCCATAACATTTTGCTTATCCGTAATGCTCTGGCCAGGTATTATGACATAGCCCATTGCTTTAAAATTGGCCAAGCTGCAGAAGTATTAGCTGTTATATGGTTTAAGATCCCACTCCTATAAAATCCGGTGGCTACTGAGACTTGTATCTGGGTGATGAGTTGCTTGATTAGCTCTCCCCAGATTGTGGAGTGTAGAGGCAAAGCTCTCACTCCACTGGGAACTGCGAGGACAGACGGTGAGGCAGCCATTAATGGCGGTTACTGAGATTTCAGTGTTGGGTGTGTCTGTGATTGTTGTGGGAGCAGGCTGAAAGCCACATAATTCTACCAGTCTGCAGAGGCAAAACCCTTTCTCTCTTGGGAGCTAGGAGGGAGAGAGGGAGGAGAGTTCCACCAACTGGGGTGGTTTCTAGTTTCTCCCTATAAAGGGTTGTATCCAATGTTAGTCCTACTTAGACCCATTGAAATGAATGGGACTACTGTAAGTAGGACTAACATTGGATACAGCCCCAAATCTGGTGGCCACTGAGGTAGCACCTTAGTGCACACCATGATGAGGTGTCTATTGCATTGCTAAGTGTGCACTTAGAGATGCACTTTAAGAAATATGGAGTGCATGAAGGAGTTGTTACAGACTGGGGTATTGGCGACTAATTGTATTAGAGCTTTGATGGTATGAAGACAGAAACAATTCAAATGAAACTTTCTTTAAATTTAAGGCTGGTTAAGGAAATGTTTCAGGGTAGAAGAAAAGAAGAATGACGGTTTTGGAGTAATCTGAAGTGCTTTAAATCAGTATATGGACTGAGTCTCTTTAAGTTAATGGCTGTTTATTTTTTAGTTAATCAACACAGAAGGAAGAAGCTTAAATTGAATATAATCTAGTATAAATGAATTACTTCTGTACTAAGGATTTTGAAATACAGTTTATTTCTGAATGAATGCATTTAATAAAACTAAACAATGAAAAGCCTGAGATTAATGTGAAAGGATAAAATTAATTGATTGGATTCTGTTGTTTAAAATTAAGGACTGGTTTTTATTTCATTTAAAATGAAAGGAATGATTAATGTAAGTGGCAAATCTGAATGAAATTAAGACTCCTGTGATTGGAATTATTAAGTGTTTGATGAAGTGAAAAATATTGTTTGATTATAGGCTGATTGGTTTATTCCTTTGGGTGTTTCTAGATGGAGGGCTCCTGGCACTGAAAACCATTGCTGTAAGCTAAAAGCAGAATTCCCACTGATTGGCCACACTTCAGGGAGGCTAGCAATTTTTTGGGTGTGTTTTGGTCTCTAGAAGGACACAACATAGTTGAGTGGTCACTGTCGTCCCTCCTGTTTCCTGATCTCTCATGGTAGCCACACACCTCTTCTCCTGACATTTTGAAGCTGGTGCTTCTCAGCACCATTTCAGCACCTTGTTTTGTATGTGTGTGTTTAAAATGATTTTTGATCACCTTCACAACTGGGCTAGGAAATTTGCCTGCTTGCTTTCCTGGTCAATTTCAAACTGATCCCTCTGGTTTCTTTGTTACTTCCAACCAGCCTAGAAAACTTTCAGGATGTAACAAAAGCAGAATTTTGTCATATCTTCACCCCTGTCCTGCCTACTTCTTCCAGCATTTAAATGTGCTCCTTTGAGTCATTGTTTCTCCATCCTTCAAAGGGAGAAGGAAAAGGCAGCAGTTGAAATTGAAAAGATGTGTGTCAGTTTTGCCCCACCATCTCCTTTTTTTTTTTTTAAGGCAGCTCTTGAGTAAATTCAGAGTGCCCTGTTCCAGCCTAGCAACATTTCAATTTTTTTAAAAAATTAAAATCCAATCAAGCACCAGAAAGGGGATTATCATGTTACAGCAAGATCTAACACATGTTTACACCAAAGTAAGTGCTGCTGTGTTCAGTGAAATCTCTCTTTGCTTTGTAAGCTCAAGAAAAGCTTTGAAGGAGGGGAAAGGACTTGCTTTGCGTGACACAAAATGGATATGCAAATGGAAAAACACAGCAAACAATACAGAAAGGAGAGGCATCCTGAACATGCCATCCATCTTTGCAAGGGACAAGTCTCCCACTGTTCCTCAATGGTACATTGTCCTGCCTACACCTGCTGAAAAACTGCACCATTGTTCTGCTCCTTCTCTCTTTTGTGTTAAGAAAACAGACAGATGCAGCAGTGCAAAAACACAGACTGATCACCAAATGGATCACAATGTTGTCTGGATCCTCCATAAAATTCAGTGAATGAGGCAGGGCGATTGCACAATAAAAGCATCGTTTGGAAGCATCCTTTCCAAATATAAATCATTTACAGTGCAGTCCTACACATGTCTACTCAAAAGTATGTTTCAGTGAGTTCAGTGGCGCTTTCTCCCAGGTAAGTTGGGCATAGAATGGCAGGCGAAATAAGGTGGGAAAAGTAAGTTAAAGGAAAGAATTAAGCAGAGGCAGGGTGGAAGGTTCCTTTTTCATTTCTGTAGGAGGAACAAGGAAGTTGAATACTCACAAAGAGGATGGAAAAAAATGCAGAGAAACCCTTCAGAGGTTAGAAGCAACAACGGAAGAGGTGAGGACTCTCCTTAAAAGATGGATTTTTTTTAAAAAAAAATCAGATTGAAATCTATGGGCAGATAGGAGAAGTGAAGAAACAGATACATATGAACTTTCAGTTGATAGATAAGAAAATCGCAGAACAAACAGAAAACAAAAACATCAGAAGCTGAATTAGGTATGCAGAAAGAGTATGATAACAAATGAGACAACGCTTTCTTTCGTTTAAAAAATGAAGTAGCTGAAATGAAAGAGAAGTTAAACCAAGCAACAGAGTGTAATTTATATACAATAACAGAGATGGATAATAGCTTGCATAAGAACAATATAAGTCTGAGAAGGAATCCTGAATTTTGAAGCAAATGATATTGCTCTTGTAGTCTTCAATTTACTTGCAGAAATGAGGGGGAACAATTCAGAAATTTATATGAAGCACAGAAAAACAATCGATCTAGAGGTACACTGGTTAAATGTACACACTTTAATAGGGCTGTGCACGGACCCCCTGATCTGCTTCGGATGCTGCTTTGGATTCTCTGAAGTGACCCCTATCCGCCTCAGATTGATTCGGACCCCCTCCGCTTCAACTTGGATCCAAATCCGAAGTGAGATTCGGATATCTGGATCACTCATTTTTGGTGTTTTCCCATTGACTTGCATGGGAAAACACAAATGTTTTTAGTTTTTATGATACAGGCATGCAATTTGGGAAACTCTCCACACTCCTGGAGAGGAGGCCACCTGCAAAATTTCAGACAGTTTGGCCCAGTGGTTTTTGTGCTAGGTGGACTTAAAATCTGAAGTTTTCCACAGAAACTCTCAAAGCAAAGAGCTGTAACTTCTCCCTGTTTCCATACATGCATGTGACACCCAGCCCCGCTCGAGGGCATTGCACCCCCCAAAGCCCAGGCAGTTTGGCCCACTGGGTTGTGTGATAGGCACCAGTGAAATTTGATTTCTTCCACAAAAGCTCCCAAAGAAAAGGCTCTCAACTTCTCCCTGTTTCCACGGACGTGTGTGAAACCTTGGCCACTCCCATTCCCCCCCCCCGGTAGCATCCCACCCACCAAAGTCCAGGCAGTTTAGCCCACTGGTTTGTGTGCTAGGTGCAGGTTGAATATGATATTCCCAGAAACTCAGACCAAACTCAGAAGGGAACGTGTGTGGAAGCAGAGGTCGCTATCCCTAATCTCTGCTGCAGGTTTCTCTGAAGTGCAAATAGGGATGGGGGAGAATTTCTCGCCGAAACTTCGGGGGGCCGAGTGCCAACGTATTCGGCCCCCCGAGGTAGTTTCGGGGAGAAATTTTCCACCCCCCGCTCCCCCCCGGGATGGGACTTACCTTTCCCGAATGTCGCTCCCGGTGGCGGGTCGCAGTGGCGGTTCGGCAGGGCTTCGACAGGGCAGGGGCGGCAGCTGGTCTTTCGACCGGCTGCCACCGCCGCCATTCCAAGAAAAGTAAAAAAAAACCCCTGCCCCCGTGATAGGCTACGTGACGATTAACGTAGCCTATCACGGCTAGATCTGCAAAGTCAGCTGTGATAGGCTACGTAAATCGTCACGTAGCCTATCACGGGTGACTTAAAAAAAAAAAGCGCGTACGGCTAATGGCGGCCCCCATAGGGAGCCGCCATTCGTATTAATTATTTGGTCGCTGTAGTCTACGTAAAGATTACGTAGACTACGGCGAAAATAAGGGCAACGCTATTTGTGTAGCCCTTATTTTCGCCGTAGTCTACGTAAAGATTTACGTAGACTACAGCGACCAAATAAGGAACGCGAATGGCGGCTCCCTATGGGGGCCGCCATTTGCATACGCGTTTTTTTTTTAAAGTCACCCGTGATAGGCTACGTGACAATTAACGTAGCCTATCACGGCTGACTTTGCAGATCTAGCCGTGATAGGCTACGTAAATCGTCACGTAGCCTATCAGGGGGGCGGTTTTTTTTTTTTACTTTTTATTTCGTGGCCGGGCAAGGCGAGGCGCCTCCTCCCCGGCCTGAATTTCGGACGGGCGAGGCGGGAAGCCTCCCCCCTGGCCTGAATTTCGGGGGGAGCAGCGAAGTGCCTCCCCCCCACCACGAAGCAAGCTGCGAGACCAGGTAAGTGACTTTCGTGCACCCCTAAGTGCAAAAGAACCCTTATTCAGAAGAATCACCAGCTCAGCCTCTCTATGGCTGAAGACACACATTACTTGGCAGGCAGGCTGGAAATTTTTTTTTTTACCCGCTTTTGTTTATTTCTAGCACACACTAAATGAGTATTTTGAATGTATCTTGAATGAACACAGCATGATCAGTGCCTAGCCGAGAAGGGCCACCGATTTTGGAAACCTCCACCCAGTGGAGCTTCCCCCACCCCATTTCCTCCATGGTGGCCCTCCTAAACCTCTTGGGGGTGAGAGACAGAGAGCTTGCAGGAGTTCCGGAGGCACTACCAGCCTTCTGCTTGCCCCTGCTGCCAGCCTGCTGGGACGTGGGGGCCTCTTCCCCAAGCAACACCGATTGGTGCTGCCTCCTTAAGTGCAGGAGCAGGCTGCTGGTGCTGTATTGTCCTGGCTGTTTCCCCCGGCTGAGAGATGCCTTGCAGTGGCGGCACATGGCAGTGCTGGGATCCGCTCCCAACTCAAAGTGGTCCCACACTATGCTGCCCTGACGTTTCGGGGGAGGAGGAGATGCAGACTGCCTGCCTTGAGTCTGGGGGGGCACCCCACGAGCGGGGGGAACAATGGAATAGGGGCCGAGTGCTGGAGCCTCTGCCTGCTGCTCCTCCTCCAGGACACCCTGGAGGATCTCCTCCTCTTCACCCTCCACCACGCTGAGGACGGCAGACACCTCTGACCTAATGTCCATCAGTGGGCTCTCCTCTTCCACTACAGGAGATGCTGCTCTGCCTTGGGCAAGAGTGCGGCTACTGCACCTGCCAACGCCAGCATCCTCGAACAGTGACCTCTGAGCACTGCAACTGGCCTCTGCACTCTGCTGCCCTACTATACCGGTAGGTCCCCTATCTGGACTAGGGGACAGACAGCCGGCCTAATGGTGCTGCTAGTGCAGCAGCACCTCGCCCACCTCTGCCCCTGCCAGCACCCCGAAGATGCCTCCTATATGTCATATTGCCCTGGATTGCTTTGCCAGAGAGTGGAGTGTTATTGGAAGGAGGTAATTATTAATATAAATACTATGTGTCTTGTGCTTTTTCCACACTGTCTTGAAATTTGGATGTATAGCGTTGGTGGAACAACCTAGTATGCGCGCACGTGGACACACACACACACACACACACGAGCTAAAGAAAAGCAGAACTACCTAAGCAAATGATGGGTGTCTTTAATTTATTGTTTTATATTTCATGTTCTTTTATGGAAGGCAGGGTAACTTCAAGAAATACTGGACGACAGCAGAGGTGATAAGGTAAGAGCCAGAGCAATATAATAATTTAATATATAATAATATAATATATTAATATAATATATAATAATAAAAAAACCCTTTAACTTCTGTTTTGGGAAGATCGACACAGATGGTTCACTTCAACATGGGGATGGGGGTGGGGACACCAAACACACATAGGCTGCTGTAATATGCCTTTCTTTAAGAATTTAGAAAGAAAGAAAAAACTAAATGCTTGAATATGACTTGGGGGTGGGGGGCGGAGGAACATGCCCAGAAGTCAATGTTTGCTTTAAAAAATTGAAATAAGACTGGGTTTTTAAAAATCTAAAAGAGACAGAGTTGACTGACAAAAACAACAAGGAAATAGAATGGAGAAAGCAGAAGTGAGGGTCGATCTTAAACAACAAAAGCAGCCTTTTCTGGAGTCCAAAAGCTAGATGAACAAACAAACACAGGAATGGCGGGGGAGGGGGGAGCATAGCAGCAACGACCGAGGAAAAGCTATGTTAGTTTGAAAAAATATGGAAAGGAGAGATGAATCTAATCTAATACAAATAACAAACGAGTCGGAGGTAGAAAGAAATATGAGAAAGCGGCTGGAAGGGGTGCTTCAAAGACATCGTCCCAAAGGGGTCAGATGAGCAAGGAGCAAGGGAACGATTCCTCTACAACCAAGCTGCTTCCTTTTAATTTAAATTTTGAGGAAAGCCTAATGGCAATTAAAATTGAAAAAATGGAAGGAACAACTCCTAGGAATGCATGCACGCACACACACACATATGATCATCTACCCACACCAGCCCTCTCCCAAAGACACAGCTAGAGCAATAACCAAACGCATCCTTTTGCTGAAGTATGTATACCCTAGGGATGGCGGAGAATTTCTCCCCGAATCTTCGGGGGGCCGAGTGCCAATGCATTCGGCCCTCCGAAATCAGCGGTGAAATTCTCTGCCACCCCCCCACCCCCCGGGACGGGACTTACCTTTGGCGAATGTCCCTCCCGGCGACGGGTCCTGGCGGCGTTTCGGCGGCGTTTCGTTGCGGGCAGGGGCGGCGGCTGGTCTCCTGACCGGCTGCCACCGCCGCCATTGCAAAAAAAAAAAAAAAAAAGTAAAAAAACCCCACACACACCCGTGCATAGGCTACGTAACGATTTACGTAGCCTATCATGGCTAGATTTCCAAAGTCAGCCATGATAGGCTACGTAAATCGTCATGTAGCCTATCACGGGTGACTTTGGGAAAAAAAAAAAAGCGTGTACGCAAATGGCGGCGGCCCATGGGTGCGCCATTTGCGTTCCTTATTTTGGCACGTCTAGTCTACGTAAAGATTTACATAGACTACGGCGAAAATAAGGGCACGCTATTTGCGTTGCCCTTATTTTCGCCGTAGTCTATGTAAATCTTTACGTAGACTAGACGTGCCAAAATAAGGAACGCAAATGGCGGCGCCCATGGGCCGCCGCCATTTGCGTACGTGGTTTTTTTTTCAAAGTCACCCGTGATAGGCTACGTGACGATTTACGTAGCCTATCACGGCTGACTTTGGAAATCTAGCCATGATAGGCTACGTAAATCGTCACGTAGCCTATCACGGGGTCTTTTTTTTTTTTTAAACTTTTTTTTCGCGGCCGGGGAGATGGGGTGCTTCTCCCTGGCCTGAATTTCGGCCGGGTGAGGCGGGAAGCCTCCCCGCCTTTGCCTGAACTTTGGGGGGAAAAGCGAAGCGCCTCCCCCCCACCGTGAAACCAAGCTGCGAAAAGGTAAGTGACTTTCGTACATCCCTAATATACCCCCTTCCTCCACTCTCTCTGATTGGAAACTGCCAGCATCAGTTCTGGCTGAAAATTCCTATTTTCCATAGCACACTCCCTCCTCCTCCTGCGCTCACCTCCCTCCCTCTCCCCACCTTCCCATGTCTGCTCGCCTTCCCCCTCCCTCCTCCCCCTCCTTCTCATGCCCTTCTGCATGAGCATTCAGGAGTTGATTAGGGATGTATGAAACACCTACCTGGTTCCACGCTGGGGCATCCGCGGTGGGGGGGAGGCGCTCTGTCCCTCCACCTGGAATCCTCCCAGGCTGGCTGCGCTCCACGGCAGGTCCGCGGAGCTGCCGCCTGGGGCCAGCTGCAGGTGGAGTTCCAGCCGTGGCTGGGCTGCTGTGGCCGCAAATGGCGGCCATCGTAGTGGCTGCCATTTGTGTCCTTCCAGGCTGCCGTGATAGGCTACGTAAGTATTTACATAGCCTATCACGGCAAAGAGCAGGGGTGCAAATGGCAGCCGCTACGCTGTTTGCGCCCCTGCTCTTTGCTGTGATAGGCTACATAAATACTTATGTAGCCTATCATGGTAAAGGTAGCCACGCAAATGGCGTAGCGGCTGCCGTTTGCGTAGCTGCCTTTTCCGTGATAGGCTACGTAAATACTTATGTAGCCTATCACGGCAAAGAGCAGGGGCACAAACGGTGTAGTGGCCGCTGTTTGCGCCCCTGCTCTTTGCTGTGATAGGCTATGTAAATAGTTATGTAGCCTATCACGGCAGCCTGGAAGGATGCAAATGGCGGCTGCTACGACAGCCGCCATTTGTGGCCGCAGCAGCTGGCCGAGAGACCAGCCGCCGGAGCCGCTGCCGGAGCTGCCTCCGCCCCAGGTAAGCTTCGCCTCGGGGGGATTCCACGGGGTGGCGGGGGGCGGGAGGCCGTTCCGCCACAGGTTTGGGGGGGCCCAATGCCAGTGCATTTGGCCTCACTGAAACCCGTAGCGGAATTCTCCGCCATCCCTAAAGTTGATACATTTTGGAGATAGCCTGTCTGGACTGCTCAGGCATTAAGTAGAGCTCCAAATATACAAGGTGGAAGAGGCGCTTCATGGGGGGAGGGGCACTTTGCCCTGAGGTGCCTTGGTACTTCTCTAGCCCACCTCATATCATGAGAATTTTGCTCCGAATAAACCCACTTCACCTCCTTATTCAAGCTTCGTAATGAGGCGGTGCACAGCCCTACGCTTTAAGATGAAGCAGTTTATTATGGGTGTTTTTAGAGAAAAGAGATATGAAATTAAGGATCATGAAATGATGGGACACATCTGTGCTAAATAAACTAAAATGGGCATTACAGGAAATACAGTCTCTTTGAAAATGAAAGGGAATTTTTCATATGGTCAGGGAATGCAGATACAGCAGTGGAAAATCCATTCTTGCTTTTGAAGGAGTTTTATTGTACCATGGTTCTATATTATCTGTTTGTTAAATGCAATGTTTTATCTTTAGGTGAAAGCATTATTTTAATTTTATTTTGAGTACAAGACTGCAGTTCTAAGGGACTGATGCTCTATAGACTCTGATCTTGGAGCTGAGTCTTCCATTTATCCTATGCTCTGCTGGCCAGCAGCAGAAGCTTTTATAGCTTCCTGTTCCTTTTTAGAGCTTCATGGGCCTCTGAGCCCATCCAGCTCACTTACTCACCTGGGGGGTGGGCCTGGAGATGGGCCGGCTTCTAGGTCCAGTGTTTCCACATTCTCTCCATCCCTGCCTTCCCACTGGCATGATGCTTTTTAACTCTTCCCAGCCTTTTCTGAGGTTGCATGCTCAGAAGAGAAACCACCACAATGCTTTCCACAGCAGCTGGGAGGAGTGTGTGGTGAGGAATTCCCCACTTGGATTTTCCCTCCTGAAGTCGTAGCTGTATCTACAGCCTAAAGAGGAAAAATCTGCTATATCCTATGGTCCCCAGGACACTCTCTCATGGACCACAGCATTTCTCTTTTAGTGAATTCTCTTTATTTGAATGTTTATGTTTTGGGGGCTACTGGTAGAGAGAGCTTTGACTATTGGGCAGTTCAGAAATGTAATAAATAAAATAAACAAACTATGCTTTGTTTAAACTATTAATATTTTTTAAAAAAACTATCACTGTAGAGCTTAGATACTGGAAAGAGAATAAGGCTGCAATCTGATGGTCCTTGAGAGGGCATCCCAAGGACCATAGGATGTTTTGGATCTCTCCCCTCCATGAGTGGAGAGACTGGAGAGAGTGGTCTGCTCTCACAGGGGGAGATCAGGCCTCACAAACCACCTCCCACCCTGCCATGTAAACTTGCTTCTCTGACATTTGAGCTCCAGCGTGGAAGAGGTACAAGAGGGTATTCTGTGAGCATGTCAGGGAGAATCAAGGGAAGGCTTGGATCTGCAGGGCTCTATAGCTTTTCCTTCCCCTGCTCCCAAGATGTCCCTGGAATTGGGGGAAATATACACCTGCTCTAGAGTAGGCATACACTATTTCCTTCCCATTGCAAGCGATGGGAGGAAAATCATAAAAAAGGGGAGGGGGAACTGACACTCTTCTTTCTGCATTGCTGGTGTGTGTCCAGAAGGGTTTTGAATGAGGCGGTTCCTCCTTTTTTGGATTTTCTACCCATCCTCCAAGAGGACTGCTTGCCTCTACATATCAGCCTAACTGATACGTTGGCAGCCTTGCTGCCGGAGAACCTGCAATTCAAAGCTCTTACCAGCAAGGAAACAGTAGTATCACATCACACAGTAGAATCTCTTTGGCAGCTGACCCTCAGAACTGCTAGCAGCCTTGGAAGCTATTTTGGGCTCCTCACAAAGACAACCACCGCTTGCATCCCACACAGAACGACCCACATGGAATATTCTAGGAGGTGTCAGTATAAATCAGAACATGTCTAAGCCCACAGAGAAGATTATTATTATTTTAGAGAAATGCTAATTGTGGAGCAATTAATATTTACTTTCTTTTTACATTCTCATCTCTATATATAGTATACGCAGTTATGGATCTGAATGACTAAAATATATATTTTTAAAAGTTTCTCTTGCCATTCCCCCCCTTGCTAATTGATTAAAAAAAAAGTAGGTTTTCTGGATGATTCCCTACCTCACCCCACCCTATTTCTAGTTGCAGAAGACAAAACAGGAGCAGTTAGACAATGGTTGTGCTGTTTTTTAAAAAAAAATTCATTAGTTCATAACCCGTCTTCAGACTAGACTCCTGAAGGTGCCTGACATCAGTTCCAGCCAGAGAGGCATCTCAGATCCCATTCCATCCCTGATTTTCCTTCAAAGACTCATTTCTCACAATAAAATAAAATAAAAGTCTTTCAGAGCAGAATATACTCCACCCCCTGCCCCTACTAATTATAGAGCTTCTCTACATGGCCGTTTTTCATGCATTTGTCTTCCTCCATTCAATTTCCTCCTGTTGTCCTCCAGCAGCTGTCCCATGCCTTCCCCATGAAATTCTGTGACACTTATGTACTGGGGAAAATGCGGTATTTTTTCAGGTCGTGCCATCAAACCACCACCGCCTGCCCATGTACTTCTGCCATGGCACAACAAACTGTCCTGGGTGGTTGCTGGGAGTATGGTTATGATAACGATGTAGTGACAGCGATGGGGTGGGACTGTCACCCTGCCTCTTGGCCATTCCACTATTGGTTGCCTGCAGAGCGCACAACACAATGGGAGTCCGCAAGCATGGCAGAGCAGCGTTGCCTACTCTTCCCCCATGCGTCACTTTGGCTGCAGCTCCCGCCTTGTCCTACTCCATTTCTCCCTCTTGCCTGCTCACACCTCCACCACTGATTTTCCTGGGGGCCCCAGCAGCACTTTAGAATGGGATTGGAGCTGGTGCTTCACTCTGTTATTATTATTTATTATTTATTAAATTTATTAATCGCCCATCTGGCTGGTCACCCAGCCACTCTGGGCGATGTACAACGTATAATAAAACAGTTTAAAACAATAAAATTCTACAATAAAAACGTTTTCTAAAATACCCTAACCTACCCCAAATGCCTGCCCGAACAACCACGTTTTTAATGCACTGCGGAAGCTCATTAAAGAGGGGGCATGGCGGAGTTCCCTAGGGAGGGAGTTCCACAGAGTGGAACTCTGCTCTGCTCTGCAGTTGCTGCTTCTAGGCGAATCGCCTGTGGAGGTGGAAGGCAGGCAGGAGCAAGTGAACAAATCGGCAGCATGTGAGGGACAGGAGTGAAATGGAGCCAAGCCATGCGTAGCTCCCTGTCTCAGAGATGCCGACGCAGATGGGCAGCAGCGGTGGGGCGGGGTGTGTGTGTGTTGCAGTGGCCCCTACATGATCCAGGCAAACCTGAGTATATGCAGCCCCTTTCCACTGAATCCCCCCTCCCAGTGTACAGTATACTCAAACGATAGAAGTGTTACTGCTTGCTTTTGCAAGGGCAATACTGACTTGCGAGTGTGGGGAGGGGGAGCCCCTTGGATGCAGCCGTTGCAGATCCAATCGAGGCTGGCTTCTGGGTGAACAGGTGGAGGCAGGAAAGGAGATACCATTGAATTCAATGGGCTTTTGTCCAGATAGCCAGCAGTCTTCTGGGCAGCCTTAGTGCTTGTTTGCTCAGAAGTAAGTCTCGCTTCCCAAGGAAGTCCCACTGTCTCATCCACAGTGGCCACCTTTACTTGGAAGAAAGCAAGGTAGGGATCAGAGCAGAAGTGAAAAGGGGAGGCAAGGAAGCTGAAATGGAAAAGCTCCATTTCATGGCCAGAGGGGGTGGACAAAGGATGTACAATGCTGCTGACATCTGATAACATCCTGCCAGGCTCCACCCACCAGTGTAAATGGCAGGTGGCATTATGCAGTGAAGAAAAACCAGCTGTGTAAAGAGCCAATTTAAATCCGGCAAAGAATCTGGAAGCAGAAGCCCCAGTAAACTGCAGGATAAAAACTCTGGTGTGGTGAAGCCCATAGTAACTTGTATGATATAATGTAGCACGCTTCGAATTACAGCAGTTAAGGGCAAGATCTTTGGCCTCTATCCTCAAAGCTCAGACTCTTGTTTGGTTGTTCCAAGCTGATGTTGTTTTGCTTGTTCTCATCTGTTACTTCTCCCAGCCTGTATAACAGGGGTGGAGAACTCTTTTTCTGTCATGGGCTGCATTCTCTTGGGGTCATCTGTTGGAGTCCTCATTCTGGCAGTGAGTTTGGCTGAAACCAACGTTGGATGGGGTTCATCCCGTTTCTCTGTCTGCCTCTCTCTCTCTCTCTCTCTCTCTCTCTCTCCTCTTTCTCCCATCCTACCTTCCCCTCCTCTCTCTTTCTGCCAGCCACTTTTCTCTCCTCTCCCTCTCTTCCATCCCAGCAGGCTGCCAGGGGAGTGTCAGCTTGCTTTTCCAAGAGATATAAACTGATCACTTGCAGGGGGCTTGTGAAAATAGGCTGAGAACCACATGAAATGAGGCTGAGAGCTGCTGGTTGTGGCCACCCCTGCTGTATCAGCTCTCCATCCTCATTCCAGTTTGGTCTTTCCTGCCTCCACATCTCCTTTCTTTGCCTCCTTACTGTTACCCCCTCTTGGTCTTGGTCTTGGTCTTGGTCTCAGTCTCTCCTTCCCACTTTTCTGTTGTGGTGTTCTCTAGGTTTCTCTTTCTTTCTCTTCCCTCATCTCCTCCTTCATGCTTGCCACCCTATCATCTTGACAGCTGGGGTCTAAATACCTCTTGGTTGACAGCTTGCCATGCTCCACTTGCCCCCCCCCCCGCCACGTGCTTGCCTGCATATGAGCCATGGAAAGGGCTGCAGGTTCTCAATGCTCACCAGTGGTATTGCTCATGTCAACCAGTGACATCAGGGGAGGAGGGAGTCTGCCAAACCTTAATGACCACTGAGAAATACTATACAATTACAAAATCAAAACCAGATTTAACATCTGGCCAGCCAGTTGCCCCCGGGATGCCCACAGCAGGGCATAAAGGTAACATGCAGAAATTAATAAACTTCCATCTTGGACAGCCTTCCTCAACCTGGGTCCCTCCAGATTTTGGAATACAGCTCCCATGATTTCTGACCATTGGTCATACTGGCTGGGGCTAATGGGAGTTGAAACCCACTGCATCAGAAGGGCACCAGGTTGGGGAAAGCTGATTAGGAACCTCTACTGCCAGTAAAAAGGCTAACAGTGCAATCCTGTGCGCATCTATGCAGAAGTAAGTCCCACTGAGTTCAATGGGATTTACTCCCAGGTAAGTGCGTACAGGATGACAGCCTTTCCTTCTACCAGACTCAATAGTTTTCATAAAGAGCTAGACCTGAATCAAATCATACAGAATTTTAAATTATACATTAAGCAGTTCAAATATTAAAATAAAAGGGGGGATATTTTCATAACCTGCATGTCCAGGTGAAGATAATTTATGATAGTAATTATGGGCATAAAGCAACTTGTCAGTGGCTAGTTGTTTAAACTCTTCCCCTTTCCACATTCCCTACTTCTTGGGTCTTTGGGGAAATCATTCAAAGAAATGACACTTCTCTATTTGGCATATTCATCACACGATGCTATACATGAACGCTTAACTTCGTAATAGAAAAAAATCCCATTTGCAGTGATCTCAGAGATGCAGAAGGTCAATAAGTGTTCTCGTAACTGGGCTTATATTTTACCAGCAGTGCAAGTCACTAATTAATAATCATCATACACCTTTCACAGGCAAATCTGAATAATGTTTATGAACATCATTATGAGTCATCTGTTTTCCCGTGTTTGACAACCACAATTTTTATGTCTTATGT
Organism: Heloderma suspectum; assembly: GCF_057233095.1. Lineage (NCBI taxonomy): Eukaryota > Metazoa > Chordata > Lepidosauria > Squamata > Helodermatidae > Heloderma > Heloderma suspectum. The sequence continues at coordinate 189,465,966 of NC_139461.1, forward strand.
GCTTCGTTTTACTTAATCACCCATAATATATCTAGGCAATGTTTTGCACGGCAAAGGTGTTGCAGATTAAATGCAGGCTTTAGTTGGCAATGGATAAGCTTTCATTTACCACCATTGCTGTCTACAACACATCATAGAAACAGTACATTGTTGAGGTTTGTTTGCAGACAAATCATTTGTAGCTTCCATCCATATAAAATAGAAGGCTTTTAAATGTCTGAGAGTAGGGTCACCAAGGACCTTCATAGCTACATGCATGTATTCTAGCAACACATGACTTAACATAGCAATCATAATAAGATATATGCTCTGACATATTCCGGGCATCAGTGACCACAGGATAAAGCAGACGCCCCTGAGCTGGTGCCGGACTGCAACTTCCATCATTTCCAGCCAGCATGACCATACTGGTTGGGAATGATGGAAATTGCAATCCAATGCATTTGTGGAGCACCAGGTTGAGGAATGCTGGATTAAGGAATTTCATAGAAGAGGTTAAGATGAACTTGAATGAAAGAACAACCTAAGGAAGACATCATGGTGGGAAGGACGTTCCCTGAGTGCTTTCTCTCAGGCCAGTGTGACCAGAGCACCATTCCAGTTAAAATTAGTTGTGATTAAAAATCCCATTGAAAGTGGTGGAATACGTTAGTTGCAACTCACTTATATACCATTGCTTTCCTCAATCCTAACAGTTGCAGCTTGTGCAAAATGTGGCAACCAGATAGCAGGGACCAGAAGTTCTGAGCACCTAACGCTGATTCTGGCCTGACTGCACTGCTTGCACTCTACATTTCTGAGCCCAATTCAAGGTGCTGGTCTTGACCTATAAAGCCTTACATGGCTCAGGACCTCAATACCTGATGGAGCACCTTTCCTGCTATGAACCTTCCTGTGCATAGGGATGCTGGAGAAATTCGAGACAGACTAAAATGAGCTCGGATTTCTAAGAATTCGACCTGTGGAATCCGATGCGGAGCGGACCCCTCAGGCTGTGCGGAGTCTGTAGACTTCCCCATGATTTTTTAAAAAAAGTTCCTGAAATTTATGCATATAAATTCGTAGAAAAGTACATTTCTGATGAGGAAACGTTGAATGGAATTGGGGACAATATGCTAAATATTACATGCTAAGGTAAATTATGTAAATATTTATGTAAAAAGTTACATAAATACTTAAGTAATTATTTGTGTATTTTTCTGCATGACAAAAAAATATTCGCATCTGTCTGTGGGCGGATGATGGAACAAAAGGCACCTGACAATCCGCAAAACACAGACGGAGTGGATTTCACGCAGTCTGTACATCCCTACTTGTGCACTGTTATCACCATCTGAGGCCTTCCTCTGAGTGCTGCCTCTGAGGGAGGTTTGGAGGATGGCAACAAGGAGAGGGCCTTCTTGGTGGTGACCTCCCCTGTGTGTAGTATGCTGTGCTTAGTTAAGTCCATCTGGTGCTAACATTGTCATCTTTTTGGCACCAGGTTAAGACTTTCCTCTATGCCCAGGCATTTGACAGCATATGATGGGGGATTTTAGTTTTTTAGTCCTGGTACTATTGTTATTAACTGTTGAAAACTTGTTTTTAAAATGTTTTAAATTCTTAAATGTTATAGGTTTTATATTATATTTGATCATGCTTTGAACTGCCCAGAGAATGCTGGCTATTGGGCAGTATAGAAATGGAAAGAATGAATGAAATGAATCAATACACTTTCTGGGGAGTAAGCCTCATTGGACACAGTGGGGCTTACATGAAAGTAAACATGCATAGGATTGTGATGTTAAGTTACACCTGCATTTAGTTGAATTGGGGTCCAGATCTATAGAACAAAGGGTGGACTTTTTAAAAAGTCTGTTTCCATGTGTGGTGTCAGATTTCTGGTGCCACATCACATTGCCTCAATGTTGATTCTATGGTTTTGTTTTGTTTTTTAAATCTTCTCCTTTTAAGCCCTTTATTTGTTGATTTATTACAATTATTATTTATAGGCCATCATTCATGATAAAAGATAACAAGGTGGTTTACAAGATAACATCAAAACAATAAACAGCATTAAAAATACAAGAAATATCCAGGATTTGATAAAGCCAGTACTAAAATCAGCATTTGGGAATGCCCATATGCATAGGCATGTTTTACTGGCAAGAACATCTGCACCATATATGTCTGTGGGATCTTTAAAGGGGGCGGTGTCATTCCACAGTATGAGGGCTGCCACAAAGAAGCCCTTCCTTTGATTCACTACGAGAGGTATTTCTGCTAAATGCAGCAGTGCTAGGAGGGCCTACTCTGGCAACCTCAGAAAAACAGGCTGGTCTGTATTGAAGGGGGTGCCGTCTTAAAACATTTATGTGTTTGACCTATACGCCCATGCGCATTTTATTCCTCTTAATCACTGCCTATTGTGCTATATCGTTTCCATATTTGATAATGAGTCTGGAATGTTATGGTATGGATGTCCTTGTTCCATTAAACCTTTAAACTTACTGCTGATCTGATGCTGGTACATCTCAAAGGTTCGCTTTTTTGCTGCACCAATGAAAATTGACTCAGTAAACAAACAACTCCTCCCCCCCACCTTACATATTCTATAACTTGTAAAGCATTATTGTTATTGTCCAGGATTTGAGACCCAGTTCAGATATACAGTGTCTGAGCTCATGCACCTGTGTTGACATCTGCTGCTTCCCAATGGTAATTTGGATAAACACAGTGCATGGTGTTGTTGTTTAAAGGTCTCTGTATGTTCACTAAAATTACTGCTCAAAAGCAGTGCCTGTCATAGCGATTGCATCATATCAGACATTGCTTCCTCTACATGGCTGCATCCATGAGATGTTCCATGTAGAAAATTTTAGCGCTTCTAAGGATTCTGAACCCATCCTCAAATACTTCATTGAATTAGATCCTCTTCCTATGAAAGAAGGACTAGAACACACTGCACTACCAATGATGGGACATCACTGAGAAAATTATTAAATAAATTTGTTGTTGTTCAGTCGTTCAGACGTGTCCAACTCTTCGTGACCCCATGGACCATAGCATGCCAGGCCTTCCTGTCCTGCGCTCTCTCCCGGAGCATGCTCAAGTCCACATTCATTGCATCAGTTATGCTATCTAGCCATCTCATCCTCTGCCGTCCCCTTCTCCTTTTGCTTTCAGTCTTTCCCAGCATCAGGGTCTTTTCCAGGGAGTTTTCTCTTCGCATTAGGTGGCCAAAATATTTGAGCTTCAGCTTCAGCATTTTGTCCTTCCAATGAGCAGTCAGGATTGATTTCCTTTAGGATGGACTGATTGGACCTCCTTGCAGTCCAGGGGACTCGTAAGAGTCTTCTCCAGCACCACAGTTTGAAAGCATCCATTCTTCGGTGCTCAGCCTTCCTTATAGTCCAGCTCTCACAGCCATACGTTACAACTGGGAAAACCATAGCTTTGATTAGATGGACCTTTGTTGGCAAGGTGATGTCTCTGCTTCTTACTATGCTGTCTAGGTCTGCCATAGCTTTCCTCCCAAGGAGCAAGCGTCTTTTAATTTCATGTCTACAGTCACCGTCTGCAGTGATCTTGGAGTTCAAGAAAATAAAATCTGTCACTGATTCCACTTCTTCCCCTCCCATATGACAGGAAGTGATGGGGCCAGATGCCATGATCTTAGTTTTTTTAATGTTGAGTTTCAAACCAGCTTTTGCACTCTCCTCTTTCACCCTCAACAAGAGGCTCTTGAGATCCTCTTCGCTTTCTGCCATTAGGGTGGTATCATCTGCGTATCTGAGGTTGTTGATAATTCTCCCGGCAATCTTAATTCTGACCTGTGATTCATCCCACCCAGCGTTTCTCATGATGTACTCTGCATATAAGTTAAATAAATAAGCAGGGCGACAATATGCAGCCTTGTCATACTCCTTTCCCAATTTTAAACCAATCGGTTGTTCCATGTCCGGTTCTTACTTTTGCTTCTTGACCCTCATACAGGTTTCTCAGGAGACAGGTAAGGTGGTCTGGTACTCCCATCTCTTTCAGAATTTGCCACAGTTTGTTGTGATCCACACAATCAAAGGCTTTAGAGTAGTCAATGAAGCAGAAATAGATGTTTTTCTGGAATTCTCTTGCTTTTTCCATGATCCAGCGAAAGTTGGCGATTTGATCTCTAGTTCCTCTGCCTCTTCAGAACCCAGCTTCTACTTCCGGTAGTTCTCGGTTCACATACTGCTGAAGCCTAGCTTGTAGGATTTTGAGCATCACCTTGCTGGCATGTGAAATGAGCGCAATTGTACAGTAGTTTGAACACTCTTTGGCGTTGCCCTTCTTTGGAATTGGAATGTAAACTGACCTTTTCCGGTCTTGTGGCCACTGTTGAGTGTTCCAAATTTGTTGGCATATTGAGTGCAGCACTTTTTAACAGCATCATCTTTTAGGATTTTAAATAGCTCAGCTGGAAGACTGTCATCTCCGCTAGCTTTGTTGTTAGGAATGCTTCCTAAGGCCCACTTGACTTCACTCTCGAGGATGTCCGGCTCAAGTTCAGTGACCACACTATCATGGCTATCAGGGACATTCAGATCTTTCCTGTATAGTTCTTCTGTGTATTCTTGCCACCTCTTCTTAATCTCATCTGCTTCTGTTAGGTCCCTGCCTTCTTTGTCCTTTTTCATGCCCGTCTTTGCACAAAACGTTCCCTTGAGATCTCCGATTTTCTTGAAGAGATCTCTAGTCTTTCCCATTCTATTGTTTTCCTCAATTTCTTTGCATTGTTCATTTAAGAAGGCCTTCTTGTCTCTCCTTGCTATTCTCTGGAACTCTGCATTCCGTTGGGTATATCTTCCCCTTTCTCCCTTGCTTTTTGCTTCCCTTCTTTCCTCAGCTACTTGTAAAGCCTCATCAGACAGCCACTTTGCTTTCTTGCATTTCTTTTTCTTTGGGATGGATTGAGTTGCTGCCTCCTGAACAATGTTACGGGCCTCCGTCCATAGTTCCTCAGGCACTCTGTCTATCAGGTCTAATCCCTGAAATCTATTCCTCACCTCCACTGTATATTCATAAGGGATATGATTGAGGTCATACCTGAATGGTTTAATGGTTTTCCCTACGTTCTTCAATTTAAGCTGAAATTTTGCAAGAAACAGCTCATGATCTGAGCCACAGTCAGCTCCAGGTCTTGTTTTGACTGACTGTATAGAGCTTCTCCATCTTTGGCTGCAAAGGACATAATCAATCTGATTTTGATATTGACCATCTGGTGATGTCCGTGTGTAGATTTGCCTCTTGTGCTGTTGGAAAAGAGTGTTTGCTATGATCAGCATGTTCTCTTGGCAAAACTCTATTAGCCTTTGTCCTGCTTCATTTTGTGCACCAAGGCCATGCTTGCCTGTTATCCCTGTGATTTCTTGACTTCCTACTTTAGCATTCCAGTCCCCTATGATGAAGAGGACATCTTTTTGGGTGTTAGTTGTAGGTCTTCATAGAACCTATCAACCTCAGCTTCTTTGGCATCAGTAGTTGGGGCATAGACTTGAATTACTGTGATGTTGAATGGTTTGCCTTGGATTCGTACTGAGATCATTCTATCGTTTTTGAGATTGTACCCCAGTACTGCTTTTCCCACCCTTTTGTTGACTATGAGTGCTACTCCATTTCGTCTAAGGGATTCTTGCCCATAGTAGTAGATATGATGGTTACCTGAATTAAATTTCCCATGCTTGTCCATTTGAGTTCGCTGATTTCCAAGATGTCCATGTTCCATCTTGCCATCTCATGTTTGACCACCTCCAGCTTACCTTGATTCATTGATCTTACATTCCAGGTTCCTAAACAATATTGTTCTTTACAGCATCGGATTTTCTTTTCACCACCAGACACATCCACAGCTGAGTGTCCTTTCGGCTTTCGCCCAGCTACTTCACTCTTTCTGGCGCTACTTGGAAATACCCTCTGCTCTTCCCCAGTAGTATATTGGACACCTTCCGACCTGAGGGGGTCATCTTCCGGGGTCATCTCTTTTAGCCTTGTGATACTTTCCATGGGGTTTTCTTGGCAAGAATACTGAAGTAGGTTGCCATTTCCTTCTCCAGTGGACCAGATTTTGTCAGAACTCTCTGCCATTACCTTTCCGTCTTGGGTGGCCCTGCAAGGCATAGCTTATGGCTTCAGTGAGTTACGCAAGCCCCTTCACCACAACAAGGCAGTGATCCATGAAGGGGATTAAATAAATTACTAACTAACTAATCACATTGCCTAAGGCAACTGTATTAAGAATGCTCAAGTCCGAGTGCCAAACTGGATGTATGTGTGTTTGTTAAATACGCTCTTACTCATTTGCCTATAAAGTAGGGTTGGCAGAGAATTTCTTCCCGAAACTTCGGGGGGCCGAGTGCCAACGTGTTCGGCCCCCGAACAAGTTTCGGCGAGAAATTCTCCGTGACTTAAAAAAAAAAAAAAAAGCGCGTACGCAAATGGCGGCCCCCATAGGGAGCCGCCATTCGCGTTCCTTATTTGGTCACTGTAGTCTACGTAAAGATTTACGTAGACTACAGTGACCAAATAAGGAACGCGAATGGCGGCTCCCTATGGGGGCCACCATTTGCGTACGCGCTTTTTTTTTTTAAGTCACCCGTGATAGGCTACGTGACGATTTACGTAGCCTATCATGGCTGACTTTGCAGATCTAGCCGTGATAGGCTACGTTAATCATCACGTAGCCTATCACGGGGGTGTTTTTTTTTTAACTTTTTAGTTCGCGTCCGGGCGAGGTGAGGCGCCTCCTCCCTGGCCTGAATTTTGGCCGGGCGAGGCGGGAAGCCTCCCCCCCGGCCTGAATTTTGGCCAGGCGAGGCGGGAAGCCTCCCCCCCGGCCTGAATTTTGGCCGGGCGAGGCGGGAAGCCTCCCCCCCGGCCTGAATTTTGGCCGGGCGAGGCGGGAAGCCTCCCCCCCGGCCTGAATTTTGGCCGGGCGAGGCGGGAAGCCTCCCCCCCGGCCTGAATTTTGGCTGGGCGAGGCGGGAAGCCTCCCCCCCAGCCTGAACTTCACGGGGGGAGCAGCGAAGCGCCTCCCCCCACCGCAGAAAGCTTTGAGGACAGGTAAGGGACTTTCGTGCACCCCTACTATAAAGTGGGGAATGGGTATAATTTTTTTATATTGATATAAAATTTGCCTATTTTATATCAAAACCTCCATGCAGGGAAGAAAAATGAAACCCTTTCCTCTTTCCCCACCTTACTTTGCTACACTCAGCTGAAAGGCTATCATAGCAAAGAGCAGGGGCACAAATGGCATAGCGGCCGCCATTTGCACCCCTGCTCCTTGCCGTGATAGGCTACGTAAGTATTTACGTAGCCTATCACAGCTTGGCAGCCACGCAAATGGTGGCTGCTACAACAGCCTCCATTTGTGGCCGCAGCAGCCTGGCAGTGGCTGGGAGACCAGCCGTAGCCACCACATCTGCTGCCACCTGGTATGCTCCATCCCGGGGGGATTCCACAGGGTGGCGGGGGGGAGGCCGTTCTGCCATGGATTCCGGGGGAGGGGTGGATTCTTAAGAATCTGGCTTCACTGGAGTCCATGGCAGAATTCTCTGACATCCCTAAAAAAAACACATTAAGGCACAATCCTATCCAGATAGGCGGCTGCCTCTGAACTTGGAAGCGACCACCTATCCAAAGCAGGGCAGGAGAAGCACAGAGGGGATTCTTCCCTCTGTGTGTCTCCTGCCCTGCATTTTCAGCTAGACAGCAGATTGCAGCTGTCTAGCTGCAGGAGCACAGAGTGGGGAAGGAGGCTGCTGTATGACACATAGGATGTATTGTACAGGCATTTCCACTCTCCCTGCCCCGGAATACCCCAGCCATGCCCCTTTTTGGCCACTCCGCGCTCCTCTTGTGAGCGTGGAGAACAGGGCTGTTCCGCGCTTCCTTTGAGGCAACATGAAGTGGGGGGAGGTTGGTTCTCTGGGACCCGGCCTCAGAGCACGGGCTCCGAGGTGAGTTCCCAGAAAACAACATATCCTACGGCCATCTAGCTGCTGTCTTGCGGCCATAGGATTGCTCCCTAAAAGTATTATCTTAAAAGCAGCCATCAAAATATAGCATTTAAGAGAGATAAAGTGAAAAACAAGAGAAGACAGTTTTAAAATGCAGCAGTACACATTTATTCTTATATGTGTACTGCTGCATTTTAAAAGTGTCTTCTCTTGTTTTTCACTTTATCTCTCTTAAATGTTATATTTTGATTGCTATTTTGAAACAAGCAGCAGTTTAAAAGGCCTGGGAGAATAAAAAGGTCTTTCCTGGCACTGAAAAGTCAAGAAAATAGGTACCAGGAGGACCTCTCTAGGCAGAGCATGCTATGATTTGGGGGTTACTGAAGAAAAGACCCACTCATAAGTAGCCACCCACTGAATCTCAATGTGTGAGGGGACTATGAGTAGGGATGTATGAAAGTCATTTACCTGTTCACGGATTATGTTTATGGGGGGGGAGGCGTTCCGTCCATCCCCCCAGAATCATCCGCGGCCGGTTGTGCTCCGCGGCAGCTCCGCGGAGTAGCCGGCCAGCCCCAGCCAGGCCAGAGCCGTTCGCAGCCGTATTTCTGGCCGCGGAGGGCTCTGGGTAAAAAATACCACAAAAAAACCGCATACGCAAATGGCGGCGGCTATGGCCGCCGCCATTTGCTTTCCTTATTTTTGCCCTCTTAATCTGCGTAAATATTTACGTAGACTATGACGACGAAAATAAAGGGGAACGCAAATAGTGTAGCGGGCGCTATTTGCATCCCTTTTTGATTCCCCGTTTTAGCCTACGTAAATATTTACGTAGGCTAAAACGGGGAATCAAAAAGGGAAGCAAATAACGCCTGCTATGCTATTTGCGTTCCCTTTTATTTTCGCCATCATAGCCTACATAAATATTTATGTAGACTAAGACAGGCAAAAATAAGGAACGCAAATGGCGGCGGCTGTAGCCGCCGCTATTGGCATACGCAGTTTTTTTTTTTAACCCACCAAGCCATGATAGGCTACGTAAAGATTTACGTAGCCTATCACGTCTTTTTTTTTTTACAAGAACAAGAGTGGAAATGGCGGCGGCGGCAGCTGGTCGGAAGACCAGCCGCCGCAGCCGCTGCCGCCGCCGCCGCCACAGCCACCGCTGCCCGGAAGATCTGCCCCAGGTGAGTCTCATCCCGGGGGGATCTGCAGGGGGGCGGGAGGGTGGCAGGCTGTTCCGCCACAGATTTCGGGGGGCCGAATGCACTGGCATTCGGCCTCACCGAGATCCTTGGTGGAATTCTCTGCCATCCCTAACTATGAGTAAAGCCTTGGATGATGAACTCAGGGTATGGGCAGGAACATATGGGAGGAATATCCTTTAGATATTGTGACCCCAAGGCATGAAGGGGTTTGTAGGTTAACACCAACATCTTGAATTGGGCCCAGAAATGAACTGGGAACTTGTGACGATGGGACAAGGCTGGCATAGTATGGTCATAATGCCCCATTCCAGCCAGTACCCTAGCTGTTATATTTTGTACTAACTGAAGTTTCTGGATTGTCTTCAAGGGCAGCCCCAGATACAACAGTTTGCAGTAGTCCAGCCAGGAGGTTACCAGGGATCACTGAATTCAAGCTGCCACTATCCAGGTAAGGTTGTAGCTGGCATACAAGCCTAAGCTGGTAAACGTCTCTCTGAGCCACAGAAGACACGTGCCTCTAAAGCTGGATTTACAAGCATCTCAAAGCTATGGGCTTGATACTCTGGAAGAGTGCAACCGCTTCCAGAACAGGTTGAACACCACTCACCTGGACAGTAGGGATGTACGAAAGTCACTTACCTTTTCGCGGATTCTGTTCGTAGTGGGGGGGAGGCGCTCCGTCCTTCCTCCCCAGAATCCTCGATGGGGGGGAGGTGATCTGGTCCTCCCCCCTGGAATCCTCGATGGCCAGCTCTGCTCCGCGGCAGCTCCGCGGAGCAGCCAGCCAGGCCAGGGCTGTCTGCAGCCGGATTTCCAGCTGTGGACTGGCTGGTGCAGACGCAAATGGCGGCCACTGTAGCGGCCGCCATTTGCATCCAGCCAGGGAGCTGTGATAGGCTACGTAAGTCTTTATGTAGCCTATCATGTCTGGGTAAAAAAAAAAAGGTGTACACAAATGGCGGCGGCTACGGCGGCCGCCATTTATGTTCCTTATTTTTCGCTGTTTTAGTCTACGTAAATATTTACGTAGACTATTACAGTGAAAAAAAAGGGGAAACACAAATAGCGTAGTGGGTGCTATTTGCATTCCTTTTTTATTCACCGTTTTAGCCTACGTAAATATTTACGTAGACTAAAATGGCGAAAAATAAGGAATGCAAATGGCGGCCGCCTAGATTTGCAAAGTCAGCCGTGATAGGCTACGTTAATCGTCACGTAGCCTATCACGGGTGACTTAAAAAAACAAAAAGCACGTACGGCTAATGGTGGCCCCCATAGGGAGCCGCCATTCGCGTTCCTTATTTGGTCCCTGTAGTCTACGTAAAGATTTACGTAGACTACAGGGACCAAATAAGGAACACGAATGTTGGCTCCCTATGGGGGCCGCCATTTGCGTACGTGCTTTTTTTTTTCTTTTCAAAGTCACCCGTGATAGGCTACATGACGATTAACGTAGCCTATCATGGCTGACTTTGCAGATCTAGCCGTGATAGGCTACGTTAATCGTTACGTAGCCTATCACAGGGGCATTTTTTTTTTCTTTTGAAGTTCGCGGCCAGGGAGACGGGGCGCTTCTCCCCGGCCTGAATTTCGGCCAGACAAGGCGGGAAGCCTCCCCCCCAGCCTGAATTTTGGCCGGGCGAGGAGGGAAGCCTCCCCCCCACCGCGAAGCAAGCTGCGAGACCAGGTAAGTGACTTTCATGCACCCCTACTAATCGTGCTGGGTGTTTCCTGGCTCTCTAAGCATAATCCTCAGATTTCTTGGGAGCTTCAGCAAGTGGAGTTTGCATCTCCCTACTGCTGGGAGCATTGCCTCCCCATTGAAGCGCCAGTCCCAGTCCAGGCCTTAACCCTTTCCTCCCCCTCCTCATCTGCTTTTGGCAGTTCTTCAGCTACTGTGATCCTCCCAGAGAAGTATGCGGCTTTTTGAGTTTTCGACAAGAAGGAGGCCGACCAAGCTCCCCCTCACCGCCCATTTGACTGTGCCATTAACCTCATTCTGGGGGCGACCATCCCTGCTGGATGACTGTATTCAATGTTGGAGCCAGGACTCGAGCTCTGCGGGAGTTTTTGGACACAAACCTCAGACGTGGCTTCATTCGCCCCTCCTCCTCCCCCGCCTGCACCCCTACCATCTTTGTGACCAAGAATCTGGAGAACTCCACCCGGTGCATGACTACAGAGCCCTCAATTCGGTCTCGATCCCTGACAAGTACCCCCCTCCCCCGATCCCTGAGATGCTGGGGCGAGCCAAGATTTTCACAAAGTTGGACCTGCATGGCGCCTACAATCTGATTCGCATCCAGGTGGGGGATGAGTGGAAGACCTGTTTCGGCACCCGGTACAGAGCGTATGAATACCTAGTGATGCCGTTTGGGCTCGCCTGCAGGCCCCCCCCCCACATTTTCGTGTTTTATGACTGCCATCTTCCGGGAGTATTTGGACTCTTTCGTCATTGTGTATCTCGATGATTTACTTATATTTTCTGAGGACCCCCACGCCCATCAGCACCATGTCTCCGGCATCCTCCAGCGCCACCGCGAGAACCATCTGTATGCCAAACTGGAGAAATGTGCATTTGGACTATCTTGGCTACATTATCTCAGCTGACAGTATCAGGATGGATCCTGCAAAGGTCCAGGCTGTCCTCTCCTGGCAGACTCCATCCACCAAGAAGGACTTGTAACGTTTTCTGGGGTTTGCTAATTTCTACAGAAAGTTCCTGCCCAGCTTTGCTCGACTGACATCTCCTCTCACAGACCTCCTTAAGGGCAGGAAATCTCCTTTTCATTGAATAGCATCTGCCCAACAGACTTTCGAGGAACTTAAGAAGTTTTTTAGTTCTGAGTAGGGATGGCAGAGAATTCCGCCATGGATCACGGTGAGGCTGAATGCCAGTGCATTCGGCTCCCCGAACGCCCGTGCACTCGGCCCCCCAAACTCCGTGGCGGAACGGCCTGCCCCCCCGCCCCCCGCAGATCGCCCCCGCAGATCCCCCCTGGGACGAGACTCACCTGGGGCAGATCTTCTGGGCGGCAGCGGCTCCGGCTCCACTCTTGTAAAAAAAAAGAAAGAAAAAGAAAGACGTGATAGACTATGTAAAGATTTACGTAGCCTATCATGACTAGGTTAAAAAAAAAAACACACGACATGATAGGCTACATAAATCTTTATGTAGCCTATCATGGCTAAGTGGGTTAAAAAACAAAACAAAAACCCGTACGCAAATGGCGGCAGCTACGGCTGCCACCATTTGCGTTCCTTATTTTTGCCCTCTTAATCTACGTAAATATTTACGTAGAGTATGACGGCGAAAATCAAGGGGAACACAAATAGCGTAGCGGGCGCTATTTGCATCCCTTTTTGATTCCCCGTTTTAGCCTATGTAAATATTTACGTAGGCTAAAACATTATTTGCGTTCCCTTAAATGCTATTTGCGTTCCCTTTTATTTTTACCATCATAGTCTGCATAAATATTTACGTAGATTAAGAGGGAAAAAATAAGGAATGCAAATGGCGGCGGCCGTAGCCGCCGCCATTTGCGTACGCGGTTGTTGTTGTTTTTACCCAGAGCCCTCCGTGGCCAGAATTACGACTGTGGATTGCTCTGGCCTGGCCGGGCCTGGCCGGCTGCTCCGCGGAGCTGCCGTGGAGCACAGCCGGCTGCAGAGGCTGCAGAGCCGGCGAGGATTCCGGGGGGAGGGACGTAATGCCCCCCCATCAACATAATCCGCGAACAGGTGAGTGACTTTCGTACGTCCCTAGTTCTGAGCCGATCCTGTTACATCCTGACTCAAGGAAGCCTTTTGTGGTGCAAACTGATGCCTCTGACTTTGCGGTGGGGGCGGTGCTTTTTCAGTCAGATCAGGTGGGCAGCAGGTTGCAACCCTGTGCCTACCACTCCAGGAAGCTGAACATGTCTGAAAGGAATTATACCATCTGGGAGAAGGAACTCTTGGCCATCAAGTCCGCTTTGGAGACCTGGCTTCATCTGCTAGAGGGGGCACAGCACCCAGTTGAACTTAGAACTGACCATCGCAACCTGGAACATCTTCAGACAGCCAGTGCCTTAAACTAGCAGCAGATTAGGTGGTCGCTTTTTTCCCCCCGGTTCCACCTTAAGATTTGCCATGTGAAGGCCTCCGACAACCTACATGCAGATGATCCCCCCCCCCGACTCTTCCCCCCAGAGCCTGGCGGCAGCTGCAGTACCTCTATCTTGGGAGGAGTTCCTTCACTCTGCACAGGCTCAGGATGCTTTTGTTCACACAAAAGTGGAGGAATTGGGGCTAGCCTCTGCCCCCCCACTCTACCCCCTTTTCTTTGTGAGGTGGCCTGCTTTACCATTCCGGTTGGGTCTATGTGCCTTCTAGACCCCTCCACGAGAAGGTTCTCCATCAGTGCCACGACTCCCCCACCGCTGGGCATTTTGGCTTCGCCAAGACTCTGCACGGAGTGACGTGGGATTTTTGGTGGCCTCGTGTGTGTCGGGACGTCAAGACCTACGTCACCTCCTGCTCAACCTGCCAGCGGGCGAAGGCCCCCTCAGGCAAGCCCACAGGCTTGCTTCACCCCCGGCCTACCCCCTCAGGACCTTGGAAACTGCTCTCCCTTGACTTCATCACTGACTTGCCTCCCTTACACGGTAAGACCACCATTCTGGTGATGGAGGATTTGTTTTCTAAGATGGCCCATTTCATCCCCTGCTCTGGGTTGCCCACAGCCAGGGAGACAGCGGAGCTGTTTTTGGCGCATGTTTTCTGGTTCCATGGATGGCCTGAGGGTCTCATTTCAGATAGGGGGGCCCAATTCACTGCCCATTTCTGGAGGGAGCTACTTGGGCTTCTCCATGTGATGCTCCGTCTTTCCTCTGCCCACCATCCACAGATGGACAGTCAGACCAAGTGCAGCAATGCAACTCTGGAGCAATATTTGTGCTGTTATGTCAGTTACCAGCAAGATGACTGGTTTTCCTTGCTGCTTCTCACAGAATTTGCTTATAACAATGCCTGCCATGCTTCCACCCGCCAAACTCCATTTTTTGCCAATTTTGGTTACAACCCCAAGGCTTTCCCGTCCACCTTAGTTCCCTCTTCAGTGCCAGCAGCCCATGACTTTTTAGAGGAGTTGCAAGTGGTATACCACCTCTTACGGGACTCCCTCAAGCAAGCCAAGACAGCCTACAAGGCCTCTGCAGACCGGCGGCGCCAGCCGGGTCCATCTCTGCAAGTGGGGGACTGGGTTTGGTTGTCTACCCAATACCTCCCCTCTCACTTGCCCACAAGTAGGGGTGTATGAAACCCCGCTTACCTGGCTCTGCCGGGTTCCGCTGGGGGGGGGAGGCGCTCCGTCCCTCTCCCTGGAATCCTTGCCGGGGGGGGGAGGCGCTCCGTGCCTCCCCCCAGAATCCTGGCCAGCCGGCTCCGCTCCACGGGGATTCCGTGGAGCCGCTGACTGGCTCCGCCAGCAGCTGGACATCTGGCCGCTGGCTAGCAGGGACGCAAATGGCGGTGGCCATAGCCGCCGCCGTTTGCGTCCCTGAATTCAGCCGTGATAGGCTACATAAAGACTTACGTAGCCTATCACGTCTGGGTTAAAAAAAACACAAAAACACGTACGCAAATGGCGGCGGCTATGGCCGCCGTCATTCGCGTTCCTTATTTTTGGCCGTCTTAGTCTACGTAAATATTTATGTAGACTAAGATGGCGAAAATAAGGGGGAACGCAAATAGCGTCTTCTACACTATTTGGGTTCCCCCTTATTTTCGCCATCTTAGTCTACATAAATATTTACGTAGACTAAGATGGCCAAAAATAAGGAACGCAAATGGCAGCAGCTGTAACCGCCGCCATTTGCGTATGTGTGTGTTTTTTTTTAACTCAGATGTGATAGGCTATGTAAGTCTTTACGTAGCCTATCACGAATGGGGGGGGGGAAACAGACTGCAAATGGTGGCAGCGGCGGTGGCAGCCGGTCGGAAGACCAGCCGCCGCTGCCGCAGCCGCCGCTGGATCTGCCACCATCTGGAACATCTGCCCCAGGTAAGTCTTGTCCTGGGGGGGATCTGTGGGAGGGGCGGGGGGGGCAGGCCGTTCCGCCACGGAGTTCAGGGGGCCGAATGTGCTGGCATTCGGCCTCACCGAGATCCGTGGCAGAATTCTCTGACATCCCTACCCTCAAGGAAGGTCGCCCCTCGCCACACGGGGCCTTTCCAGATTACGGCCCAGATTAACCCTGTTGCTTTTCACCTGGCTCTCCCCTCCTCCATGAAGATCCATCCTGTTTTTCATCGGTCCTTGCTGTCTCCCCTGGTTACAGCAATGTGGAACCCTGCTTCACCACCTCATTTTATAGGCAAATGCTTGTTTAAAAACACACACACACACACACACACACACATACACGTCTAGTTTGGCCCTCAGGGGACTGTTCCTCTAAGTTCTCCTCTTAGTATATGGCTTAGGTTAGGAGAATTTACTTCATGCAAAGGTGCCAGAGATATAAAGTGATGAACAGGCCTTTGGCATATAAGCTGGTCTGTTGGGTTGGGTGCTGTTTTTATTCTTTCATGGTTGTGCTTTTCAACTGTATTTAATATATTTGTTTTATGATGGTTTTATTTATGTTTTATTTTAAATGTTGGCTTTTATTGTTAGCTGTCTTGAGTGCCATTTCCTAGTAGAAAGGTGTGGTAGAAATAAATAAAATAAATCACCACCTGTGTTTTACTGAGGATTTGGAGAAGGTTTTAGTGGGCAACATGTGGCCCTCTGAATTTTTTGGCTTATAACTCCCATGATCCCTCATCATTGGCTATGCTGGCTTGTGCTGATGGCAATTGCAGGCCAAAACATCTGGAGGGCCATACGTTGCCTATCCTTATTTTAGTGCATGTGTGTGTCTACTGGTTGTGAAGAATGAGACAAACTCCCTCCATGTTAGAACTTGAATTTAACAGAATCAACACCAGATTTGAATCTTTGGCAATCCTATTGAGCCTGGATTTCTGCATAGCAAGCTGGTGTGGGTCCTAGTTATATTTTGCCAAATGTAGAAACCTGAAATGGTGAAACCTGCAATACTCAGGTCAGTGCAACTTCACCTGAGCAACTTGAGAGGGAAGGGAAAGTTAACATCATCACCACCACCACCACCACCATGAAAAACAACATTCCTCACAAATACAGGAGGCAATGGTTAATAAATAAAACCAAATCAGAACTCCTTTCTTAACATAAACATTGAATAAGAAAGATGTGGTGAATGGCTGGTGGGTTGAATCATAGCAGTGAGCATCTATCTTTGAGAGCATGGACTGAATTTAACTTGCTTTGTTAAATGAAGCATGTTTGGCACAACCTCAGTTTAGGACTCCTGTCGAGTTGATATATATCTCTTTACTCATGTGTAATTCACCAAACGCTTTCTGTCTTTGCTGAAGAAAGTCCAGGCTGAGACTGTATAGGGAGGTTGATGAATAATCTGCCTCTGGAGGACAGTTGCTTTTTGGAGGTCTTTGGAAGGTCAATGTAAAGAAAATTGCACTAGTGATTTTTCTAATATTTTTCACCCCGACCTCAGGGCTCTATAATCTCTGGAGAGATCTAGTAATCGCTCTCCTTCACTATATTTTAGCCTTCAGATAAAAATGAGACTTTTAAATGACTATGCAAGGTTTATACAGATACACCCTATGAACGAAGGGTAGACTTTAATTGCATCCGTTCATGTTGTGTCCTACACTAGTAAGCTTTCTGGGTAAAGATTAATATTACCTGTTGGAGGCATATGGAATTCAAAGATTTAAAGTAAATGGGGGTCAACTTTTTAACACTTTTCAGATTGCCTGTTTGGAAATCAGATCAAGAAATCAGATGGCTGCAAAAATTAATTAGAACAGTGGTGTGTGTGTGTGTATGTTATTTCCCGCACAATATCAGTTACCCCTACCAATGCAATCAGTACCTGGTATTTAATTCTGCAGTGGAAAACCTGAATGTTATACTATTGCTGTTTTTATTTATTGCTTATTGAGTTACTGAAAAAACTAGATCCTGCTTTCTAGATCCTGGAAAGGTTCTCAAGGCGTCTTGCAATACAGTTAAAAACACACATGTAAAAATAATACTATTTATAAACAACATAACGGCAACAATCAGCTGTCAGACTTGGCTCTTGTGATGCTGTCGGCAGGGTGAAACAAAGGCAGAGGGGGAGCAAGGCAGACTGTAGCCAGAAAAAGCAGGCTTCCTAGTTCTAGTGAGCAAACTTGATCCAGAAGTTTTTATAGGGGTCAGGGAATATCACCCGCCCCTTCCTGGATCACTGCCTTGTTGTGGTGAAGGGGCTTGCATAACTCAGTGAAGCCATAAGCTATGCTGTGCAGGGCCACCCAAGACGGACAGGTCATGGCAGAGAGTTCTGACAAAATGTGGTCCACTGGAGAAGGAAATGGCAACCTACTCCAGTATTCTTGCCAAGAAAACCCCATGGAACACATCACAAGGCTAAAAGATATGATGCCGGAAGAGGACCCCCTCAGGTCGGAAGGTGTCCAATATACTACTGGGGAAGAGCAGAGGGTATTTCCAAGTAGCACCAGAAAGAGTGAAGTGGCTGGGCCAAAGCCGAAAGGACACTCAGCTGTGGATGTGTCTGGTGGTGAAAAGAAAATCCGATGCTGTAAAGAACAATATTGTTTAGGAATCTGGAATGTAAGATCAATGAATCAAGGTCAGCTGGAGGTGGTCAAACATGAGATGGCAAGACTGAACATTGACATCTTGGGAATCAGCGAACTAAAATGGACAGGCATGGGCGAATTTAATTCAGGTGACCATCATATCTACTACTGTGGGCAAGAATCCCTTAGAAGAAATGGAGTAGCACACATGGTCAACAAAAGGGTGGGAAAAGCAGTACTGGGGCACAATCTCAAAAACGATAGAATGATCTCAGTATGAATCCAAGGCAAACCATTCAACATCACAGTAATTCAAGTCTATGCCCCAACCACTGAGGCCGAAGAAGCTGAGGTTGATCGGTTCTATGAAGACCTACAACACCTTCTAGAACTAACACCAAAAAAAGATGTCCTCTTCATCATAGGGGATTGGAAGTAGGAAGTCAAGAAATCACCGGGATAACAGGCAAGCATGTCCTTGGTGTACAAAATGAAGCAGGACAAAGTCTAATAGAGTTTTGCCAAGAGAACTCGCTGATCATAGCAAACACACTTTTCCAACAGCACAAGAGGCGACTCTACACACGGACATCACCAGATGGTCAATATCGAAATCAGATTGATTCTGTACTTTGCAGCCAAAGGTGGAGAAGCTCTATACAGTCAGTCAAAACAAGACCTGGAGCTGACTGTGGCTCAGATCATGAGCTTCTTGTTGCAAAATTTTGGCTTAAATTGAAGAACGTAGGGAAAACCACTAAACCATTCAGGTATGACCTAAATCATATCTCTTATGAATATACAGTGGAGGTGAGGAATAGATTTCAGGGATTAGACCTGATAGACAGAGTGCCTGAGGAACAATGGACGGAGGTCCATAACATTGTTCAGGAGGCAGCAACGAAATCCATCCCAAAGAAAAAGAAATGCAAGAAAGCCAAGTGGCTGCCTGATGAGACTTTACAAGTAGCTGAGGAAAGAAGGGAAGCAAAAAGCAAGGGAGAAAGGAGAAGATATATTCAATGGAATGCAGAGTTCCAGAGAATAGCAAGGAGAGACAAGAAGGCCTTCTTAAATGAACAATGCAAAGAAATTGAGGAAAACAGTAGAATGGGAAAGACTAGAGATCTTTTCAAGAAAATCGGAGATCTCAAGGGAATATTTTGTGCAAAGACGAGCATGATAAAGGACAAAGAAGGCAGGGACCTAACAGAAGCAGATGAGATTAAGAAGAGGTGGAAAGAATAAACAGAAGAACTATACAGGAAAGATCTGAATGTCCCTGATAGCCATGATAGT
The DNA here is from genome assembly GCF_057233095.1 of Heloderma suspectum. Lineage (NCBI taxonomy): Eukaryota > Metazoa > Chordata > Lepidosauria > Squamata > Helodermatidae > Heloderma > Heloderma suspectum. The sequence continues at coordinate 189,485,134 of NC_139461.1, forward strand.
GCGGTCACTGAACTTGAGCCGCACATCCTAGAGAGTGAAGTCAAGTGGGCCTTAGGAAGTATTCCTAACAACAAAGCTAGCGGAGATGACAGTCTTCCAGCTGAGCTATTTAAAATCCTAAAAGACGATGCTGTTAAACTGCTGCACTCAATATGCCAACAAATTTGGAACACTCAACAGTGGCCACAAGACTGGAAAAGGTCAGTTTACATTCCAGTTCCAAAGAAGGGCAATGCCAAAGAGTGTTCAAACTACAGTACAATTGCGCTCATTTCACATGCCAGCAAGGTGATGCTCAAAATCCTACAAGCTAGGCTTCAGCAGTATGTGAACCGAGAACTACCGGAAGTAGAAGCTGGGTTTTGAAGAGGCAGAGGAACTACAGATCAAATCGCCAATGTTCGCTGGATCATGGAGAAAACAAGAGAATTCCAGAAAAACGTCTATTTCTGCTTCATTGACTATGCTAAAGCCTTTGATTGTGTGGATCACAACAAACTGTGGCAAATTCTGAAAGAGATGGGAGTACCAGACCACCTTACCTGTCTCCTGAGAAACCTGTACGAGGGTCAAGAAGCAACAGTAAGAACCGGACATGGAACAACCGATTGGTTCAAAATTGGGAAAGGAGTACGACAAGGCTGTATATTGTCGCCCTGCTTATTTATTTAACTTATATGCAGAGTACATCTTGAGAAACGCCGGGTTGGATGAATCACAGGTCGGAATTAAGATTGCCGGGAGAATTATCAACAACCTCCGATATGCAGACGATACCACCCTAATGGCAGAAAGCAAAGAGGATCTAAAGAGCATCTTGTTGAGGGTGAAAGAGGAGAGTGCAAAAGCTGGTTTGAAACTCAACATTAAAAAAACTAAGATCATGGCATCTGGCTCCATCACTTCCTGGCATATAGAAGGGGAAGAAATGGAATCAGTGACAGATTTTATTTTCTTGACCTCCAAGATCACTGCAGACGGTGACTGCAGCCATGAAATTAAAAGACGCTTGCTCCTTGGGAGGAAAGCTATGGCAAATCTAGATAGCATAGTAAGATGCAGAGACATCACCTTGCTGACAAAGGTTCGTATAATCAAAGCTATGTTTTCCCCAGTAGTAATGTATGGCTGTGAGAGCTGGACTATAAGGAAGGCTGAGTGCCGAAGAATGGATGCTTTTGAACTGTGGTGCTGGAGAAGACTCTTAAGAGTCCCCTGGACTGCAAGGAGGTCAAATCAGTCCATCCTAAAGGAAATCAACCCTGACTGCTCACTGGAAGGACAGATACTGAAGCTGAAGCTCAAATATTTTGGCCACCTAATGCGAAGAGAAAACTCCCTGGAAAAGACCCTGATACTGGGAAAGATTGAAGGCAAAAGGAGAAGGGGATGGCAGAAGATGAGATGGCTGGATAGCATCATCAATGCAATTAATATTAGCTTGAGCACACTCCGGGAGAGAGTGCAGGACAGGAAGGCCTGGCGTGCTATGGTCCATGGGGTCACGAAGAGTCGGACACGACTTAACGACTGAACAACAACAACAGTATCACCCGACCCATTCTAGCCAATAGGTCAGGTGATGAAAAATGGCTGGTGTGGCTGAATATGGGAGCATTATCAGCAGTGGAACTCTGAAGTCCTTGAACAGCCTGAAGGGGCATGCCCAAGGAAGATGTCTGGCCTTTGAAAGGAAGAGAAAGATGTGCAGACCCCCAACTGTCCACAGAGGGGCCCTGCTGAGAGAAGTTGTTGACTCTTGGAGAGATGGAGCAGTGTCCTGCCAGGGGGATGTCTTATCAGGGCTCACACAAGTATTTCCCAGTAATAATGGTTCTCGAATGCTGGAGAGCTTCCTGGACTTGTCTCTTTGAGCAGCGGCGAGGAACTTGTGGTCCTCCAAATGTTTCTGGACTCTAGCTCTCATCAACCCGAGCCAACATGTCCAATGTTCAGGGATAATGAGTCCTGTGGTCCAGCAATATGTTGAAAAAAATCAGCAAACAAGGAAAGACATTGATCATTCTACATGAAACTAAAAAAGAAACCATTTTGGCTCAGCCTGAATTTCAGCTCCTGATCTGATGGGAGTTCAAGAATAAGGAAAGGTGAAGGTGGGATTGTGGATAGATAGTTAATGAAGCAATTACTCACAGAACCAAATGCTGTCTAACAGAAGCATCCAACCTGTTTTTACTTATGATGCTGATGGAGAGAATGCCATTTGAAGACCAGTCAGAGAGAATAAAGGGTGATGGGATGCTGATGAAGAAGGGAACTAATTCCTGGATATGATGGCAAAAAAGGAGATTCTCTTGTCTATACAGAGAGAAGGTAACAATTTGTTTGCCATAGAGCAAGTTAGGAAGATGGAGGTTAGCTTCAGAAAGGCTTAGAGCATGGGTTCCATAACTGAGAGGGAAGTTGCAAGCAGCGTAGAGGGGTCAGTAGATGAGACCAGCAAGTATGGGCAGAGTCAGTATGGGAAAAGGAGAGTTGCTGCTCAGTCACAATTCCCCCCGCTCCCTGAGCCAGCAGTGAATAGAAGCACCGATAGATAATAATTGTGATAACAATGCTGCTGGAGGCATCTACAATGTAATTAATATTCCAGCTAAAACAATCGCACACAGATAAATTAAAATCCATTTCTTGGAAAGGCTTTGCCTTTTATGTATGCAGGACTGGAAGCTTAGAATGCTAGCATCAGAAAAATCTCCAGGGCAAGCTAGTCCAACCCTTTGGCTACAATTATATATTCTTATTTCCATGCCAGATTTCAGTCCAGAGACATCCCTAAGATAACCTACATAAAATGAAATGTGATTACACTTGGATTGTTCCTACACACTGTATTGCTCTGGGCGAGCATATTCCCCTCCCCTCCCCGCCCAGTAATCATTAGATCTTTGTGGCTATTCCTTAGCAACATAGGAAGCTGCCTCATTCCAAGTAAGACCATTGATCAGTTGAGGTCTACGCTGATGGCTCTCCAGGGTTTCAGATGGTTCTTTCCAAGCCCTATGTGGAGGTGCTAGGGATTGAACCCGAGACCTTTTGCATGCAGAGCATGTACCCTGCCACTGTACTATAGGCCTTCCCCTTTGCCTTTATCCTATCACGCTTTCCCGACTGCTGGTAGTTGGGTGATCTGTTGCTTGGCTGCATGCTTCTTACTCTTTTATATCAAGTACTGTAGTTCTTTTCACTGTCCAAGGGCATAGACTCATAAAGGGAGCAGTGCCTCTGTGGATCTGCAGAATGACGACACTTAGCTAAGACAATATCCCTCTATATCTATAGCACTATAGAGCTCTATAGCTCTGGCAAACTATAAGCTTCTGTAGAGCAACCTCTCTCACCACGGGGAGGCCAGAAGCAGATTACAGGTGCAACAAGCATAGGGTTTGAAATGCCAAAAAAAAGAGGAAATGTGCCACCAAAAGAAGGACAGAAATTTACATAAAAATTGCACGTTCTAATGTGTGTGTTCAGAATGGAAATTTAGAAATTTGCATTATTATAATTTAAATAGAAATACAGTACCTCTCACCATAGTACGGAAGACTGTGACCAGGTAACGTGTGTGCCTGCCTGTTCAGTCTGCTACTCAGGTGCTAACTGTTGATGGGAAACAGTTCTTATGGTTCACTATCTTTAAACCAGACTTGGACAGGACTAGGGATGGCGTGGGTGCCCAATTCCATCTGGGAATCCAGCAGAACCCCCCCCTGCCCATACCCCAAGCCCCGCTCGCCAAGCCCCTGCCCCCACTCACTCCCTGCCCCTGCTCGGCAAGTGTCCTACACTCACCCTGGTGGCGTCATTGAGCTGCATAGTTGTCAGTTTTTGAAAAATAAAATAGTGATCGCAAAAATGCGCATTTTGCGTATGCATAAAAATGTACATTTTGTGAAAATGCACACTTTCATACATACGCAGATATGCACATTCACAAATATGCACATTTTCACACATATGCAAATACGCACATTTTTGCAATCGCCATTATATTTTTCAAAAAGTGGCAACCGCGGAGCTTGACGTGCCACCCGGGTGCGTGCGGGCTGCTTGCCAAGCACAGGAGGAGCTCAAGTGTGGTCTGGGGACCAGAGAGAGGGGGCAGGGGCTGGGAGGGCACCCAGAGAACCCGGATGGGGGTGGGTTCACACATCCCTAGATAGGACAGCCCTTCAAACAGAGGATGGCTTCAAACACAGGAGGGTTCTCTGGCAGCCCATCAAATGCAGGACTGTTTTCTGTAAAAAAGGACACATGGCCACCCTAAACAAAGTTGCACTAATTCCAGATAATTCAAGCAAGTGAACCTAGCCATATGCTGCAGAATGATATGCTTTCTTTCTTAGGGATTCCTTCCTGGACCAAAGGACCTTGACTCTAGTTCTATTCCAGTTCAGACTGGTTTACACTGTGCCCCAAATATGTGGTTCTTCCTGTGGTGTACTTGGACAGAATTCTTTGCTCCAAATGTACAAGAAGGTCTCACTCACACAATGTGTTCTGGCCTTGGGCAGATTATGTGGCTGGGCCTGTACATGCATGGGTGTGTTCCTCAATTCACGTAACGTGTTCTATGTGAGGTGGCACATGTGCAGTTAGACATTTTACGAGGGGTGGTGCACAACCATGACGCTTGATTCCACTGTGCATTGCAGAGCCTGTATGATGTCGTTTAGTGTTAATTGGCCCCAAATCTCAGGGGTGACAATATTCGTGTTCATTGCCGGGTGTTAGCCCCGATGAATTAAATGCATGCTCGTTATTTCTGATGTATTTAAAAGGGGTCCTGTTCTTGTTTCTTTCAGACATTACCCAAAGAAATGGAAGAATACTTTCATCCGTCTTCTCCAGTCAGTTTGTGATGGTGCTGAATTTGTACCTAGCAAGTTATCATTATCTTAAGGTAATTTTCTTGTCTTTTCTGAATTATGACTTCATTTTTTTGCCTGATCAAAAATTCTCTGGGAACATTATATCTACCCGATATTCTGTATTAAAAATTGCCCCGTGGAAAGTCATCAGCTACACTTTTTATAGTGTAGTCAATCTTATACTTATGTCACCAAGTTCTGCTTCTTATTCTCACCATTGTTCTAATGATATACCATTCCATACTGCTATAGGGTTATCATCATCCAGCTATCTAATTAATTGCTAGCTGGCCTCCAGTCATTTTAGAGCTAGGAAATGAACATAACAATAAGTCACATATTTAATGGGCAAACCCACATATTATTCTCAGTAATTATAACCAATAAAGTAAAAATGTAAGAAGAGAAATGCTAGATCAGACCAAGGGTCCATCTAGTTCAGAATTCTATTCACACAGTGGCCAACCAGCTGTCCACAGAAAATCCACAAGCAGGACATGAGTGCAAAAGCACCCTCCTACCCATGCTTCCCAGCAACTGCTGTACACAGGCATACTGGCCCTGATACTGGAGGTAGCATATAGCTATCAGGATTAGTAGCCATTGATGGCCTTATCCTCCAGGAAAGTTGATCACACTGCTGGAAGAAAAGGTAAGTGGACTGGAGCAGCGACTGTCAACCTTCCAGGGAATAAGAGAAGATGAAGAGTTCTTGGACAGAATGGGAGAACTACAGCAGCAAAGGGAAGACCAGAAGCTTGAAGAGCAACAGCAAGATGAGGCAGTGGGAAATGTGAGGTGAAAAAAATGGAGTAGAGGATACTCCTTGGAAAAGGGTGACAGTTAGGGGAAGAAGAACTAGACGCCACTCTGCACCAGTGGAAGCGATGGAGCTGTGGAACCGATTCCAGGTACTTGCGGATGAGACTGGAGGACAGCCTGCAGAGGAAGAATCACAGGGGAACCTGCATGAGAGTGAGCAAGAGGCTGAAAGGTCAGTCAAACAGAGACGATGAAACCCAGGCCTACAACAACAAGAAGAGAAGAGTGGTAGTAGTGGGAGACTCCTTGCTGCGTGGGATCAAGACCCAAGTATGTCGTGAAGACCCATGGACTTGCCAGGTATGTTGTCTCCCGGGAGGACAAATTAGAGACATGACTGAAAGGTTGCCTGCACTCATAAAGCCCACTGACAGGTATCCCTTTCTTCTCACCCATGTGGGAACAAATGATACCGCCAAGAGGAGCTATGAAGAAATCACATCAGACTTTGAAGCTCTGGGAAGGAAACTCAAGAACTTTGGGGCCCAGATAGTTTTCTCATCCATCCTTCCAGTAGTTAGAACAGAGATAGAAAAGGAACGAAAAATACTCCAGGTGAATGACTGGCTATGAAGGTGGTGCTGATGAGAGAGATTTGGATTCTGGGACCACGGGCTATACTTCCTGGAAGATGGGCTGTTGGCAAGGGATGGGTTGCACCTCACAAAGGATGGGAAGAATGTGTTTGGCCACAGCATGAAGAACTTCATCAGGAGGGCTTTAAACTGAATCCTACGGGGAAGGGAGATGTAATGTTGGGGGTAACAATGGATGTAGGCTCATGCACTGCAATGGAGAGAACAGCTCTGATAGCGCCCAGTAATAGTTTTCAGACATATGTAGGAAGAAAGCCAGACTATGAAGCACATGGCCTTCGATGTCTATATACTAATGCCCAGAGTATGGGAAACAAACAGAACAAACTTGAACTCTTAATACAGGAGGGAAATTATGACTTGATAGGTATAACTGAGACTTGGTGGGATGACTCTCATGACTGGAATACAGCAATTGAAGGATATAACTTGTTCAAAAAGAACAGGAGGAAGAGAAAGGGAGGTGGGGTTGCACTGTATGTGAAAAATACATATCTCTGCACAGAAATACAGGAGGATGAGCTTGGTAGCCCCATCGAGAGCATCTGGATCAAAATAAATGGAGCAAAGAATAAAAGGAACCTGGTGGTCGGAGTCTATTACTGGCCACCCAATCAAGGAGAAGACGAGGATGAAACTTTTGAAAAGCAAATAGCCAATGTTTTAAGGAAGCATGATGTAGTAGTAATGGGGGACTTCAATTTCCTCGATATTTGTTGGGAGACAAATTCTGCAAAACGTGGCCCCTCCAGGAAATTCCTGACTTGTGTGGTGGATAACTTCCTCCTACAGAAAGTAGAGGAAGGAACTAGAGGATCGGCTATCCTTGACTTGTTCCTAACCAACAGAGATGACTTAGTGGATAAAGTAGCAGTTACAGGAACTCTGGGGGAAAGCAACCATGTTGCACTTGAGTTCTTGGTTCTAAGGGAAGCAAAAGCCGAGTGTAGTCAAACACGTACCCTGGATTTTAGGAAAGCTGATTTTAATAAACTCAGAACAATGATCAGTAAGGTCCCGTGGCAAGCGACGCTAATGAGAAAAGGAGTCCAAGATGGGTGGGAGCTTTTAAAAAAGGAAATTCTCAAGGCACAATCACAAACAATTCCAACAAGTAGAAAAGGTGGAAGACAACAGAAAAAGCCAATGTGGCTTCACAAAAAGCTTAGGGATGACCTGAAAACAAAAAAGGACACATATAGGAAGTGGAAAGAAGGCCAAGTAACAAAGGTACAGTACAGGCAGGTAGCACAGAATTGCAGGGATGGCATCAGGAAGGCTAAAGCTGAGAATGAGCTGAGGTTAGCGAGGGATGCTAAAAACAACAAAAAGGCTTTCTTCAGCTATGTGCACAGTAAAAGGCAGAGGAAGGAAATGATTGTTCAGCTATTAAATAAGGATGGCAAAATGATAACAGATGACAAAGAAAAGGCAGAGGTGCTTAATTCCTACTTTGGCTCAGTCTTCTCCCAAAAGAGGGTCTATGAACCCCCTGGCAAAGGCGAAGTGCAAGCTGAAGGGGCAGGATTGCAGTTTGAGATTGATAGGCATATGGTTAAGGAACACCTAATTACTTTGAATGAGTTCAAATCTCCAGGGCCAGATGAACTGCATCCTAGAGTCATAAAGGAACTGGCAGAAGAACTCTCAGAACCACTGTCTATTCTCTTTGAGAAATCATGGAGGGTGGGTGAAGTGCCAGATGACTGGAGGAGGGCTAACGTTGTCCCTGTCTTCAAAAAGGGTACAAAGGAGGAACCTGGGAACTACAGACCAGTCAGTCTGACATCAATACCAGGGAAAATTCTGGTAGCAGATTATAAAGCAATCCATCTGGAAGCACCTTGAAAACAATGCCATGATTACTCGAAGCCAACATGGATTTGTCAAAAACAAGTCCTGCCAGACAAATCTGATCTCATTTTTTGATCAAGTAACCACCCTTATAGACCATGGGAATGCTGTAGACATCATATACCTCGACTTCAGGAAAGCTTTCGACAAAGTGCCCCATGATATCCTGATGAGCAAACTAGCTCAAAGTGGGCTAGATGAAACAACGATCCGGTGGATCCACAGTTGGCTACAGAGAATCGGACCTTCTCAAACTGGGGAGAGGTAACGAGTGGGGTACTGCAGGGCCCAGTGCTCTTCCACATTTTTATTAATGACTTGGAGGAGGAGGGCAGGGAATGCTGATCAGATTTGCAGATGACACAAAATTGGGAGGGATAGCTAATACTTCAGAAGACAGAAACAAAATTCAAGGTGACCTTGATAGACGGGAGCGCTGGGCAGAAAACAACAGAATGACATTTAATAGGGATAAATGCCAAGTTCTGCACCTAGGAAAAAGAAACCAAATGCAGTTACAAGATGGGGGATACGTGGCTCAACAACACTACAAGTGAGAAAGATCTTGGAATTGTTGTCGATCACAAGCTGAATATGAGCCAACAATGTGATGTGGCTGCAAAAAAGGCCAATGCTCTTTTGGGCTGCATTAATAGAAGCATCGCTTCCAAATCCCAGGAAGTACTAGTTCCCCTCTACTCAGCACTGGTTATGCCTCATCTGGAGTACTGTGTGCAGTTCTGGGCACCACACTTTAAGAAGGATGCAGACAAACTGGAGAGGGTTCAGAGGAGGGCAACAAAGATGATCAGGGGACTGGAAACAAAGCCCTATGAAGAGAGACTGAAAGAACTGGGCATGTTTAGCCTTGAGAAGAGACGACTGAGGGGAGATATGATAGCGCTCTTCAAGTACTTGAAAGGTTGTCACAGAGAGGAAGGCCAGGATCTCTTCTCGATCATCCCAGAGTGCAGGAGGACACGGAATAATGGGCTCAAGTTACAGGAAGCCAGATTCTGGTTGAACATCAGGAAAACCTTCCTGACTGTTAGAGCAACATGACAATGGAACCAATGACCTAGGAAGGTGGGGGGCTCTCCCACACTGGAGGCATTCAAGACGAGGCTGGACAGCCATCTGTCAGGGATGCTCTGACTTGGATTCCTGCATTGAGCAGGGGGTTGGACTCGATGGGCTTGTAGGCTCCTTCCAACTCTACTATTCTATGATTCTGTGATTCTATGATTCTATATAAGTGTCCTATCCTGTTTTAAAGCTATACAAATGGGTGGCAATCACTATATCTTGTGGAAGTGAATTCCGTAACTATGTGCTGTGTGAAGAAGTACTTCCTTTTATCTGTCCTGAATCTTCCACTGGTTAGCTTGATGGAATGACCCTGGGTTCTAGTATTATGGGAGAGGAAGCAAACTTTCTCCCTATTCACTTACTCCAAACTAGGCATAATGACAATTACAGATCTATTACAAATAGACAGACCACTGGAAGAAACACCCCTACATTCCTTTTCCGTGTGTGTGTGTGTGTATGAAAGATAAAAAGACTAACAACAGAGTATTCAAAAATTTACTTTTTATCCTAAACATTTTGGCTTCCGCCCTCATCAGTAGTTGTGCTGTTAATTGGGTATCAGGAGTGGCAGTTTGGAATGCCTGGAGATGAAAGTTCCTTACGAGAAAAAAACAGTGGTATGAGCAGTATATTGCTTATGAATTGTCCTCCAGATTAAGGCCATTTGGACTAAGAGTTCTGAGTCTCTAGATCCAGGATATTTCCCTTTTGTCAAGAATAGTAGGGTCTTTTGTTTGTTCCATTGGAACCAACTGTAAATCCAAGAAACTACGTGCAGGAAAGCTGAAATGTTTCGCAACAGGCTGCTCCAATTTTATGGTAAGAATTGCAGGTTATGGAACTGTGTTCTTAAGTCCATTGTAGTTTTCAAAAGTTTAGCTTAAAATATATCTTTTAATATTTTGCTGTTAGTCTTTCTATATTTCTTATACATTTTGCCTTAAGACTGAGAGCATCCACAGTGGATCCAGAGCTGCCTTGTTGCTTTGCTGTTGTGCTGCTTTACACACACACACAGACACACACACACACACGATCAAAACATTCCTGATTATATTGCTTTAATGAACCTGCATAGGATGAAATCAACCTGAATTTTGGGGTGCACTTCTGTCCCATGTCAAATAACTCTCAAGTCAGCCATTGGCTTCTGGAGTCAGAATTGCATCACGTATTTTGAAAACAATCCCACAAGAATACGTCTTGTACAAGTCTGATTTCAATGAACAGGGCTTGCTGACGACCAGTGCTTGGTGGATTGTTCTCTTATTTGAAACATATCATGATGCCTAAATGACTATGTGATAACTTCATGACTTCACACAGACAATCAGATTTGGCTATGTGAGGCTGTGAAGCCCAGTCAGAGTGAAGGCAAACCTTTCACCCATATTTGAAACCTCCCAAAATCACCAAAGAGGGTTCTTTTTGCAGGGGAAATACATGTTTGCAAAACAGTGTCCCCTGTTTCCCTGGTTCTGAACAATATAGTATCTTACACAAAGTTACGCTCTAAGTGGTGTGCACATGACTGTGGATGAAGCTCAGACAGGATATAAAGACTCGAAGAGAAGCTAACACCAGCCTAATGCATGTAACTGTGTGTGAAGTAGCCCTTATGACAGCAACGGAAACGGTCCTGCGCACATTTGTGAATCTAGATGATCTTGTGTTAGTGATGTACTGTTGACGAAAGCTGGCCCAAATTTCCTCCCTCCCCAAGAGGTAGGGAAGGCTGGAAGATCATAGGCAAAGAGTGGGGAGCTACAGGCTAAGTCTGGCCCTTCTGGGTCCCAATCCAGCCCTCCGAGGTTCCCCAGATGGCCACTTCCCGTTTTCCTGACTGCATCTCTTTCCCCCAAGCACTGATTGTTCAGTGGCTTCCTGTCTTCTGTGCAGTTTCTCCCCCATTCCAAAAGGTCAAAATGCCTCTCCTAAGCCTGAATATGCATTTTTTTGTATTTACCACCCCACCCCTTTTCCCTAAAACTCTTTGCCTTTGGCCCTGCCCACCACTGGAATGTTGCCCCTGAGACTTTCTCCAAAACTGAATTTCAGCTGTTGGGCTGAGAGAGGTTTCCCACCTGTCACAGGCAAACACAAAGGGAAGCAGGATGCCCCGCTACCATTCTACATCGGCCCAAGGCTTTATCTCTGCTTATCTTCTCTTCCCTGTCCAATTCTCCCCCTCTCATTCCCTAGTAGCGAATTAGCCACTAGAGAACAGATAAGATAAATACCTGCTGTACAAAGGTGGGTCCTGCTTTCCTGGGCCTGCTTGTTTCCAAGCAGGAACAGGAGCTTCATAATTCTCAACAAACAGAGCTTGGCATACGCATAGCTTCTTTTGACATGATGAGCACAATATGTAGCCAGGCTCTGAAAGTCATTGCGGTTCTAAATAGGAAGGACCTAAATAGAAGTCTTTCCTGTCTATAAACTTGACACTAGTGCTGTACCAAAACCCCTCTTGCCTTTCACAGTCTCTTCATTTACCTGCCTCTTTTGCCAGGATTTTAAGGATTTCGGAGAAATTTTAGTGTTTATCTTACTGTAATGAGGTAGCTGGGGCTTTAAAGGGGGTTAGACAAATTCCTGGAGGAAAAGACTGTCAATGACTACTAGTACTGATGGCTATGTGCCACCTCCAGAACCAGAGGCAGTGAGCCTATGTACACCAGTTGCTGGGGAACATGGGTAGGAGGGTGCTGTTGCACTCATGCCCTGGGTGGGGGGCACTCTTAATTTTGCCATTTTTATCCTGTTCTGTCCTTGCAGCTTGTCCAGTTGCTGGTGCTTTCTGAAAAGCCCCTAGAGGACTTAAGCAGAACTTCCTCCATGGGTCTTTCCTGTGCTACTGCCTACTCAGTGCCTGCAAGCTGAACAAGGTATATTTGGTTTGGTTTTGTCATCGTTAAAAGTCCTTTTAACAACAGCAGCAGCAGCAGCAACACTTCCTCACTCAGCTTTGAGGCTCTCAGCAGGCAGCAGGAAAGCCCCAAGGGAGGAAGTCCTGGTTAACATTTCTAGGGCTTTCTTCACATGAAGCTTTTATCCTGTGATTGAGATTGCTCCTTCATGGAAGTTTGTGGGCTCTTTACATGACACCGTGAACCTCCAAGGCGTCTACTGCACAAAATGCCCTTTGTTCCGTTTTTAACTAGATCGCAGATAATGAGCTATCAAATTTCCCCGTTGTGTTCCACTAGAGTTCCCTCTGTGAAAAGAGGAAAAGCAGCAAGAAGAGGAGCAAGATCAACAAAAGATAAAGGCACATAAGAACAAAGAACATAAGAAGAGCCATGCTGGATCAGACCAAGGGTCCACCTAGTCCAGCATTCTCTTCACACAGTGGCCAACCAGCTGTCAACCAGGAAACCACAAGCAGGGCATGAGTGCAACAGCACCCTCCTACCCATGTTCCCCAGCAACTGGTGTACATAGGCTTACTGCCTCTGGTACTGGAGGTAGCACATTGCCATCAAGACTAGTAGTCATTGATAGCCTTTTCCTCCAGGAATTTGTCTAACCCCCTTTAAAGCCATCCAAACTGGTGGCCATCCCTACTTCCTGTGGTAACGAATTCCATAGTTTAACTATGTGCTGTGTGAAGAAGTCCCTCCTTTTATCTGTCCTGAATCTCCCACTAATCAGCTTCATAGGATGCCCTATGAAGTATTTTGAGAGAGGGAGAAAAATGTCTTCCTATCCACATTCTCCACACGATGCATAATTTTGTAGACCTCTATCATGTCTCCCCTTACTCTCCTTTTTTCCAAGCTAAACAAGCTTGGGAAGACTCAGATATGGGAAGAAGGAAGGGAAAAGGGGGGGGGAAGGAAGTGGGTGAAAAAGGGAGCCATGATCCTGCATTTAAAATGGAAGCAGAAAGCCTCGTTTTATATGCAGGATTTTAGGCTGGTGTAGAGATGCCCTAGGGGGCTTTCCAGGAAGCATTTGCAGCTGGAGAGGCCTGCAAGGACAAAATGGAATAAAAAATGTAAAATAAAGAGTGCACACACTGCCACTACCCCTCAGCCACCTCCTTACAGTGAGGTAAGCACTGAAGCCCTGCACACTGAGAAATTTCTCCAAAATTCTCACCCCTTCCTATAATTTTCGGGTGCAAGCTCTTTTTGCCCCCTTCCCCCCACGACCAGTCAGAAAAAAAAATAGATAAAAAAATTTAGCACAGTGCTACTTAACACACATTATGATGCTGAGATTCAAACTTGGGGTCTCGTACAGACAAAAGTGTTTGACAGCTCTTCTAATCAGAATTAAAGCAAAATATGGCATTTTGTGACCAAGGAGGGTAGTGATTTTCAGATGAAAGTAAAAATGAAATGGCACCTGATGTGAGGATTGGCTGTTTAGAAACAAGACGTGAAAGTGTGTGTGTGTGTGTGTGTGTGTGTTTGTGGTGGTGATGTTAGAAAGAAGTCAGTAATGGCTGGTATGAAATGGTTACTCCAGAAAGGCCCTGCCAACCTCTTTGTTGGGCCCAAGAAGCATTTCCTCAGCCTTGTCAATGGTATTCCCAGAGAAGGACCAAAACCAGATTCTGGGCACTATTGTTTGCTGCTGAACTAGGTGCTGCCCTACAAATTGAAAAGTTATGGGCAGGCTGTGCATTTGGCCATTCCCAAGCTGAGTCTCTCACATGAAAAGCTACTAAAAAAGTCAACTCTTGCTCACTGCAACTGGAGCGGGGAAAACAAGTTGAGTGAATAGACCACAACAGTACATCCTTCTAGTGGTTGGTAATTGGTGCCACCGTTCATTAGCCGAAAAGATTGGTGGCACTTCCCCAGTTGTGTGTATTTGTTTCTGGGTGAATTGTTACCACACAAACTGTTTTTTCCCCCCACGAGGGCTGCTTTAATGAAACACTTTAATGAATTCTTCCACCTCTTCTTCTTTATCTCAGAGTTCAACGCAGCATGCGTTTCATGCTGTTGTGTTGCATGTATTAGGCTTGATTAACCACTGAGGTGAATATATGTTGTGGTTTCTCTTGTGCACTTACAGGACCGACAGTTTCCTCACACAAACCTTGGATTTCACCTACAACAAAAGGATAGCTCAGAGATAACTGGCAATGTATTATTGGGGCAGGGGGCTAGGAGGGGGAAATTGGAATCAGAGTTGATGGATAGCAAATAAGAATAACAACACACACTGGTACACAGATGCTTTTATCCACGTGCAAGTCTGCTTATTCATATGCAGTACTATCGTCCCCCCCCCACCACCACACACACATAGAGGAACAAAAGCCTGTACAGGCGGCTACTCCTGAAGGGGAAAAAGAAGAGGTCGGTACATAACGAAGCTGAAGAGGTACTGGGAAATTGGAGCAAATATTTACACAAACATTTTTTATACTGAGCTTTTCTAGCTTGAATAAAGAGCCAGAGGAGGAAGATTGATTCCTTGTTTGAGAGCGAAAGAGAGAGTGCATGCTCAATCCTGTTAATACAGAGTATCTTTCTAAATAACTTTAGAAAATCACTCTTGTTCATGAATCCAAATTTATGTAGATTTTCGGGAATTTGCTTATAGTTTTCCTTACCATTTTGGTTCATTTTTATTAAAAAAAATATTTCTTTTTGAAGCAAAGTGTTTCTTCCTCATAGCCTATTTCCTCCTCAGGGCTGATCCTGTAGTGAGGTAAAAAAAAGAGAGAGGAAGACAAATGTATGACATCATATCCACTTTTCCCCTCAGCTAGCAAACTGTGAAGCCATTAACAGACGAGTGTGACTTCACTCCGGGACCAAAGAGAATGAGCAGCTGGCCTCGGATAGAGAAAGCTCTAATTCAAACACATATATCTTCAATAATAGCAGGGGAAATACAGAAAATTACTGTCAAAATAAATTGCATTTTGTATAAATGCCATCTCCTTTCATGTTTGCCCCAGCATGATAATCCTTCTTTATTTAGTGGTATTGCCCTTTTCTCTTTAGAGACCTTTGCTGAAGTCTTCTTTTATATTTTATGTATCATTAAAATGACTTAAATGAGCAGACCATGTAGCTCTGCTGACATTTATTTTTAATTATTTACATAAATAAAGAGGTTTTCTTATTCCACACCTGCTGCAATTATCAAAATATATTTCCTTCATTTATAATGTGAATTTAATGCCTGCAAGGGCTGGAAAAGAAACCAGCAGAGGTGATAGTGCTGGAAATGTTTTCACAACTACCGAAAGTATATGGAAAATATAGAAAGGGAAATACTTGCTGCTGCCATGAAGCTTTTGGCCTAACACTCAACTCCAACTGATATAGATTGGTAGACCCATTGAAATCAGTGGTAATCATGGCTAACTTAAGTCCCATTGATTTCTGCATAGTTGAGTGTGTAGTTGGAAGTGTATAATATATAAATTCTGCCAAGAAGGAGTTGATATCTAAGCTGTTCCTTATTGTAGTTCTGTTCTTGGAGGGCCCGCCCAAGACATTTTGCTGCCTGAAGAACAAGATGGTTCCTCCCACACCCTTCCATGTACATGACTGGACTGGCAGTTGAATCTTACTTCAATGAAGGTGACAGGATAGCATCCTCTACTGCACTTGGGGGCTGCTGGCTAACTTAGGGGGTGCAGGGCAGCTCTGTTTGCTAACACCTCACTGTCACATCTGAGACAGTGGCTTCACTCTGCCTAATGGCAGGGCCAGCCCTGTGTTCTTCCCTCAGAGCCCAGTTAAGTACTTGAAGCTTCTCTTGAAGAAAACTCTGGAAGCCAAATGGCTAGCAGCACATTAGAATCTCCATGCTCCCATCTTTCTCTTATAAGTACCCCAATGAGCATTTGAAGCTGTAATGGTGGTTCTTCACGTGTACGTTTCTTGGGAAATTTGGAGGTTCTTTCTCTGGTTAAATAGCCTGTGAATTTCGAAAGAAGCAAAGCATTGTTTATAAGATAAAATTATGAACATTTCTCAGGAGGAATCTGCACATCCCTGGTTTTGACAATTAGACAAACATCTAGTGTGTCATTGCCACTGATTTTCTCATTGTCAACAATGAGCAGCCAGTCAGTGGAAACTGCCATCCTTTCTTGAAGTAGTAGTTGATACTTATTTATTTTATAGTATTTATATACTGCTCTACTTCCAAAGACCTCGGACTGGCGAAGAGCAGCCAGGGTAAGGAATAAAAACACCATGTTAAAAAAAAATCTTTTTTTTTTTTTTAAAGAAAAGCAACAGAGTTCTGATAAAACCAAATTGAATAAACCATGGCTGGTTGCTCGAGGAAGGCTTCCTGAAATATCAATGTTTTCAGGAGGTGCCGAAAGAAACACAATGTTGGCACCTGCCTGACCTCCAAAGGCGGGGAATTCCAGAGGAAGGGGGCCACCACACTGAAGGCTCTTTTCCTGGTGGACTCCATAGGTCCATGTGGAACCACCAGGAACATGCCTGGTGTTGAACTTAGCCAGAAGTCTTATGGTTGAGTTCTGTCCATTATAGTGTTCACTGTATGATCATCAGAGTTTAATATATTTTTTTTTCTAGGGCTCTAGCATTAATAGGAAAAAAACAGGTCAATTCTTCCATCCCTAAAGCCATAGCAGTATACCATTCACTTCATGTCTCTGCAGTTAGTGCCAGTTCCAGCTTTTTGAGAGCCTTTTGGCAAGACACTCTCAATGGGCCCCCTCCCCCAGTGAGTCTGCCTTCTCACTACCATTGTCTCCATCTGCTTTTGCTCCCATCCACTTTCTCATCATTGCTACCACTTGCTTGCTTGACAGGCAGAGAGCCAGTGAGCAGTGAGATCTCCTGCTCCGTCTTCTCACTACCACCATTCATCTGCAAGAGGCAGATGAACAAGCACATTCCAATGGTGAAGAGGAGGAGCAACTGCAGGGCTCTCCTGTCAGTGGGCCCCAGCTGGAACGTAGGCCTTGGCAGGTGCTCAACCATGCCTACCCTTGATGCCGGTACTGACTGTAGTGTGGAAAAAAAAGTGGGGGGAAAAAGCTGTTTCTGTGTGGCAGTGCATAGCTGGGCCCCACTGGGGAAGAGAGGGGAGGGGAAAAAAATGGAAACATAAACCTAGATGGGTTAAACAAACTGGCCACAAGTTTAGTGGTTCTAGCTTGGAATAGAATTTGGAGGGGGCATACGGCATGGATCCAGTCATTGGGCAGGGTGCCAGTTGGCCAATCCCACGACCATAACAACATACTGTTCACCTCATGTCACTGTAGTGTCCAGGCCACCAGTTAGTGAATAACAGCCGTTTCTGCTCAGTCATTGTTAATAATACATGCACCCTCCAACATTGCATTTATTTTTACTGCTTTCCTTAGGGGAAACATATGTTGTTTATGATGAACACAGCTTAACTTGAGCCATGCTAAACTCTGGGACATATTTTACATATTATGGGTCATCTCTAGAACTTGACAAATAGTAATAAAGTGAGAAGTGCCTTTTGAAGTGTGCAAAGGGTCTTTTCTCTACTAAGAACATTTTCATACATTGCCATGAGTGGAGAGGGACTCGCTTCTCATGCTACTGTGGTAATGTTTGGAAGCCCAAGCCAGATCAGTGGGTCAAATTGCACAGGTTCTTCTTGACTGTTGATCTCCTTCCCAGCCAAGTGATTCCTGTGACTGGCCCCACCAGTGTGGAACCAGATTTCCAATGTTAGCATAGCAACTAGGATGGAAGCCACTGGAAAGTGGCTCTCAAAGGCTGTACTAGCATAAGATGGAACCAAGCAAGCACAACCATCATCCACAGATTTGGGGCTAAGAGAAAGGGATTCCTGATCTGAGGATATGAATATCAAGCAGTTGAGAGCCTTATCAATTATCTATTGAAGAAATTAGCCACTAATAAAAAGAATAGGCCAAACAATGTAGGTACTGTTGTTGTCTTTTACAAATTCTTAGTTTTTAGTTGGGAGCTCCTTGATTAATGGCATCTTAATAACTTCTTGTATGCCTGAATACTACATTGCTGAGTTGATGAATTTCTAGTTAGGCTGATTGATTGTATAACAGCTATGTGCATATGCTACCAGACTCATATACATTATCAATAGATGGGGGGGGGCATTGTAAACTCTCATCTGGGGAGGAAGGCAATCCATTCCTTCATTTCAACATTTTGTTTTCATACTTGCTTTTCTGAACCTCATAGCCCGGTGCATCTTGCACTGCCTCTTTGTAGTGGCGTTCCTCCTGCTGCTTTTCATGTAGCTGTCATATCATAGTGACAGTCATAACAAACAACAAAAAGAAAGGCCCCTTTTAGATATGTTGGCTGAAATAACAGGTTTTTTTTCCCTATCCAAAGTTCTGCCTCCGGAGGCACTTTACGTTGTGATAAGCTATATGTAGAGGCAATGTAATCTTTACAAATGGAACTCAGTAATGAAGTCAACATATTTATTTGCCTGCAGTTAGAATGGGAACTATAGATTTACCCATGCTTCCATTGAACAAAAAATGAACTTCGCTTGATGAAAAAGGGGGCAACATGCTTTTAAACCTGGATTAAAAAAAAAATAACCCTAGCTGATTTCCTGCTTCTGATATATTTAAAGAATTCTTTATTGTTGGCCTTGGTATTGTTAGCAATATGCTCTTCAAAATGCTTTTTTTTTTTTTGCTTCAAAATGGTTCTTTTGCATCTCTTGTTGTCTGTTTGCATCACCTTTGTGCAAGTTTGTGCTCCCTTTTGTTTTCCTCACTTGGGCAAGACTTCCATTTTCTGAAGGAAGCCTTTTCTCTAATAGCTTCTTTAACAGTGCTCATTAACTATGCCAGTGACCTCTTGGACTTGGTGCTACCTTTCCTATCCTGTGGTATACATTTTAGCTGAGCTTCAATTATTGTGGTTTTGAGTAATAATCTCCAAGCATTTTGAAGGGATTTAGCCCTCTTGACTCCCCCTTTCAACTTCCTTTTCACCAGTTCCCTCATTTTAGAGAAGTTTCCTCTTTTGAAGTCAAATGTGACTGTGTTGGACTTCCTGGGCAATTTTCCACTTAAATATATTAAAACTGATAGCACTGCGGTCACTGTTTCCAATTGGTTCAACAACATTTCCATCTTGTATTAGGTCCTGGGCGACACCATTTAGGATTAAATCCAGGGCTGCCTCCCCTCTGGTTGATTACATGACCGACTGTTCTAGGGCACAGTCATTTACGGCATCAATAAATTTAACCTCTGTGTTGTGACTGGAATATGCATTTATGCAGTCAATGTGTGAGGTAATTGAAATTGTCCATTATTACAACACTTCCTCATTTGGAAGCCTCCCTGAATTCATTTTCCATCTCAAGGTCAACCTCAGTGTTCTGGTCTGGAGGACAATAGCATGTTCCTAACACTAGTTTTGGAGCCCGATATTGTAACCCACGGTGCTTGTGTGGAAGAGCTTACTCCTTTTGGGTGTTCTAGTCAGCTTGTCACTATGCCCTCTTTGATGTACAGAGCAACACCTCCCCAGTCTGCCCTTCCCTGTCCTTCCTGTAGAGTTTATATCCAGAGATGACCATATCCCACTGGTTCTCCCTGTTCCATCAGGTTTCTATAATGCCGGTTCTAATATGCAGGTTCTCCTTTAAAACCAAGCAGTCCAACTCTCCCATTTTGGCTCCAGGGCTTCTAGCATTTGCACAGAAACACCTATACATAGTGTCCCTCCCTAGATGTCTCTGGCATGTGCATCTTTTTCTGTGGCACTTAGGCCTCTTTGATTGGCTATCATGTTCTACCATATTGTTGTTGTTGTTGTTGTTCAGTCGTTCAGTCGTGTCCGACTCTTCGTGACCCCATGGACCATAGCACACCAGGCCTTCCTGTCCTGTGCTCTCTCCCGGAGCGTGCTCAAGTTCATATTCATTGCATCGGTGATGCTATCTAGCCATCTCATCCTCTGCCGTCCCCTTCTCCTTTTGCCTTCAGTCTTTCCCAGCATCAGGGTCTTTTCCAGGGAGTTTTCTCTTCGCAATTCTACCATATACTCATGGCCTATTTCCTCCCCTTCTACATTTGGGCAATCAAAAACATTTTCATCTTCATCCCCTTGGGATGATTTAACCTGAACCGGATGCTTCCTAGCTCCTGTCGGCTTTCCCCCTGGGTTTAGCTTAACAAATGTCCTGCCACCTTTTTAATGTTTAGTTCCAGTAGTCTGGTTCCAGTTTGGTTCAAGTGGAGCCCATCCCTCTTGTATAGGCCTTGCTTGTCCCAAAATGTTCCCCAGTGCCTAACAAATCTGCACCCCTCCTCCCTGCACCACTGTCTCATCCATACATTGAAACTCCTCTGCTTCACCTGTCTAGCTGGCCCTGCATGTGGAACAGGTAGCATTTCAGAGAAAGCCACCTTGGTGGTCCTGGATTTCAACCTCCTACCTAGCAACCTAAATTTGGCTTCCAGGACCTCATGTTTACATTTCCCCACATCATTGATACCAACATGGAACCCAACCACTGACTCTACTCTGTTCCTGCTTGTGGTTTTCCCAGAGGTATGTGGATGGCTACTGTAGGAACTAGGATGCTGATCTAGATAGGACTTTGGTCTGATTCACCAGGGTTCTTCCTATTATTCTTATGACTCTGTTCAAATAGTTGTCATCCCTTACACAGATGCTTTTTTCCTTTCCTTTTTTTTATTTTGAGCTGCTGCATGTATAGATCACATGTAATGGTGACAGTTATACAAAACGGCACCTTTATATGAACTGACCCTCCATAAAACTCAACAAGGCAATGAACTCACATGGATAACTGATGTTAGTCTGAACTTAGTTTATCTTTTGGTAAATTAGAATGATTGAGGATGATTTTTTTAAAAAAGCATTATTTATTTGAATGGTATGCCTGAATTCAGATGATCATTTGGAGCGGTGCACCAAGTGATAAAAGTATCACCGAGTCATCCCCCCTTTATTTTAATCTTGTGACATGACACACGCATCATGATAAGTACTCAGTAACTCCTGGCTCCTCCCCGGGCCAAACTAGAGATGATATCATTCACACAACTGTTGCATTAGAGTTCAGGATTGCAGCAGAGGTACTTTAAGCCTTTGACTCCTGCTGTAGGAGGATCTGTATAGGAGGATCCTGTAGGAGGATCTGTGATCCAGATCAGAATCTGATCTGGATCACAGAAATTGAAGATTTCCTTCCAGTGTTAATTGCAGGTGTGGGGCTATGATACGGAGCAGTACCATGGGGTGGAGTGAGAGAGAAAGGGTTAAAACTCCTTTACAACCTCCCTCCCCCACCAGAACCCAATCCAGATTGCCTCTACAACTATTTGCTTTTTTTTTTTTTAATCATGCAAATTGCATGAATACCGTCTCATCTTGTTTGGCCCACAAATTTATACACTTATAGGGGTGGGGGGACACCTCTTGACTAAAAAGACAAAACCGGAGGGGGGGCAGAAACTGTCTGCAGCAGTGCAAGCTTCCTTGAAATGAATAGGACCTGGACAAGAGCATAAGTACCAACACTTATGCCACGATAAATCTGGTAGTTTTCCATGCGCCACAGGAGAACTGCTTGTTGTTTTTCTTGCAACAACCACATGACCTAGTTACTCTTTAGGAACAAAGGCAGGAACCTTATGAATTTTTTTTAATAGCAAATGTATGATATGTTTGCATTCCCTGTCCCAAACCATTCATATTTGTAAAACCTGGCAAGGAAGACACACACACACATACACACCCTACGGGGTTACAATGTTCTCTCTCTAATCAGGAATTGGCTTCTGTTTGGGAACACTTTCCAAACATGCTTGAGGTTTGTGATACAGGT
Source organism: Heloderma suspectum (assembly GCF_057233095.1). NCBI lineage: Eukaryota > Metazoa > Chordata > Lepidosauria > Squamata > Helodermatidae > Heloderma > Heloderma suspectum. Next base: position 189,507,206 of record NC_139461.1, read on the forward strand.
TGCTCTTGTTGTTGTTGTCTACAAGGAATTGGACTGAGACCAGTAAATTTATTTGTACAAGCTGCTGGGCCAGTGATCATTTTTATTCCCAGTGCTTCCTCCCCCTGTTTACATTTTCATGATAATTATAAGCTTTTTATTCTTCATGGAGCTCCTGAGTCTGGAGGCCTGTGGCCGTTTAAAACAGCATGCTGTCTACAGATCTAAGGAAAAGGTTCTCTATCATCTATCTATCTATCTATCTATCTATCTATCTATCTATCTATCCATCTCCCACACATAACGATTTCTTCTCCACAAATATGCCCTCACCCCGGCGCCAGCTTGTCTGGCTGAAAGGGGGGGGGGCATTGCGGGCGGGTGGGGTGACAAGACGTAGGGGCCTCTGATTGGTGCACCCCAGTGGCACCACCATGCAGGGAGGGGCAGGCTGAGCTGCCTTAAACTCAGCTCCCCCTCCCAATCTCAGCTCTCTGGCTCCACGCAGCTAAAGAGGAAACCACGAAAAACACCTGCCTCCTGAAGACCGGCTTCGTCGTTTGCCAGCCACCTGGACTCAGCGTGCAATCTGCGCGCCCAAAACCTACCTCTCCCGCTCCTCGGTTCTTCTTCAGGCAGTCGCTGCACGCCTCTGCCGCCGTGGCCCCGGAGTTGGTGGCGCTCGCGGCGGAGGCGTGAGCGCGCGGGCGCTGGCCCCTTGGCCGGCGCTTGCCGCTCGATGGGAGCGCCTGCGGCTGTGCCAGCGCACGATCAGGCGTGGCGCCTCCTGATCTTCCTGTTGGGGTGTCGGCACTTGCGGCGGCCGAGTGGCCGCCCCCCTTCCCTCCTCCTCAGGTGGTGGCCGCGCGCCTACCCAGCCGCAGCCCCGGGGTTACCGGCGGTCGCGGCGGGGGCGTGTGTGCACGTGCGCCGCCCCCTCGGCTGGCGCTTGCGCTGATGTATGTCCTGGCGTGCCGCCAGGCGCGGCGCCTCCTCCTTCGGCCTGTCGCCACACGCCTGCGCTGCCACGGCCCCGGGGTTGCCGGCGCTTGCGGCGGGGTGCGGTCGCCTCCCCCCCTCAGCTGACGCTTGCCGCCCTGCGGGGGGCGCCGGTGCCTGTGTGGGTGTGCGCCCGGGCGCAGCGCCTCCTCCTCCAGCCTGTTGCCGCGCCGCCTACCCCCTTCTGTCTGGCGGTAGTAGCGGCACTGCTGCCTGTTGCCCGGGGTGCCCAGTGAGTAGCCCACGGGAACCTCCTTCTATGTGCTTTGACCTCTACCGCATTACTTTTAAGGAGTGGTGGTTGGTGTGTTGGACTGGGTCCGGGGTCCTGGGCCCTTGCTTCTTCTTGCCAATGTCGTGCCAAGCTTACCTCCCTTTCTACATCATGCCCCCCAAGAAGGGCCAAGGTTGAAAGAACGGGAGGGGTAGGGCCCCACCTCCCCTTCCCAACAGATCGCTGCCAAGGCCCGATTCCGCGTTTGTTGATGAAACGGACCCGGTTCTGGCGTCAATTCTCGCTCGTCTGGAAGCTGCTGAGAGTTCTTCAGGGATCCCTTCCCCCTTCCACGGCCAGGCCTAAGAAACCCCTGGTGGTCCAGCCTAAGTGAACGCGACAGCAGACCCAACGTTCACGACTTCTTTCTATTTCAGCTAGTCTCTGGGTTCAGTATACTTGGATGCCATGGAGGCCTTCCACCTCGCTTTGCAGGTTCACCATGGCAGCACTCCACCGCTGCAGGCAGTCCACCTTCCTGTGACATCTCTGTTAGCAATGATCCAAGCAACATCCTCCTCCTTGTGGTTTCGCCCAGGCGACGCACCACAGCTGGAGGCGGTTCGCCCTCATAGGGCATCTCCGTCAGGAGCACTGCAAGTGGCATCGTCTCCCTGGCTCCTGGATATGGGTGAGATGACTGCACTTCGCCCCACTTGTCCAGACAGGCGACCTTCAGGGCCGTGGGGTTGCCACCTTAGCTTACCTCCCTGGAGTGGCTGTCCCTCCCAATGTCATCTCACTATACGACGCCCTTGCCGCCTGCAGCTCCGTCAGTCACACCCCAGTAACCCCAGCCGCTTAACGTAGCATCTTACAGGGTTTTGCTGGATTAATTTGGGATACCCCCGCCCGCTCGGGCATCCACTTACCTGCGGTAAGTGGCATATCAGATCCCTACGCTAAGTTGGCGAGTTGTAATTTTACCAGTGCTACTCCTTCTCGTAATGACTTTCACCTGAGGAGGTGTGTGACTGGCTTACGTTGAGGCCTTTCGCAGGAGGGCCGCCATTGCCCTTCTCGGCGCAGGGACCTGTTGGACCAGGACCTTTTGTTCCAATTTTGACTCCTTCCCGGCCGTGTGCGGCGACAGTTCTGGCAGTGGCCACATTCACCTGGCTGTCTCCAGCACTGGCCCTCGGCCTATGACGGGTCCGCTGCTTTAGCACCGCTGTTTGTGCTGAGAATACAGCCCCAAGGGCACATGCTCCCAGGACACGTGCAGTTTCCATCGTGGGTGCTCCCTTGTAGTAGTCAGCCCTCATGCACCTCTTGTCCAATGCCCGAGGATGGTAGGGTCCCCCTTGGAAAGGCCGAGGCAGTAGGAAGCTCGGGTTGGCCATGCCTGGTTAGGCTGGTGCCGCTACTCCGGCTTTAAGATGCTACCCCAACTGGGGGAACGCATCTCACCTTGGAACACGGTTTTATGCTAGGTTCTAGGACCCCTCCCCCCTTTCTTAGGTCAACATATGCCATCCTTACCTCGTAAGCAACATTTTTTCTTCGCCAGTCATCGACAGGTTCATGAGAGGTTAACAAGGCAGTAGTGGTAGAAGGGTTATGCCACCCCCTTTTTTCCACACCCCATTATCTAGGGATCTCCATTTTCGAAATGATGCCCAGGAAATCCTCTAGGGAGTTTATCCTAATTCGTAACCTCTCTTCCCTGAGTGTCAGTCAGTTAATCACGAGATCCTTGATCATCTCTGTTCAGTGCAACACACCTCTTCATTGAGGCAGCTGTCTTGGTCTGGGATCCCGGCCACGTGTCCCTGATGGGCATGTGCTACAGGAAGTCCAAAGATGGTGGTCAAGGTTCTGACCTAACACAAGTATTGCTCCCCTTTCCTGTTACCTCGGTGTTCCTTAGCTCACAAAAGGCTGAGGGCCTGTCTCCCACATCAACATTCAGTGAAGCCAATCCGATACCCTTAGGCGTTATTCTTGCCTCCCTCAGGACAACTTTCAGGCCCCTTTGGGATCAGTTCCATGCAGTTATACATCTTCCTAGGGTTTTTTCCTTTAAGGGGCCATGCAAGATATGGTAGGACATCTTCTTTTCAGTGTTAGGGTAGTGTCCCCTGACCGTGCCTTCTCGCGCCGGCTCAGTTTTGAGCAGTGCAGGGACTGCGGCTGCCACACCATCGAACCAGGGTCACTTCTGCTGTGTGTATGTATCCATAGGCATGGCTTCAACTTAGCAAGGCTTTAATGGCACGTCCTTCCGGAAGCGTGAGCCTCTACTCAAAGCTGGACTGCGGATTCACATGGTCTCACCGCTGCCCTAAGGGGTTTCAGATTCTTGGGGCAGGTCCGATCGTGCTGTGGGTAACGGCCTGTAGAGTGGAGGCTTCTGCCGCCGTCAAGCATATTTTGGATGACCTTACAGCTAAGTCAGTAACACCCCCCCCTTCAGTATGACAACATGACCTCGTTATTCATTCTCTGTCCTCCTGAAATTGGAAAGTCATGTCATATGTCAGTGTGTTCGCGCTCCAGAGTCGGTGTTACAACATCTGGTTCTGGGTCCACCAGGGACCGGGTTAGGCAAATCCAATTGTCAGAAAATTAGGTCAATGTCTTCCGGGCCTTAGCCCCATGGGTGCTCCTTTCCCAGATCCCATCCTTGCAGTACCATGGGAGTCCGGGATACTGAAGCCAGGCATGCCATTCTGCATTCCATAGCTTTCCGTACAGGAGCCGCCGGTGACACAGCAGGTAGGGGGTGCTGCGCACTAGACACAGCTTCAGCGATAGGACTCATGGCCCTTATCTATAGATCATTGGCTGCAATTTTGCGCCTCCTTAAGGAACAACAGACTATCTGGGACCATAAGTCGCAAGCTGGCCATTTAGCCTTCCGGCCCACAACAGTGGGATTCACTGACTCCATGTCAGATTTTAGGTTTGGCGTGCAATATAGTGTTGGGCACAGATGTTGCCTGCTTTAGTAAATTAGCCACCCCCAATCCCCGGATACCCCTTTCGGGCTCCGGGGGTAACAGCCCTCCATTTGAGCTTTACAGTAAAACGTTTCCTTCGGAATTCAGGGTTGGTTTGGGCTCCCAAGGCCGACTTGTCCCGGAGGGCCTTCGATATGCTTCAAGATACAGGTCTGGACCAGTGTAACCCATTTATGTATTTGGTGATCAAACTGATCGGCATGGCAAGGGCACGGCAGTGGCCCATGGCCAAACGCAAGTCAATGGGTTATGCCCTGTCGGCACCTTATGGGGTTTTTTTTGGAATGCTGTGGGTCTGAGGAGGGGACTCCATTTTATCATTTCAATGGCTTACTGTTGACTTAAAGGCAATTTGGGGTAGTTTCTACATTAGTTCTACCCCGCTAGGCCTAGGTGATTTGCAGTTCAGAACCCACTGTGGTTGCATTGAAGCAGTCTCCATGGTAGCTGCTGGAAGTTTCTCTCTCAAGCATGTTATGACATTTTAATGTGCTTATTCCTTAGACCAGCAGCCTCATCGTACGCCGATATGGGTGCTCTTACATGGGCACGTTATGATGTCTGGAGCTGCATGGAGGGCTTGTGTGTCGTCTTCAGATTTCAGCTTCTGTCACCCTGTCACATTAAGCTCCAGTGGCTTCACAGTTGTGGCATACGGTGGGAGCCCCCTGCTCCTCTGTTCCACCAAAGTTTGTCAGTCTTCCTCCACAGGTCCAGGTGCTGCCCATTGAGAGGAATGACTCCGGCTGTAAGCCAGGCGAGGACCTGATCGAACAGGCCTTGGTTGAGATGCAGGTGGTCCGGCATACCTGGCTGGAAGTAGCCTAATGCATCCCTCACTGCTCCCATGGATCAATGGGAAGGAATGGAATGACGTTGCCAGTGGCTGGGCATGTCCGAAAGTGCACAGAGAAATGGCTTATGGCCAGGTGAATGAGGTGATGGATGCACCACCCGCCAGGGAATTCTGTGGACATGGAGGGAGCATTACAGGTAGGACTGGGTCCGCCTGTCTCATTTAGTGAATAACATATTTCTGTCTGATCTGCAAAGGGGCCTGCAGGAAGTTCTTCTGCGCAGGTGGGGGGAGTTTCACAAGCTCTAGGCTTGTGACTCCTGTGGCGGCTAGGACGGGCAAAAACAGGAAAGTAGGGATGGTGTGCATGCAGAGGCACCTTATGGTGACAGGTGATGCCTGAGGCCCCCCGAACGGGTTGTGCGGCTCGGCGGGGGGATAAGGGTTGCCTGGGAGACCAACCCTACTCACTCACCCAGGTGCTTCACGGCACCGGGTTGGGGGTGACACCGGAAGGTCTACCTCCCCCAGAAGGGGCAGTCTGGAGGGATGGCGAGATCACCGCCACCCCTCAGGCTGGGTGTGTTTTCGCCCAAGAAGTGCCAGCTAGCCGCTGACACAGTTAGATGCCCGTCTTAGTTACCCCTTTGCAGCTATTTCAATAAATGTGGCCCAATTTTCAACCCAAGCTTGTTGTCTGCGTCTTCTTTAACCCATCTCCGCTCGCAAATGCCCTCACCCCGGCGCCAGCTTGTCTGGCTGAAAGGGGGGGGCCATTGCGGGCGGGTGGGGTGACAAGACGTAGGGGCCTCTGATTGGTGCACCCCAGTGGCACCACCGTGCAGGGAGGGGCAGGCTGAGCTGCCTTAAACTCAGCTCCCCCTCCCAATCTCAGCTCTCTGGCTCGACGCAGCTCCCTCCCACCCTCCCCTAAGCAGTGTGGGTTTATTACCGGTCGCCCTTTGGGAACCATGTAGGAATTTTTTGGCTCACAGTTTGATTGGCCTATTACTGTGCGTCTTTTTTGCCTACGTCACACTGTTTTGCGGGTTGAGTGTGTCCTGTAAGGGAATATGGTCTTTATCATCGGTCACATTTAGGGTTGGCGGAGAATTTCTACCCGAAACTTCGGGGGGCTGAGCGCCAACGTGTTCGGCCCCCCGAAGAAGTTTCGGGGAGAAATTCTCCGCACCTCCCTGCCCCCCGCACCCCCCCCGGGACGGGACTTACCTTTCCCGAATGTCCCTCCTGGCGGCGGGTCCAGGCGGCGGTTCGTCAGGTCTTCGTCAGGGGCGGGGGCAGCAGCCGATCTTTCGACCGGCTGCCGCCGCCGCCATTCCAATAAAACTAAAAAAAAACAAATGCCCCTGTGATAGGCTACGTGATGATTAACGTAGCCTATCACGGCTAGGTTTGCAAAGTCAGCCGTGATAGGCTACGTAAATCGTCACGTAGCCTATCACGGCTGACTTTAAAAAAAAAAAGCACGTACGGCTAATGGCGGCCCCCATAGGGAGCCGCCATTCGCGTTCCTTATTTGGTCGCTGTAGTCTATGTAAAGATTACGTAGACTACGGCGAAAATAAGGGCAACGCTATTTGCGTTGCCCTTATTTTCGTCTTAGTCTACGTAAAGATTTACGTAGACTACAGCGACCAAATAAGGAACGCGAGTGGCGGCTCTCTATGGGGGCCGCCATTTGCGTACGTGCTTTTTAAATTTTTTTTTTTAAAGTCAGCCGTGATAGGCTACGTGACGATTTATGTAGCCTATCATGGCTGACTTTGCAGATCTAGCCATGATAGGCTACGTTAATCGTCACGTAGCCTATCACGGGGGCGTTTTTTTTAAAAAACTTTTAATTTCGCGGCCGGGCGAGGCGAGGCGCCTCCTCCCCAGCCTGAATTTCGGCCGGGCGAGGCAGGAAGCCTCCCCCCCAGCCTGAATTTCAGCCGGGCGAGGCGGGAAGCCTCCCCCCCCGGCCTGAACTTCGGGGGGAGAGCAGCGAAGCGCCTCCCCCCCACCGCGAAAAGCTGCGAGACCAGGTAAGTGGCTTTTGTGCACCCCTAGTCACATTCCAGTTGGCGGCTAGGACGGGCAAAACAGGAAAGTAGGGATGGTGTGCATGCAGAGGCACCTTATGGTGACAGGTGATGCCTGAGGCCCCCCGAACGGGTTGTGCGGCTCGGCGGGGGGATAAGGGTTGCCTGGGAGACCAACCCTACTCACTCACCCAGGTGTTTCGCGGCACCGGGTTGAGGGTGACACCGGAAGTTCTACCTCCCCCAGAAGGGGCAGTCCGGAGGGATGGCGAGATCACCGCCACCCCTCAGGCTGGGTGTGTTTTCACCCAAGAAGTGCCAGCTAGCCGCTGACACAGTTAGATGCCCGTCCTAGTTACCCCTTTGCAGCTATTTCAATAAATGTGGCCCAATTTTTAACCCAAGCTTGTTGTCTGCGTCTTCTTTAACCCATCTCCGCTCGCAAATGATTATCGTCATAAAAATCAAAATATTTTCGCAATTCTGGAAAGCTACCCCCCCCCCCCGATTCCATGTGAGAGCTGACAGGAAACTGTAATCAAATTGTCAAGGAATCACTCCTACTGTGGCAAAGTGAGAATGTTAGATTACATGTGTCAGCATGTGAAGATAAAGATTGCATAGCAAAGGCAGTGTTGAAGGCTTGATAGGGGATGGGAAGTTTACCGCTGTAAACTGTAACCCACTGCAGACAGTTCTGCTACCTCAGCATTCCTCTGTTTGCGTTAAAAAAGACGTTTATGATCAATAAAATGTCTCAGTTTCGCCTTTTCAGGAAAATGCATTGAGAACTTTCGTGTCACCTGTGTTGGGCCAATTAAGCTGAAGACTAATTGTTATTCTAATGTTTTCAGAGTAATAAAGGGTGCTGCCTGCTAGTATCTTGTACATTAAATGTTTTTCTTAAGTTCTCTTTCCAGCTCACCCCTTCACAACAGCTTGGGCTGGGTGACAAGGGTTTACAATAAAAGAATTTATTTATTTATTTTTATTCAAAGCACTAATATCCCACTCTTCAGTCAAAAGGCTCCCAGAGTGGCTTACAAAAATCAACCATCAGGTAGTCCCTGCCCCCAGGCTCACAATCTAAAAAGATAGGAGACAAATAATCTTTTGTACACCACCCAGAGAGCTTTGGCTATTGGACAGTATAGAAATGTAAATAATAATAATAATAATAATAATAATAATGTGTTTTATTTATTTATTTTATTTATAATATTTATATACTGCTCCACATCAGAAGATTTAGGAGCGGTAAACAACAAAGACAGAAGAATAAAACACCAGGTTAAAACTGTTAAAACATTTTTTTTTAAAGACAAATTCCCATAAGGTCAAATTTAATAAATGGAATAATAAATGTATAAATAATAATAAATAACAGCAACAACAACAACTGAAATGCAGTTGCCCATTGATATTTGCACTTCTCACAATGCAGTACTCTAATCCAAAATTGCATACAAAAATTATTAGGGAAAATAACATACAGAAATGCATTATATTTGGGGAAATGGCTTGAAATAAATGTGTGTTTTAAGCAAAACTGTGTACATAAATGCAGGAATTAAGGAGAAATGTGCACAAAAGTGTGTATGAACTTCCATGCAGGCTTAAAAATAATAATCACAAACTGATGCAGAAACAAGACAAAACAAACTTAAGGTTGGAAACATGAGAAACTGACAGAAACTGAAAGCAACATGTGTCCATCGATAGATGAGATTAAGTTATGGACGAAAAGTCTATCAATGGCTACTAGTTATGATGGCTATATGCAGTCTCCATGGGGAATAACAATAGGATATGGCTATTGCTTTCTGGTCTTGCCCAGAGGCATCTGATTGGCCAAATGGGAAACGGGATGCTGGACTAGATGGACCCTTGGTCTGATCTACCAGGGCTCTTCTTATGCTCTTGTGTTCTGAAGACCAAGATGCAGTCTCAAGTAGGTGCTGTTTTGTCACCATAGAGTACAATGAGCTTCTTCCTCCTCTTTGGACACATAGAATCTTAGAATCATAGAATAGCAGGGTTGGAAGGGGCCTACAAGGCCATCGAGTCCAACCCCCTGCTCAGTGCAGGAATCCAGGTCAGATCATCCCCGACAGATGGTTGTCCAGCCTCATCTTGAATACCTCCAGTGTGGGAGAGCCCACTACCTCCAAATGTCTGGTGCAGATTGGAGCAAGTTGACTACTTTGTAATCCAGGGTTTGGAAGGTAGCGGAAGGGTGGCAGAAGGGAAGTATGAGAAGGGAGGTAGCAGGGGGCAGAAGCAGCATGGGTGGGAATAAGGAAGGAGATATGGTGGGGAAGGAAACCCCAAATGGGGGGGGAGGAGGAGGAGGAGGAAGAAGAAGAGGAAGAAGAGGAAGAAGAGGAGGAGGAGGAAGAAGAAGAAGAAGAAGAAGAAGAGTGGGAATCCTGGAGTGGTGGCAGAAAAATGTGCCCATGGCCCCCCCAAAACATGAAATATGCCCATGGCCCTGAAAATTTTTCACATGTGCTCTGCTCTCCCTTTTCACATATCATGCCTACGTTATCCAGCTAAATTCAAATGGCACCACACCTCCTTAACCCTGGCTGCTGAATGTGAGAGCAAAGATTAAGATTTTATAGTTGTTCTTCAAATTATTCAAGCTTGGGCCTGGTGCATGCATATATGGCCATTACCTGATTTTTCTACATTGCATTACTCTGCACCGGATGAATGTGTGAACTGACTCCAGTGAAAAGCACAGTGTTTTAGGTGAGTTGAGCTGAAATGAAAGCTCCATCTGTAGTTTATCCATTGACACAGGTAAATCCATCCCTTGATGCTGCATTTGCCGAGGGATGAACGTGCATATTTGAACCTGCTGTTTGTACTTTGCCAAAACTTTCAGGAAAGAGAGTGGCACAATTGGTGTTTTTAGGTTAGATTATTATTGTTGAATTTAGTTGTTTTCGCATGATAGCATGTTTTTAGGGTTGTTTTATTGGTACTTGTTTTATTGGCAGTTGTTTATTGGTACTTAATATTGTTACAATATTACTTAATATTACTTAATATTGTAAGCCACTTTGTGCTCCTTTTGGAGGAAGAGTGGGTATAAGAATTCAAATTAATCAATTCGATGAATGAATAGGGGACAGACATGAAGGCAATCTCATTTGATATTAATGGTTGTGCTGATACACAGGCAGAGTCGGTGAGATATGTAGAGTCTAAGCCATTAAGAGATGTATTCATCAAAATCAACCCCTTTAATTTAGGAGGGGCTGTAGCTCAGTGGTGGGGTTCATGCTTTGCATACAGAAGGCCCTAGGTTCAATCCCCTGCTTCTCCAGGTAGGACTGGGACAGAAATCCTGCCTGAAACTTTGGACAGCCACTGCCAGTCAGTGTCAACAATACTGTGTTAGATGGTCTGACTTGGTCTGACTTGGTATATAGCAGCTTGTTATGCTCCTGATTTTGTCCAGAAGAGAACAGGGAGCCAGAGCATATACTGGAACATTGTATTATGCATTCTCCTTGACCCACGCCATCACAGAAGCAGGCTGCTGCATTTGCACTAACGGAAGCCCCCAGACAGTCAGCAAGTGCAGATAGCGTGTTGTCTAGTGTTGATGTTACTAAAGCATGAGCCACAGTTATGAAGTCCAGCAGCTGAACAAACAGGGTTGTGGTTTTTTCACAAGATGGAACGTCTGAAGGCATATGTCAGTGGTCTTCACTATTTTTCGAGCTGAAGCCACTTTGGCTCCAGGAACTGCCACTGAGGCCACTGAGAGGCCTTTTCCGAGCTGGGGGATGGGGACTCTCCCTTCCTCTCCAGTCAAGTGGCAATATTGTGAATCAGACTTGGATGGAGGCCTTTTGGGGCCTCTTCTCCCCATCACCCTCCCTGTCATCAAGCAAGGCCTCATTGGTTAGTCACCACACAGGCATATTCCAACAGCAAATTCCCTGGTCCTTGGATTGGGATGGATCTTTTTCTTGTCATTTGCAGCTCTACCCAGTGCTGCAAAATCTCCCAGCACAGGTCCATGTTGCTCCTCTCTTGTCTGCACATTCAATTTCCCCTCCACCTCCAGTGGCTGCACAGTGCACCACTGTAGCTACCCAATCATGCTGCTCTTTGCCTCTTGGACTCCTCCCCAGCCCCAACTGCGGATTGCTCCCGCATCCTCCTCTTTTCCCACTCTCTATCTTAGGTCTCCTGACTCCCTTTCCTGAAGCCTCCTCAAGCAGCCCAGATCACAACAGCTGGCCCTCTACTAAAGCAAACAAGGCAAAGCTAGGGAGCCCCTACTGAGAGAGAGCAGCTCCTGCAGAAAGAACAGTAGTGAGTGAGAGATGGAGGGTCACACTTGAGGTGATTGTGGACTGCCAGTGCACTTGGGCCTTGCAGTGAAGGACACTGGGATATGTGGTCACAACTGCAGCTTAGGTTTCCAGGCACAGCTGTAGATCCAGAAGCATTTCTGGACTCTATATTTTTATTGCAGCCTCTTCAAACATTCCTCCCTCCTGCAAATGCATGCTTCTATGGTTCTTTGAGTAAGAAAAATAGCTCATTTATTCAACATATGTCATAGCTGATCATATGACTTTTAGCTGTCCAAAGATTTATGTTCAAATTTTTCTTCTCTTGTTCTGCATACTTATTTTCCTCTCAACTCCTCATTTACTTGTTTATTTGGAGAAAAATGCTCATAGAACCAATGGCTTGCATCTATTGCATAAATACAGAAATTGTTGACCATCCTCTGTGTCTCTAAACGTCTTAGAATCTTAAGACCAGCCTGAAACCCAGTTAGTGATTCAAATCTGTTCTTTGATATTTCTGTGTATTAACATCTCTATCTTTGGTTGTCAATTAACGTACATTTTACGTTATTGTTTCATCTTCCCCTAGGATGTCTTGGCTGCCATTCACGAAGCAAAGATATGCTTTATCCAAAGATGTGATGTGTATTTTATATATCTTGCTGCCTGAGCATCACAGCTGATCATTTCCTTATATAATTTTTGCTAAATAAATGGATTCTAATTGCAAAACAGTGCTGCCCTTAATTGTCTTACATATACCGCCCTGCTCTTTGGATGATAATGTTCACTTCACTGGGGGTGGGAGCCCATGTGCCATTCTGCTGCATGGGGCCCTGGACTTCTGCCTCAAAGTCCTACCATGATGGTACCACTGCCCACCCAAGAAGGAGGCTGTTCACTTCATGTCTGCACGGATCAGAGCACAGCAGATCCACTGAAGTTCTCTTGCCCAGCAAACTGGAACCAGCCCTGATATAGGTCATTTGATTGATCAACTTTTGATTACTCTACATCAGGGGTGTTGAACTTCTTTCATCCTGAAGGCTGAAACCAATTTTGGAGAAGCTCTTGTTGGCTGCCTTTCAGTGGTGTGCAGGAACAAACTGACAGAAATATCAACATATTTTCTTATTGCCAGTAACTAAGCATTAGGAGAGGCACTTCAATGTTTTAAGATGAGGAAAACCCCACCTCAAAATTGTGAAACCACCAAATGATTGGCAGCCAGGAAAAGTAGGTGAGACCAGGGGATGTGGGTGGCTATCTAGGCAATCCTAGAGGGCTGGATTTGGCCCATGGGCCTGAGGTTTTACACCCCCGCTCTACATTGACCAACTGAAAATAACTGACTACATTAAAAAGCATTATGTCTGAAGTGATATGAACTGCTTTATTTATTACATTTGATCAGTGATGGTCCGTTCATACATTCAAGTCACTGTCCCTTCATGCTGCATATATGACATGAACATCCAGCCCACAGTATGAACTGTGAATAATAATGTATTTTACTGTGCCTCCTCTTTCCTTGAATGAACCTGAGCACCAGATGATGAAGGGGTAAATCTCACATAAAGAGCTTACCTTCATCTCCTTTGCCCCCCTCCAATATCTTTTGCAATTAGCATAACTTTGCAATGAAAAGTATGTCTTTGTTCTGTCATGGCAAGAGGAGGCTTCGGTGTCTTTCATCTTAATATGTTATCATATGCATGAGCAGAATTCTTCAGGATCAGTTGATAAGAATGAATTGTCTCTGGGAGAAAGGGCTTTGGCAACTTTGCTAATTTTGTAGCAATTAACATCATTCTTTCCTGTCACTCCCATGTAAAAAGCAGATCTGCAAAATTGTCATTTTGGGGAAGTTATTTAGTGCAGGCCCTCTTTTTAAAGACAAGTCAAAAGTGAAAAGGAGTCTAATATTAATTAAATGATTGGCAAGAATATTAAAATGTACACTTCACTACAATGAGACATTGCAGTAGGGTAAAAACTGATGAGTGAATTGGGTGAACTGAAATCATGTCTCTAAAATTTATATGGGCATTTCAGCAAGAGGTTTGATTGTCAAAGATAAATCAGCAATGGGAGAGGTTTGAGAGCAAATATAGTAAATGAAGATGTTATGATGGACTGATCTGGGGGGTGTTTTTCTTTCACAGGTTGAGGACCAGATCCTCTTTTCAATTTAGGTCTAACAGTGGAGTAATAGCACAATTAATGGATTACCTTCCTAATCCTAATCATATTATATTAATCAGACACCTGTTCTTGCTTTAGCTGGACTGTTTTTGTTTTACTTGTTTAAAGTATAAGGTCATCAAGGGTTCTATTACATTTTGTGTATGCTGAGAGTTGCTTTGGGGGCTTCAATTGAAAATACAAATTCTTCTGTGGATAGCTGTATTAGAACTTGTATTACTAGTAGTATTGAGATAGAGTTGTATGTTTTATCTTTTCAGACATTATGGTAATGATCAGAGAAATAGTTTGGGGGCATGACCCATAGCCCGCATTAATTATTCCCCGCCCCCTGTATAGGATGCAGGTTTAGAACTCCCCTGAGAAATATCCCTTTATTTTATTTGCTAAATAAAAACAAACAGCAAATAACCCCCCCCAAGTTAATACATATATAAATACACAAATATGAATTATATAAGCACAGAAAACATAGAAAGTAGTTTCTTGCAATTCCCTATAAACTATATTGGAGTCTGTTATCAACAGTGAAGTCATTATATACGTTATCATTTAAGCTATATAATATTATGATCTCTATATATGATCATAATATATGATCTCTAATATAATATAATATAATATAATATTTATTTATTATTACATTTATTTATCACCCATCTGGCTAGTCACCCAGCCACTCTGGGTGATGTACAGCGTACAATAAAACAGTTTAAAACAATAAAATTCTACAATAAAAACATTTTCTAAAATACCCTAACCCACCCCAAATGCCTGCCTGAACAACCACATTTTTAATGCACGACGGAAGCTCATTAAAGAGGTATATTATATTAAAGGTATATTATATTAAATATAATATAATAGGCCAGTTTAGATCATGTTCAGTGGTGACTGGCAAAGGCCCATCCAAGTCAGAGGTAGCGCACATCCTGTATATGCAGAAGGTCCCTGATTCATTCTCCAGGATCTCCACTTAAAGGATCACAGGTAGGATGACTGGGAATGACTGCTACCTGGGACCTTGGAGAGTTGCTGTTAGTTGGAGTAAATTGAGGTTAGGGAACCTTTTTCCTATGAAGGGCCATTGACCTTCAGGAAAAGTCAATCAGGGCCTGCACCTGATGGTGGATGGAGCCAGAAGGAAAAGCAAATAGAACCAGAGTCCAAAGTAGGTGGACTGTGCATCACTGCAGGATGACAAAGCTCATTCTCTCTGTATGCCACCTCATCCCTTCTCTACCTCTCTGTCTCTCACAGAAACACACACATGAACAGGAAGAAGAAGCAATTTCCAGAGGGGAAATTGAGAGAGCATGAGTGGGCCCACACAGCATCCAGAGAGTTGCATACAGAAGTAATACTGAGGTGCATACAAAAGTAGGCTGAGAGTCACATGTAACTCAGGAGAACATAATACTGGTCTAGACTGACCCATGATGTGATTCTTCTGTATTAGGTAGCTTCCTATATCCAACCATAGAATCCATACTGGATGATAGATTGTATTTTACAGATAATAAAATATTCAAACACATCAATGCTGTCTTCCATATGGTCCTATCCGTGACATTATCAAAGTAGTGTAATTTGACTCCCCTCCTATCTTGATTCAGACATTTAAGAGGCCTAACAGGAAAAAATAAAAATAAAATGTTAGTTACTCATGATCTAAATATGACAGAGATTTTTGTTACCTAGCAGCTGTTTATATTGGCTTTCTCACTAATATATTTATTTCTTTGAAGTGTTCTCTTTCATTTGAAAAAGATGAGCATGACGCAAAAGAGGAAATATATGATAACAGTTGGTGGCAATACAAGAAGCATTTATCATGCCATTTAGTGATTTAAATAATTTGAAAAGATACATATATATATATATATATAAGAGTGGTTTCTTTTATGCTTATCATAGCTGGCTTATTGGCAATGAAATCCTCGGTCATCATTACAAAAGCTTTCTACTCTTTCTACTGATTTCATGACTGTGTGGATAGAACATGACAGAGTGTTCAAAAGAATGCCAGAAACTGACAGCCAAAATTACAGTGCTAGATTCTAGTCTTGCATTTGCACTAGAACTCTGTTAGTAACAAAATACTGATTTATACCTCCACAAGAGATTCAGCCCAGTTATGTCTAGGTAATTCTTTTTTATGCATTTCATTTGTAGATTAAATCAAGAACCTACTGGTGTAAAATATACTGTCTGTCTACTCAGTAATTATTTATTAGCAATAATTGTTTATTAATAATGGGTTGGATCCAGACTTTTCACCATGCTTAAAGTAGACCCATTGAAATCAATGGGACTTAAGATGGGGTGGTTTCAAGTGGAGGGCTCCTACCGCTACCAATCAAAAGACATTGTGTGACTAGCCTGTCTTTTCCTCCTTAATTGGTTTTTTCTAGTAAGAAAAAAGATGGAGGAAGTGGTGGGAATGCAGAGGAGGGCTACAAATAGAAGATAACATTGTCCAGACCCCCATAAAATTCTGTGAATGCGGTGGTGTGATTGCACAATAAAAGCCTCATCTGGAAGCACTGGAGGAGAGCAATCCTATGTCCCCTAGACAGCATCTAGGAGATAGGATTTTTTGGTTTCCTGGCTCTGAACTCATAGACAGCGCTATGTGCTCGGAGCTGGGAAACCGTGCTCCCTGCCCCTCCCACTCTTGGTGGTGCGGAGAGAATCGTGCCTGCTGCTCCTCTGTGCATGTAACATGGAGAACGGAGAAGGTGAAACGGGAGCGTCCCTGGGAGCGGGGAGGGGAGGAGACCATGAAAGCTCAGGCCCATTCCCACCCCATCCCAGAAGCCATGCTTGGATGCTCCAAATTAGGTGTGTAAAGCAAACTTCAGGGCAGCTGGAGCATGTAGGGAATCCTCTCTCCTGTGCTTCTGCCACCCTGCATTGGATAGGTGGTCGCTGCCAACTTCAGTTCAGAGGAGGCCAGAGGCAACTGACGATCTCAATAGCATTGTGCCCCAAGTCATGACTAAGGTAAGTCCCATTGAATTCAGTGGGTCTGTTTTAAGCATGAGTAAGTCTGTATCCAAACCAAAGATTACCAGGTGTGAAATAAGGATCATGAAGCATTTAAATATGTTGTAGAAATGAGAAATAATAATGCAAATAAATTTGGAGGGGAATAAAAAAGAAGAAAGGACAGGAAGGCCTGGCGTGCTATGGTCCATGGGGTCACGAAGAGTCAGACATGACTGAACAACAACAAAAAAGAAGCAAACACAGATATTTTTGTAGCCATCTAACCTTCAAGCCAGACACTATCTTAATTTTGAGCTATATTTTTAAAACTTTAAAAGACTCCTATGATAGGCAAATGGAAATAGGAACCAAAATGTTTAATGGATGATTGCATCTGGTGCGGGGTGGCGGGGAGGAAAAAGCAGCCATTTTATATTTTCTCAGCATTCCCCCAAGAATTACTTAGTCCTACAATTATGCAGTCTCCAAGAAAAATCCCTGTAAGTCAGTTCTCCAGTCTCTTGACTGCTTCATTTATAACGTTTCCAGCAACAGATAACATTACACCATCTGAAGATATCTTTTCCCATTCCATTATTAGATATTCCTTAGAGGTCCAAGAGCCAAACTAGAAAAACTCCCAAGGGGTCTTATCTATATCATCTATATCTACATCTATATGTACATACATATATGTATGTGTGTATGTGTTGTGTGTGTCAGAAAGAATAGCAGCTCTGGGGAGGAGATGGGTGGATTAAGATGAGAAAATGACATAGGGAAATGGATTACCACCCCCACCCCTCCAGAATGATGCCCCTAATCTGATTACACTCCCACAGCTGTTTGTAGCTTCTGGGAATAATGCTACATCATCATATAATATTGTTCCCAGATGGCTTCTGGGAAATAGAAACTGCTCTGCTTGTTAATACTACAAATCTGCAGTGACTGTAGTGAAAACCGCTAAGAAAAGGGAGTGATTTTGCTGCCTTTTCATTCCTTTACCACCCCCAAATTTCAAGTCATGTTGTTTAGCTGAGAATTTTAGGCTTACCTTTAACTTTTCTCATCCAGACCTCTGTACCATACATAACTACACTATGGCTACTGCTTTCCTCCACCACTTGAAGCCCCATCTTACAACCACCTTCTCCTCCAATTACCACTATGGATCACATAGTTCACACTTATAGTGGCCCTGGTGCAAGTGTCTTGATAGTGTGTGAGAACTGGGCATGCCACTGAAACTCAAAATTAGGTGGTTTGTTGGTAAAATCTACTATGTTCGAGATGGCCATAAGTATACTGAGCCTGGATGGTTATCTAATGAACTTTCGTATTTTTGTTATTCAAACCAAAATTGATAACGGACACTCACATGGTCTGCATGCCTGAGGGTGCAATCCTATGCATGCTTTGGCCAGAAAAAGTCCCTACAACTCCCAGCATTCCCCAGCCACCATGGGAGTTGTAGGCCTTTTTTTTGTCTAAACTTGCATAGGATTGCACTTTAGGGCATCTAGATGCCACAATTTATGTGCGTGTCTTGATGTTATTTGGTTTAACACTTTACTTTCTGAAGGAAATGTAACTGCCTCATTTGCAATGCTCTCTTGTGATATGATGCCACTTAACCCTTTAGTTACTATTTCCCAAAGCAAACAGTGTACAAGTTTGGATTTGAAAACTGAAGGAACAGCCATGTAGGTTAGTTTCCAGCCTTCTTCAATTTTAATTTATTAATGTGTGGCTTCTGGTTCTCAGAAAGAACACCTCTGTGTAAGTGCTGGCTAGCTGAGAGCAATACACTTTAAGAATGTGGCGATCACAAGTTACAAACAGTTGTGTCTATACCATGTAACCACTCCCTGGGTTTAGGAGTGGGCAGAATGTAGATCTCCAGATGTGTTGGACTTCAACTCTCAGAAGCCCCTGCCAGAATGACCAATGGTCAAGAATGCTGGGAGTTGAAGTCCAAAACATCTGGATAGGTACTTTCTGCCCACCGCTGCCCTAGATGGCCCCTTCTGTCCAGCTGCTTGGCATTCCCTTCGTTGCTGGCACAGGGAGTGGAATGCTGTTACTTTTAAAACATGGGGACATGTACTCTTCTTCCAATGTTTTTTTTATCACATGTTTTGAGGATTTACTCTTCTACACATAGTCTTGATGGACAGGACATTTATCTTGGCAGATATTGCAATGCCGTGTTTCAGAACAAACATGCATCATGAGTTGTTTACAGAAACCACATTTGGAGTGACTTGGTCCTTGAGTACCATCTGGCCACACACCTTCAAAAGTTTGAAAGGTACTCTTTACATTCCCATTATCATGCAATTCACATTCTGTTTCTCATTTGTCTCATGTATACCATAGCTATTTGTGACAGGCAGAATCCACCATTGGCACATTAGCCATTGAAATAGGGCTGGGAGAAATTGCCTGCCTCATTTGTGTGTGCAGATGAGCTGAGCAGACACACTTTTTCTAAGCTGTACAGCAGAGGGTGACATTAGGCAGCAGGAGTTTGACATGTGGGGAGCAGTGGGATAAGAGGGAGAGCACAGTTGGCCAGCAACAGCTTTGTTGTGGGATACAAGCAGCATTGCCAGAGCTGTGTAACCCAAAAAATCCAAGGAAATTTAAAAGAACTTTGATTTGATTTCTTTTTACAGGTCTTTTGCAGATCATTAATTTGCAGGTGAATTCAGGCAGATGTGGTCTTCCCCATCCCTTTTTTCCCATGGCAGCCCATGACACAGAGACTCAGGTCACCCTGCTGAATGGGGGGGGGGTTTGATATGCAGGGGGAGGGGATCTCCCAAAGTCACGTGGAGGGATCTTCTGCAAGTGGAGGCCTTTCAGAAGGTCCCTTCTTCTTGCAGAAGGCAGATCCTGGATCCAATCCTAGAAGGTCCCTAGAAGAATTTCAGGGGCAGTTTCCAATGGGAGCGAAGAAGAGTTTTGGAGAAAATCCCTCCTCCCACCCAAGACTTCTCTGCTGTAAATTATACCTTCTCAGCCCTATTTGTACAGGAGAAACAGTGGTTGAACTTTGAAGACATGTGGCAGTAGTGGCATTCCATCATTAAGAGTTGGATCTAGAGTAAGTTAGTGTTGGACTTCTTTCAGCCTAAGGGCTGAATTCCATTTTGGAGAGGATCTTAGAGGCAGCATTCCTGTGGTGGGTGGTGACAAAGGCAAAGGGGGTAGGGCCAAATACCAGCATATTTAACCTTTAGGGCACAATCCTATGCAGGTTTAGACAGAAAGAAGTCCTACAACTCCCAGCATTCCCCAGCCTAATGGTTGGCTTTGTTTGTTTGTTTCAGAGGCTGCTCATACCAGAAAGGTCAAAGGTTCAGCCAGAAATGAGAAATCTCACTAGCATTTAAGGTGAAATGAGCTAACGGGAGGGTTAGATGTTTGGCCTAGGAATCTAGCATTTCAGAGAGGAAAAGAGCTCACAGGAAGCTCAAAAGTTCAGACTAGGAACTTAACATTTAAAGAGGGAAGTGAGTTCTCAGGAGAGTCAAAGTTTCAGCCTAGAAACTTGGTAATTAAGGAAAAATAGAATTATAATAGGGACTCTACTATTCTTCTGATTGGCTAAAAGATTGGGAGGGTAAGCGAAAATACTGTATATAGGTAAAGCTGGGAGATATATTTAGGATATCTAAGGGGCAGGGAGTTAAGGATCAGACCAAGATATGGAATTGGATGAAGAGAGAATTTAGAGACCCAGAACTGAAGTTAGAGTACTATTGCACAAAGAACCTAGGATGGAGGTCAACTGTAGAAGCTGAAATGAGAGAGCTGAAAGCTTCATTGATAAGTATTGGCTGGGTTAGGGAAAGAGTCTAGAACAGGTTTCACTGGATGCATTTATCTCTGATTATTTTTATTCACTCTTATAGTTAATTAGTCAAACTATTCTAAACTTTGTGGTTCTTTTTTCTAAAAATGTGTTGCCTGACTAAACCTTTTAAGCAAAGGCTTTGGAATGACCATGTCCAAGGCCTTGTTATTCACCTCATATCACACTATCCTGCACAGTGAGTTGGATGGCCCAGGTTAAAAGGTTGTTAAGTGGAGACAGCCAGGAAATAAAGACATTCACTTGGTGGCAGCAGTGATGGCCAAGTCAGAAGGACTGGGTTACCTAGTTTGTTCCCCTTTCCTCCCTCTGATGGTGCAGGCTATAGCCTGTCACATCCCACTCCCCCAAACCAATGGGACAAATTAGCCATTAGATGAAAATGTCCCATTGATTTCAATGAGACTAAAGCACGACTAACATAAGCTACAAGCTTTTACACATTTACCTGGGAATAAGTCTCATTGAATTCGATGGGGTTTATTTCTGAAAAGACATGTATAGGATTGCAGTGTCTGGATCCAAGAGCAAAATTTTACATTATGCAGGAGTTGCACCACATCATGAGCAGATATGGAAACTCAGATATTTAGGACTGTATTTTATGCAATATTTTCTCTTCCAAACATGAGCGTGATCTTTATCAAAGAGGGTGATGTTGGTGTCTTTCTGATCCCCACAATTGTACTATCTCAGTGAGCTTGGGATACTGTGTGATGTAAGTAACAACTACACCGTGGATTCTTTTGCATAGTAAGAAATATGATAACGTTTCCAAAGAGGCAACAATGAAAGTCGGATTGGGCACAACACCATTTATCTCTATACTTGCAGCATCTCAGTGCAAATGTGCAAAATTGTATGTTTTAGTGCAACAGTTTTCAAAACAATGGATACAAAAGGGTCTATTATGCTGAAAGTTCCAATGTATGTGCTCAGAGAGCATCATGGCTCTTTAGTACAAGGTGGGGATTTAGAGTAGAGAGAGACCAAAAAGAAAAGCAGACACGTGTTGGAAGATGATTTAACCTTAACCTGACCTGCTGACATTTTTAGAGCACAAAAAATTAGTAGAGTGCTGACTTGTGCTCAAGGTGAACCTCTATGGGGGAAGCAAGGAATACAAATGATAAGGTTGCAGGAAGAGAAAAACTGAAAAGGAAAGATGATCAAACCAGGAATAAAAGGGCTCCTGACAGGTGGAGAAACAAAAATCCATGATTTCCTTTGTTACTCCTTCTAGGGCAGAGAAGGTTCAATTCAAAGGATTGTCTTACTTGCTAGAGATGTCTTACTTGCTTTTAGTTGATAAAATATATTTCCAGCGCCCATCTTCAACAAAAAAAAAGAAGATGTATGTTCCCTTGAAAGATCACCAGAATATTTTGTTGTTCTTACCTTGTTTGCATATTTGTTATGGAAATGAAAATGTATCATTCTAGTAAATTTGGTTTTAGGGTTCAGGTATGTGAGCAGCCCAAACCAACATTATATGCAAAAAACAATTAGGTAGCATATGCAATACTAACTTACTTCAGAGGTATTTTTATCAGTGGTGTTGCTAAGGCCAGTATGGATGATCTGTGGCCAAATACCTTAATATCAGCCTGAGAACCACAGCAGGGTTTTTTTTTTTTTTTTCAGATGTACTGGGTTTTTTCAGATGCATATATGCCTATGCTATAGAATAAGTGTGTAACCCACTGGTATATTTTCTTTAAGAATTCTGAGTAGGAATATTCCTGCACATGCTCAATAAAGGAGTGAGATAGGGAATGGCCACCATTTTAGGCAGTTACCAAAATTTCAGTGTGGAAGAAGCTTGCTTTCTCCTCCCTGTAAGACCCTTGAGACAGGTTAGTAGGGAGGTTTCCTTTGGAAATTTTTTTAAAGAGTCATTATTATTATTTTTTTTTTACAAACACGATGAGTTCTTATTTATGTTCTTTTATATTATATAAAGGGCTGTTTAACAAGTTGTTCCTGTGTTGCTGAATCCTGGTCCATTTTGAGAAGATTGTTGCAGAGCTGGAGTGAACAGAGTAGAGACTGTTTTCTTTCTTTCTTTGGCCCGCAGAAAAATCAAGCTTCAGAGAGAAGTTTTATTAATATTTTTGTTGTGGACTCAAGCTGAAAGACAGAATTTTGGAAGGGCTGTGCTATGTGTTACTGTTCTGATGATAAGTGTATTGTTATGCATGTAAAAGTATTGCATGTGCATTATTTTTTTTTTAATGAAGAAATTAAAATGATATATGTTAATTGTCCCTGGATAAAGCCTTTGCTGTGAGTCCCTTTAGAGACCCTGAAGAAAAGTGTTACAAATGCACAATGTGAGGGTGGGAGGAGCAGTTCCCACTCCTGACATACGCAGATTCATTAGAAAGGTTGAATATAGGGATGTCAGAGAATTCCGCCATGGATCTCGGGGAAATCCCCGAAATCTGTGGCGGAACGGTCTGCCCCCCCGCCCCCCCGGGACCAGACTTACCTGGGGCGGATCTTCCTGGAGGCGGCGGCTGCGGTGGCGGCTGTAGCGGCCGGTCTTCCGACCGGCTGCCACCACCACCGCCATTTCCAGTTAAAAAAAAAAAAATTTATGTAGCCTATCGCGGCTAGGTTTAAACAAAAAAACATGATAGGCTACGTAAATGTTTACGTAGCCTATCACGGCTGACTTAAAAAAACAAAACAAAAACAACAACATGCGTACACAAATGGCGGCAGCCACGGATTCAAGATTTATGTAGACTAAGACGGCGAAAATAAGGGGAACACAAATAGTGTACGCGCGTTTTTTTTTTTTTTTAAGTCAGCCGTGATAGGCTACATAAACATTTACGTAGCCTATCACAGCTGACTGCAGGGACGCAAACGGCGGTGGCTACAGCCGCCGCCATTTGCATCCCTGCTAGCCAGCGGCCGGATGTCCGGCTGCTGGCGGAGCCGGCCGGCGGCTCCGCAGAATCCCTGCAGAGCACAGCTGGCCGGCCAGGATTCCGGGGGGGGGGAGGAACGGAGCGCCTCCCCCCTCGTCCAGGATTCCGGGGGGAGGGACGGAGCGCCTCCCCCCCCACCATCAGCATAATCTGCGAAAGGTAAGTGCCTTTCGTACATCCCTAGTTGAACAGAGCTCTCACAAGCAGAGCTATCCATGCCAGGGCTTTGTCCCAACATTCTAATGAAGACATAGGGTGTTGAACCTCTTTCAGCCTGGGGGCTGAATTCCATTTGGGAGAATCTCTCAAGGCCTGCATTCTAGTAGAGGGCAGCGCCAAAGGCAAAAGGGGTGGAGCCAAAAAACAAAGGGGAGGGGCCCAAGGTACCATAAATACCAGCATATTGTAACTTAAAGCTCTTACTGCTAGGAACTAAGCCTTAGGAGAGGCATTCAAACCTTTTAGAATGGGGGGAAAATTGCACAAAAACTGGGAGACCACCAAATGATTGGTGGGAGGGGGGGAGGGGGGGCAAGGATGGGGGCATGGCCTATGGAACCCTGGAAGGCCAGACTGGGACTTCAGACACATTGGGTGTTGTCTCTGTGAGCCTAAGGTTCTGCATCCCTGATGTATAGGGTAAGCCACCTCTCCACCTTCCTTCATTCTACATGCCTAGCAACATCTGAAAAGGTCTTGTGTGAGGCACAAGCCAGAAGGAGGTGTCTGCATAATTCAGGAACACTTCATACTGCATCATTTCATTGCAGGTCCTGCTTGTTCACGTACTAAGAGAAAATAGATACAGATGACTCTTTAACACGGTCTCAGTGTTCTTTTTACATTTTCTGAAAAATGTGTTTGAACATACAGGCATGACAAGTGGAATATGATATTGGTATAAAGCAAGATGAACCTTGATTAATGAAAAGAGTCAAGAAATTCAATTAATAAAAAGAAGTTGGACAAATAGAGGAAGAAAGAGGAGAAGGAAAAAAACAACAGAGTCTAGATTTAGTTGGTTGGTGTTAAGAAAGCATTCCAAACGGTCAATATTCTGACTAAAAATCTGAATATGACACTCATCGGATTGAACATCACCTTTCCAAAGTTATGGGGCTGTTTATGAAACTTGGTGGCAGCTTTTGCAGGGTCAGCTACCTTGTGAGGAGAGGCATATGGTGTTCTTTGTAATACTGATTTGCAAACATACAAGCTAAGCAGGGAGGAGCAGACAGGTCGCCCCTCAGGAAGCAGTGCTGGTTCTTAAAGCAGCCCCTCATGCCTGGTTCTTGCCAAGCAGCTGCAAATATGTACATATATGGATATTGTTCTTAGGCCAGCTTCAAGTGGTCTTTTCTCCCCCACTTGGTGCATACACTATCCCAGAAGGAGACTGGCCCTTTGGCCTTCACTGAGGCATGTATGGATGACCTACATTTGAAACTGAGCTTGACTGTCTATTATCAGCACCCGTTGCCACTAAAACGATGCAGCAGTATGACCGTGATTTGATTAGGAAATGACCTGTTTGTTTCTGTAGCTTTGTTATATTGCTCATCCTGAGATCAACTCAACTTCCCAGATATTACTCTTCCTATGTCACTTAGCCCCTTCATGGATCACTGCCTTGTTGTGGTGAAGGGGCTTGCGTAACTCAGTGAAGCCATAAGCTACGCTGTGCGGGGCCACCCAAGACGGACAGGTCATGGCAGAGAGTTCTGACAAAATGTGGTCCACTGGAGAAGGAAATGGCAACCCACTCCAGTATTCCTGCCAAGGAAACCCCATGGAATGTATCACAAGGGTAAAAGAGATGACGCCGGAAGATGAGCCCCTCAGGTCGGAAGGTGTCCAATATACTACTGGGGAAGAGAAGAGGGACTTTCCAAGTAGTGCCAGAAAGAGTGAAGCGGCTGGGCCAAAGCCGAAAGGACACTCAGCTGTGAATGTGTCTGGTAGTGAAAAGAAAATCCGATGCTGTAAAGAACAATATTGTTTAGGAACCTGGAATGTAAGATCAATGAATCAAGGTAAGCTGGAGGTGGTCAAACATGAGATGTCAAGATTGAACATCGACATCTTGGGAATCAGAGAACTAAAATGGACAGGCATGGGCGAATTTAATTCAGGTGACCATTATATCTACTACTGTGGGCAAGAATCCCTTAGAAGAAATGGAGTAGCACTCATAGTCAATAAAAGGGTGAGAAAAGCAGTACTGGAGTACAATCTGGGGTACAAACGATAGAATGATCTCAGTACGAATCCAAGGCAAACCATTCAACATCACAGTAATTCAAGCCTATTTCCCAACCACTGAGACTGAAGAAGCTGAGGTTGATCGGTTCTATGAAGACCTACAACACCTTCTAGAACTAAACACCAAAAAAAGATGTCCTTTTCATCATAGGGGATTGGAATGCCAAAGTAGGAAGTCAAGAAATAACCGGGTTAACAGGCAAGCATGTCCTTGTTCTTTTATTTTCTTGGGCTCCAAGATCACCGCAGATGGTGACTGTAGCCATGAAATTAAAAGACGCTTGCTCCTTGGGAGGAAAGCTATGGCAAACCTAGACAGCATAGTAAGAAGCAGAGACACCACCTTGGTGACAAAGGTTTGTATAAAGCTATGGTTTTCCCAGTTGCAACGTATGGCTGCGAGAGCTGGACTATAAGGAAGGCTGAGCGCCAAAGAATTGATGCTTTCGAACTGTGGTGCTGGAGAAGATTCTTATGAGTCCCCTGGACTGCAAGGAGGTCAGATCAGTCCATCCTAAAGGAAATCAACCCTGACTGCTCATTGGAAGGACAGATACTGAAGCTGAAGCTCAAATATTTTGGCCACCTAATGCGAAGAGAAAACTCCCTGGGAAAGACCCTGATGCTGGGAAAGATTGAAGGCAAAAGGAGAAGGGGACGGCAGAGAATGAGATGGCTAGATAGCATCACCGATGCGATGAATATGAACTTGAGCACACTCCGGGAGAGAGCAGAGGACAGGAAGGCCTGGTGTGCTATGGTCAATGGGGTCACGAAGAGTCGGACACGACTTAACGACTGAACAACAAATGTCACTTAGAGATGATAAGCCACAAGCCAAATATTGCTGATTTGTTCCCAAGATGCTGCTGACTGGTACCACTTTTGTACTGTTGATTTTCCTTCCTTTCAATTAATAAAGTTCATGAGGTCATGCTGTTTCTCTTAAACAACTTCTCCATCTTTATCAGTATTAATAGGGCCTCCCAGCTGGGTGTTATGTTGTTATCAGCAAATTTCACAGAGAGACTCATACTTCTTTTTTCAAGGTCACCAAAGGAAGCATCAAATTGCTTTGAAACTCATCCTCCAATTCCTGTTTATTTTTTGTCAAGGGTCAGACCCAGGTGTGGCATTTTGTCATGGACCAGAACCATTGTCCTTCGAGGAACCTGAGCTCTCATCTTCAGAAGAAAAGCTCTTGAGTTAACTGTTCAGGGAGGTGACTCAGTTTTGCAAAGCATCACAAGACTTCCACCTCCTCAGGACCCAGTTCTCCAGGAAGACCCCAGGAACCTGCCCCCTGCATCTAGAGAAGGTCACATTGCCATCCTCAGATTCTGAGGACTCCAGCAGTGATGACACCAAGATGCCACAGCTACCCCTATATCATTGCAGCCTGAGGCATCTAAAACAGACCAGGCCCCTTTAAGGGAAAAGACCTTAGTCAGTGTGGAGGTGGGGCTAACCAGCATAAGGAAGTCAAGCCACCTACTTTAGGCTCAGTCATGATCTGCTGCTTGTTGGAGCAACAGCCAGACAAGCTTGTCTGGCTTCCCTTCCCAGCATTGCTGAGAACTCTCCATGGTGCTTTCCTGTTCCTGCCTTCCTGGGAAACCTGACTTGCCCTAAACCCTACAAAAACCCAATCCATTCCATAGTAGAACCCTGTAACCCAGGGTTCACCAGCACCCAACAGCACTTGGCCCTCAGATCATCAGATGACAAGGGTAGGAGAGAACACATTTCAGGTTTTTCAGCCAAGTTTAAAGTCCCCCCTTTGTAGAAAGCACTATAGATTAAGTCCACTTTGCAACCCAGGCACACTCCTTTAAATGTTTCAGTGTAGTGTGTGAGAAGGAAGTTGTGGCCCAACCAGCCTTTTCAGGTCCTGTTATCTGACCCTTTCTTTACCTTCTGTGTGGCTTAACTGGAATTCTTCTTGTTACCAGAGATGAAGGGGATGCAGAGGTAGCTGGAGAGAGGGATCGGGTCTTACTTATGAATAGACACATATGGGATTGGTGTTAAAGGAGTCTAGTGGGAACCCTAATGCAAAATGACAACGCTAATTATGTGAACAGCATTTGTTGTGGTTACAAAATAACCATAGCAATGTTAATAACAATTTTATTTATGTATTTTATCTTGTTTTTGCAGTCTGCACTGGAAACTGGAAACCTTTTAAATAAATAAGTATATAACTAAACAATCCAATCCAAAGTGACACCCTAACTTTCTGTGTCTCAACCGGCCCTTCATTTCTCCTCCCCCTCCCAGCTAAAACAATGGGTCTGAGAAGCATAGGATTTGCTGTAATTCTGTTCCTCCCATCATATGTCCCCATTGCCACCCCATTATGCCACCCCTCTGCCGGTAGACTTTTGGCAGTGGTAGGAATGCACCAGCGTAGCATTCTGCTGGAAAATCCCTGATGTCGTGCTGGTATATTTTCAGGATATATAGACACAGGGGGCTTCCAATGAATCCTAAAGCTGCCCAGCCTGTGAACTATAGGCCTGTGTCATAAACCATTTCAGGGTGGGGGTGGGGACTCTCCAGGTTATCTCATTGTGCAATCATTTATGTTCATGCAAATTCTCTACCCTTGGACATAATAATAAAACTGATGATGGTAAATGCTTACTTGGTTCTGCTGAGCTCAAGGTATTTTCTTCCCAAGTGTGCATAGCGATGTGAGATCTCAAAATTTGTCTTCAGAAAAGAAGTAATTTCAAGGGGCAAAATAACTGAAACACAAAAATGAGGCATCAGAAAGGAGCAGTAAGTGAAATAATAAATAAACCCACCATAAGAAGAAACAGCAGCACAGCTTTCCCAATGCATTGCAAAAATATATTTATCAGCTGAAGAGTTCTTATCTGTTTAATAATAATAATAGTTTTTTTTTGTTGTTGTTGTTTATTCATTCAGTCGCTTCTGACTCTTCGTGACTTCATGGACCAGCCCACGCCAGAGCTTCCTGTCAGCCGTCGCCACCCCCAGCTCCCCAAAGGTCAAGTCCGTCACCTCCAGAATATCATCCATCCATCTTGCCCTTTGTTGGCCCGTCTTCCTTTTGCCTTCCACTTTCCCTAGCATCAGCATCTTCTCCAGGGTATCCTGTCTTCTCATGATGTGGCCAAAGTACTTCAGTTTTGCCTTTAATATCATCCCCTCAAGTGAGCAGTCCGGCTTTATTTCCTGGAGTATGGACTGGTTTGATCTTCTTGCAGTCCAAAGCACTCTCAGAATTTTCTTCCAACACCACAGTTCAAACGCATCTATCTTCCTTTGCTCAGCCTTCCTTAAGATCCAGCTCTCGTATCCATAGGATACTATGGGGAATACCATTGCTTGAACTATGCAGACCTTTGTTGTCAGTGTGATGTCTCTGCTCTTATCTATTTTATCAAGATTTGTCATTGCTCTCTCCTCCCAAGAAGTAAATGTCTTCTGATTTCCTGGCTGCAGTCAGCGTCTGCAGTAATCTTTGCACCTAGAAAGACAGAGTCTGTCACTGCCTCCATGTTTTTTCCCTCTATTTGCCAGTTCTCAATCAAGCTGGTTGCCATAATCTTGTTTTTTTTGAGGTTGAACTGCAACCCAGCTTTTGCACTTTCTTCTTTCACCTTCGTCATAAGGTTCCTCAGCTCCTCCTCGCTTTCAGCCATCAAAGTGCTATCATCTGCATATC
The DNA here is from genome assembly GCF_057233095.1 of Heloderma suspectum. Taxonomy (NCBI): domain Eukaryota; kingdom Metazoa; phylum Chordata; class Lepidosauria; order Squamata; family Helodermatidae; genus Heloderma; species Heloderma suspectum. The sequence continues at coordinate 189,536,555 of NC_139461.1, forward strand.
TGAGATTGCTGTTTCTTCCAGCAATTTTAGCTCCAGCCTTGGCTTCATCAAGCCCAGCACGTCACATGATGTGTTCTGCGTACGGGTTGAATAGGTAGGGTGAGAGTATACAACCCTGCCGTACTCCTTTCCCAATCTTAAACCAGTCCGTTGTTCCATGGTCTGTTCTTACCGTTGCTACTTGGTCGTTATACAGATTCCTCTGGAGGCACACAAGATGACTTGGTATCTGCATACCACACAGTATGATCCATACTGATCCTCACAGTCAAAGGCTTTAGAATAGTCAATAAAACAGAAATAGATGTTTTTCTGAAACTCCCTGGCTTTCTCCATTATCCAGCGGATATTGGCAATTTGGCCTCTAGTTCCTCTGCCTTTTCTAAACCCAGCTTGTACATCTGGCAATTCTCGTTCCATGAATTGCTGGAGTCTACCTTGCAAGATCTTGAGCATTACCTTACTGGCATGTGAAATAAGTAGGGATGTACGAAAGTCACTTACCTTTTCGCAGCTTGGCTTTGCGGTGAGGGGGAGGCGCTTCGCTTTCCCCCCCAAAGTTCAGGCGAAGGGGGGGGAGGCTTCCTGTCTCGCTCGGTCGAAATTCAGGCCAGGGGGGAGGCTTCCCGCCTCGCCCGGCTGAAATTCAGGCCGGGGAGAAGCGCCCTGTCTCACTGGCCGCGAAACAAAAAGTAAAAAAAAAAAAAAAAAAGACCCCGTGATAGGCTACGTAATGATTTACGTAGCCTATCACGGCTAGATTTCCAAAGTCAGCCGTGATAGGCTATGTAAATCGTCACGTAGCCTATCACGGGTGACTTTGGAAAAAAAAAAAAAGCGCGTACGCAAATGGCGGCGGCCCATGGGCGCCGCCATTTGCGTTCCTTATTTTGGCACGTCTAGTCTACGTAAAGATTTACGTAGACTACGGTGAAAATAAGGGCAACGCAAATACCGTGCCCTTATTTTCGCCGTAGTCTACGTAAATCTTTACGTAGACTAGACGTGCTAAAATAAGGAACGCAAATGGCGGCGCCCATGGGCCGCTGCCATTTGCGTACGTGCTTTTTTTTTTTTTCAAAGTCACCCGTGATAGGTTACGTGACGATTTACGTAACCTATCACGGCTGTCTTTGGAAATCTAGCCGTGATAGGCTGCGTAAATCGTTACGTAGCCTATCACGGGGTTGTTGTTGTTTTTTCTTCAGCTGTAATGGCGGCGGTGGCAGCCGGTCGAAAGACCGGCTGCTGCCCCCGCCCCCGCCAAAAGCCCGCCGAACCGCCGCCGGGACCTGCTGCCGGGAGGGACATTCAGCTACGGTAAGTCCCATCCCGGGGGGGGGTGGCGGGGTGGTGGTGGAGAATTTCACCGCCGATTTTGGGGGGCCGAATGCGTTGGCGCTCGGCCCCCCGAATATTCGGGGAGAAATTCTCCGCCATCCCTAGAAATAAGTGCCACTGTTCGATAGTTTGAACATTCTTTGGTGCTTCCCTTTTTTGGTATAGGGATATAAGTTGATTTTTTCCAATCTGTTGGCCACTCTTGTGTTTTCCAAATTTGCTGGCATATGGCATGCATCACCTTGACAGCATCATCTTGCAAGATTTTAAACAGTTCAGCTGGGATACCGTCATCTCCTGCTGCCTTGTTATTAGCAATGCTTCTTAAGGCCCATTCAACCTCACTCTTCAGGATGTCTGGCTCTAACTCACTGACCACACCATCAAATCTATCCCCGATATTATTATCCTTCCTATACAGATCTTCCTTATATTCTTGCCGTTTTTTCTTGATCTCTTCTGCTTCTGTTAGGTCCTTGGCATCTTTGTTTTTGATCATACCCATTTTTGCCTGGAATTTACCTCCGATGTTTCTAATTTTCTGGAAGAGGTCTCTTGTCCTTCCTATTCTATTATCTTCTTCCACTTCTGTGCATTGCTTGTTTAAAAATAATTCCTTATCTCTTCTGGCTAACCTCTGGAATTTTGCATTTAATTGGGCATATCTCCCCCTGTCACTGTTGCCTTTTGCTTTCCTTCTTTTGTGGGCTGCTTCCAGTGTCTCAGCAGACAGCCATCTTGCCTTCTTGGTTTTCTTTTTGTTTGGGACGTTTTTTGTTGCCGCCTCCTGAACAATGTTGCGAACTTCTGTCCATAGTCTTCCAGGACCCCATCTACTAAATCTAGTCCCTGAAATCTATTCTTCACCTCCACTGCATATTCATTAGGAATATTAGTGAGCTCATATCTAAATGCATAGCACGATATTTTTCAAAAACCATGTAAGAATATAATAATGAGACATATAATCTGCAGTCTCAAATTATTTACACATGAATAAAATTTTATTTATTACATTTCTATACTGTCCAATAGCCAAAGCTCTCCGCGCAGTTTACAAAACAAGACTTAAGCATAACAAAACATAAGAATATTTGAAAGTTTAAACCAGAATGAAATATATAACAAACACATTGAAGGAAGAAAAGGAACAGGAACCCTCCTGCAACCCCAAATCTCATACTGAAATATACTATAAACTGTAAAATTCCAAACTTGTTTTTACTCCTTAGTAAAAACTGCTCTAACCCCCCCGCCTCCATTCTGCAGCTAATTTAAGCAATCTGAAATGCAGCCAGCCTAACACAGTATTGATTTGATTATTTTCTAAAACACTGGCCCCTCACTCAATTAAGATGAACAATATTTCAGTCCCAACTTTTAATGCAAAATGTTACCTAGGGTGTATACGATTATAACGTACATATGTTGTTGTTGTTCAGTCGTTCAGTCGTGTCCGACTCTTTGTGACCCCATGGACCATAGCACGCCAGGCCTTCCTGTCCTGCGCTCTCTCCCGGAGCGTGCTCAAGTTCATATTCATTGCATCCGTGATGCTATCTAGCCATCTCATCCTCTGCCGTCCCCTTCTCCTTTTGCCTTCAGTCTTTACTATGTATATAATTGCTCGGCATTATTTAAATGTCAAGACCACTGTGTATAATACAATGTAGAAACTATTTCTTATTTAAATGTATAAAGTCCAATGCACCTAACAGTTATTGTTTCCCCCAAATCCAGAATCCCTTGGGACTGGGAGTATCCCATTGTAAAAGAAACATACAACTGTGCTTCAGAACACACCTACGATAAGCCTTACTCTTTTCTATAGCCTCATTTTAAAGACATATAATCTATATTCTCATTTAAGGCTTGCAAACTGTTTAACAAAGCCTCAGAATCCATTCTGTTTCCTTCCTGGTTTCCTTTTAAATAGCTCTTTTTGTTTTATTAGACGAAGCTACTCTACATCCCAGTATCACTGGATTCTTGCCTTATGTCTGTGATAAAGTGCATGAAATAAGATTGTGGCGAATGAAGAGTTAGCAGCTGTAGGAGGGCCATTTGCCTCCCAGAGGCAGTCTGGGAAGGAGAACTCTAGTGGTTGTTAGATGTATGGTGGCTGACTGTAGGCAGAGGCGCTAAGCCTCAACTATGTTTTAAATTCAAATAAATAGTTCCAGACATTCCTTAAACAGCATGTCTCTTGTTAGCACAGTCTCCATCACAACATCCATGTTGCAAATAATGCTTAACTGGGAGTTCCATTTCTCTCTTATGCCTGACATTCTTAAAGCGTGTCCCAGAAGTAGGCACTCAATTTGGCTGGTTCCTGCAAGTATTGTCCAAGTCCCTTCCCACCTGCAAGCCCACCCTGCAAACACTGGCCAAGTCTTTTCCTGCTCTGCTCGGGCGTCAATTGTCTCTTGCAAGCCAGCTCCTGCAAAGCACTGGGGAAGTGGTTTTCCATGAAGAGAGAAGTGCAGAGCTCCATGCCTTTCACTGCATGGGGGAAAAAAGTGGCTGGGGGCGATGCCAATGATGTCACGAAATGGGGTGGGACTTTGGGGCAAGGCTTCACCCCCTTGGTCCAGAGGGCAATGCGAGCTCTGGAGCAAAAGAGGTTGCCACCCACCCCTGGAATAGAGCTTTGAGATGAAAGGGTGTATTTTAGTGCTGTGCCAAAACCCCACCTGACCTTTTGCAGCCTCTTTGTTTCCCTGTGAAAGAGGCAGTCGTTTTTCTGCCTCTTTCATTGGGAAGTTGAGAATTTCTCCAAAATTTCTCAGGCTGCAGGGCTTGAGTGCTTACCTAACTGTAAGGAGGTGGCTGAGGGGCTCCTGTGTGCTCTTTCTTTTGCCATTTTCAAATGAAAAAGCCAAGAGGGGCATTTTTTAAAATTTTGCTTTATTGATATTAAAACTCCTTTTAACAACAAGAAGAATAGAATAGTGACAAATCCTCACTCAGGCATTCAGCAGGCAGCAGCACTGGAAAGCTCCAAGGGAGACATCCTGGCTGAGTTCTCCGGGGGGCAAGCAGCCAGCAAGGCTGTGAGGATAGAAACAGTAAAAGAGTAGTAAAAGAAAGAGCTCCCCCCCTGCCACCTCCTTACGGTAAGGTAAGCACTGAAGCTCTGTACCCTGAGAAATTTCTCTGAAATTCTCACCCCTTCCCATAATGTTCAGGTGCAGTTCCCCCCCCGCACCCCACCCCAATGGTCGAAAATAAATAAGTTGAAAATTTCAGCGCAGTATTTTTGTATATTGCATATTTCCACTCAAACCTAAGCACAGGCATTTCCCTTTTCTGGAAATTAATCACCAAAGATGGTCCAAGATCTCATTACCTGAGACAGAAAATCCTGAATGGTGGCACAATAGATGGTAAAAATGCAGTTATTAATGAAATAATTTGTAATATGATTCCCTTTAATGGCACCTAAAATTGATACATGTAGGCTGATTCACCCTGCGTAAGAAGCAGGGCTGGCCCTGTTAAATTCTGCCCTTTGCTTTTTTTCTCTCCCTGATATGGGGTCTCCAAAACCTCATATGTCTGGTAACTCTCTGTCCCTTCAAGTCTTAAGAAATGGTCAGACCAAAACCACACTGACATATCCCATAACACCATCCATCATCCTCTGGCAAGGGATTCCTGTTTGCCACTTCTCATCATCCAAGATGGGCTCAATCAAGTTTTCCTCCCTCCATTGCCTGAATGACCCTTCCCTGCTCCTTCAAAACCTCTGTGAGATTCACCCTCATGGCATAATTCATTAGAGCTTTGTGATCCAGAGATGATGTTTGAATTGGCACACTGAAATGCTGGTTTATCTGTTCATCAGCGTTTCTCAGTGGTGTGTGTGTGTCTTAGAAAATGGCCAATCTGGAATGGTAATTAATAGGTGGTGTTAAAGCTTTCCTAAGTGAGGAATGAGATTTTTTTTTTTTAAATCTCAGTCACATTAGGCTGGATTTAATCTGCTAAGGGAGACAGCCTTCACACCTGAGCCACTGTCACAGCTTGGTATCCTTTCAATTAAATCCATGCTTGTCTAAAGCAATGAGGGTTTGGAGGACAAGATCAGGGCACACACTAATTAAAGTCCCTGCAGAACAAGGACATTAGGCAGGAGCTGTTACAAGAAAGGAACCACATAATCTGACTTTAAAATCCCCTCTTAAGCAGGCAATCTCAGCCAGGATGAGATGCAAGGCAAGGCACAATTTCAGTCACATAGACCCAGAAGCATGAGAACTTTTGGTCTGTACCCAAAAGAGAATAAACTACTCTGGGAAAATGAAATGTCTGGTCAATGTTAATAATGTATTATGGGTATATATATGACATGAGTTTTGCAGTATTATCTTGGATCGACTTGTAGACCATGACTGGGCTTGTGTCTCGGTGTTCCCATCCACACTTCCTTTCATACTTGATGTAAATCACTCATTGGTTGTACTTGCTGAACATGCTTTCTCTCCCTCCCTCCCTCCCTCTCGTGTGAGAGAGAGCACATACACCAAGGAGGAAGAGGGGAGAAACAAGGCTTTGCTGGGTGCTTCAGCAACCTCACCACCCACCACGATGGATTGTTATTGTTGTTGTTTCAACATTATTTATTTATTTCCTTATATTTTCACCCCACCCATCCCTTTACATGTGATAGTCCAGGCATATCAAAAACTATAATAGGTCAAGGCAGAAAATACAGAAAACATTGTTAACATAAACCAGAGAGACTGATATGCTACAGGCAGAGTGTTATGAAGTTGAGTATTGCCAACATACATGATGAATTTATACCAATCCATAGTAAATGAAGGGGCCGTGGTGGCTTAGTGGTTAAGACGCTGAACTGCAGACTGGAAGGTCGGCAGGACAGCAGTTTGAGACCCAAGTGCTGCGTGACGGACTGAGCTCCCGTCTTCAGTCCCAGCTCCTGCCAACCTAGCAGTTCGAAAGCAAGAAATTGCAAGTAGATAAACAGGTACCGCTTCGGCGGGAAAAGTAACAGCATTCCGTGCACCTCGGTGTTCAGTCATGCCAGCCACATGACCATGGAAGCATCTTTGGACAGCGCTGGCTCTTCAGCTTAGAAATGGAGATGAGCACCACACCCTAGAGTCGGACACGACTGGTTGGGGACACCTTTACCTTTACCTTTTTATAGTAAATGAATCTTGTTTCCTACTTCCTTTTGCCAGTTGTACCTTATTTGTTAATTTTTCTGTTAAGGCAATCTTCCAAACTCGAGCTCACCAAGTGTCCAATGAAACTCCTCTTAAGCGCCGCTCCCTTCTTCTCCCATCGGCAGTGCAATATCAAGGTCAGGAGGATGTATGAGTGGGGCTCCCCTCTCACTCCCGCTCTCGCTGTTGCACTGCTGGAGAATCTGCCAGATGGCCTGACTTGGCAAGGGCTGAGTCAAGCCAGCTGGCAGATGGTTAGGTTGTAGTCTGGGGGCATGTGCCAGTGAAATCTCACTGAGCTCTACCCCGCAAATGGATTCCTCTGGCAAGGCAACCCTGCTTCCCTCACCTACAATCTGAATTTCAGATTGCAAGCTGCTATTGAAAGTCTATCATATTCTGGGTTACTCTGATATGTTAGTGTCTAATGATAGGGATGGGGAACTTGTAGCTTTCCATATGTTGTTGAACGCCCATGCCAGTTAGCATAGCCGATGGTCAAGGATGATGAGAATTATAGTCCAACACCTGGAGGACTACAGGTTCCCCATCCCTGTTCTATAACCTCAAGCTGAGTTTGCTTCTGAACATAGTTAGAGTTCCTTATGGGAACTTCCTGTAAGAGTGAACTCTTGAACATTTGTATCACTAACGATTTATACAGAATAATGAATTAATCAATAACCAGGCCAAAAGAAGAGTGAGTGTGTGCGTGAGAGAGAGAGAGTGAAATCTTCTGATTTGGTCCAAGTCCAATGTAATTTATTATGTGGGTATTACAATCTCAGCTAATCCCAGATAAAACTTTATGGAGAGATTACTATATACCTGCTAAATTAATCTCCATGAAGATTGCTACTGGAGCGAATACTGAGGGCACCTGTAGGGAGGAAGCATGATACAAACATATGTCCTGGCCCTGTCCTTGAATTCAGGATGAGCATTAAAAACAAATTATATAAGGTGCTGACAGACAGCTAAAATCATGATGGTAAATATAGCTTCAGAAAATATTCTTTGGCATACATTAGACAGGTAGAAGCATGATGCATTTTTTTGCTATTTTTTTTTAAGTACTGTATCTCCCCTACTATAAATGAACAGAAGAAATTGGTGAGAAAAAGGCTGCATATGGGAACTGTATTCCACTGCATTCGATTCTGAATAAAGGCTTCCTTCACTTCTACATCCAGTGGGTAGGAAGCTGCTTTGGCATCACAGGGAAGTCCATATAAATAACACAACCATGTGGGCAGGAATGATCAAGCGGGGGGGGGGGGTCAGTTGTGAAGGGGGCCAAATGTCAACATGAATCTAAAAATCTGCTGTCAAAGAATCTTTTGAAAATATGCAGTGGTATGATATTATGTATCTTGTTCACCACAAGACTGAGAAGCATACATGGCATAATTCAAAGAATCTACCCTGGAAAACAGGAGGAAAAGAAGATCCCTTACATCAAGTCAGACCATTGGCCCATCTAGTCCAGTATTGTCAGCACTGACTGGCACTGGTTTTCCAGGGCTTCAAGCAGGAGCCTTTTCCAGCCCTACCTGGATATGCTGGGGGTCAAACCTGGGACTTTCGGCACGCATGTGCTTTACCCCAGAACTGCAGCTCCTCCCCTGAGCTAGTAGGTGTCCGTTCCTGGGATGGATCAGCCTATTTTCTGGTCTGTGTCAATTTCACATGTGCCCATTCATGAGCCTGTTCTATCCTGTTTACACATCAATCTGATTTAAAAAACACACGCAAAAAAACTGCACATAAATTTGCATAATTTTTAAAACTTTTTTTCACATACATTTTTGTAGAAATGTTAATAAAAATTACACATTTTTGTATATGTTTTCCCCCAAATATAATGCATTTTTGTACACCTTTTAACCTAAACTACACGATTTTATACGCATTTTTGGTACATTTTTTGAGCTGAGAACTGCATTGGAGAAATGCAAAAACTGAAGAATACGTTCCAATGCATGGATTAGTCTGGGAAGTGAACATCAGGTCAGTTTGCTTAAAACTGGAGAAAAATCAACAACAACAACAACATCCTTGACTATCCCTATCTGTTCCCCTGTTGTAGTATGGGAGGCATAGATTTTCTTTGTCCTCATTCACCTCTCTCTTAAGGATGGTTCCCATGGGTATATTCATCACAAAGACTGCAACAAAATGATGTTTTGTGTGTATGAATAGAACATCATAGGTTAAACCCACAGTTAGAACATTCCTATCACGTCAAATAACCTCAAATGCAATCTTTTCCATTCAAGTTCAATTTGCACACTAAGCAGTATACCATGATCACGTATTGATAAAGTGTTGATATATCTGCGTCCATGAATCTTCTCTGAGTTATTGCAAATAGGAAGGAGGGACCCTTCAAAGCCCAAATTATTGAAGTATAACCTAAAATGGCAGAGTTGAAGCTAAATTATGATAAAGGGCATATCTGAACAGGATTTTCCTACATTCCTGGTTGTTGTTTTAGTGCACAATTAGAAGCCCATGAAGAAAGAAAGAAAGAAAGAAAGAAAGAGTAGGAAAGGCGTGTGCATGGGTGTGTGTCCTGGATCTCTGATTTATTTACATGACTTGCATGGGGTTACCTTGGGTGGCCTATGGTCTGATGGGTTTGGAACTGGATACAGCACAAAGAAAAACACCAGGGATAGGATACATACAGTAGCTTACAGTGGAACCCTATACATGTCTCCTCAGACATACTCCAAGGAAATTGTGTATAGGATTGCAATTTGTGGGGAGGTTTACAAGAATTCGGTGTTAAAGAGAGATTGTGCTTTTTAAATTGAACAGCAGCTTGTCTTCAGTAGCAAGAAAGTATGCTCCAGCTGTATGCACAGTTCTCCCCATTTCTCCCAAGGTTTTCATTAACACAACCACCACACACACTATATTTACACATTAAAAGAACTTCATTCTGGAAATGTTCTATCTTACATAGTAGTTCAGTCAGTAAGACAGCAATCCTTTGAGTTCAATGAGAATTGCTCCCAGGTAAGTGTGAATAACTCCCTGGAAAAGACCCTGATGCTGGGAAAGATTGAAGGCAAAAGGAGAAGGGGACGGCAGAGGATGAGAAGGCTAGATAGCATCACCGATGCAATGAATATGAACTTGAGCACGCTCCGGGAGAGAGCGGAGGACAGGAAGGCCTGGCGTGCTATGGTCCATGGGGTCACGAAGAGTCAGACATGACTGAATGACTGAACAACAACAACAACAACAAGTGTGAATAGGATTGCAGCCTTAGACCAATATCATGCTATGGGATGCTTTGGATGTTGGTGATGGTGATGTTGTTGGTAAAGGTGAGGAAGAATGGTCCCATTTTTGACCATTCAAATGAATGAAGTGGATTTGGAAATAATCTAAGTGCTTCTTGGGGGAAAGAAGAAAGCTGCAATAGTGGAATTACATTTCTTTTGAACATCATTGAGGAAAAGTGTGGCATTCCAAATCAAGTGTTGAAGAAAAGAGATAATTCAATAATTGTGTGAGTTTTGTTGTTGTAGCCTTGGTATGTGCTAATAATGATACCGGAGACTATCTATCTATATCTATCTAGTCTGCAAGTGAAACTTACCCAGTTCTGTCAGATTTTGCCTTAGCCAGTTGTGACACATCAAACAAAGACAAGCTTTGAAGGGATTGCAAGATGGCCTGTATCTGTTCACAAATGCCAGGCACATCATATCAGTGTGATATTAACATAGCTCAAGGAGGGCTGTTTCCACCTGGAGGAGAACTGAATGCTATTGAGAAGTCATCTTGCTTGGCCTTGTCTTTTTTTTTTTTTTGAATTGTTCACTAACACATATGGTCTTGTTATTTTTCTTTTATGTCTGCATAGAAAAAGCTCCTTGCTCTCTTAATTTCTCCACTTTTTACCACTTTTTTGAAATTGAACTTGATCACTAATTTAGCAGAGTGGCTAAGAGAATGATCTGCAAATTAGGAGCCCATTTCAGATCTTTTCAATGTGGTCCTTTTCCTAGGTGATTTTAGGCAGGCCACTCTTTCTGCTTTACTCCCACCCCCACTTTCCTGTCTGCAGTATGAGGAACATGTTGTTGTTGTTCAGCTGTTAAGTCGTGTCTGCCTCTTCGTGACCCCATGGACCATAGCACGCCAGGCCTTCCTGTCCTCCGCACTCTCCTGGGGTGTGCTCAAGTCCATATTCATTGCATCGGTGATGCTATCTAGCCATCTCATCCTCTGCCATCCCCTTCTCCTTTTGCCTCCTTTCCTCAGCTACTTGTAAAGCCTAATCAGACAGCCACTTGGCTTTCTTGCATTTCTTTTTCTTTGGGACGGATTTCGTTGCTGCCTCCTGAACAATGCTACGGACCTCCGTCCATAGTTCCTCAGGCACTCTGTCTATCAGGTCTAATCCCTGAAATCTATTCATCACCTCCACTGTGTATTCATAAGGGATATGATTTAGGTCATACCTGTATGGTTTAGTGGTTTTCCCTACGTTCTTCAATTTAAGCCGAAATTTTGCAACAAGAAGCTCATGATCTGAGCCACAGTCAGCTCCAGGTCTTGTTTTGACTGACTGTATAGAGCTTCTCCACCTTTGGCTGCAAAGGACATAATCAATCTGATGTCGATATTGACCATCTGGTGATGTCCATGTGTAGAGTCGCCTCTTGTGCTGTTGGGAAAGAGTGTTTGCTATGATCAGCGTGTTCTCTTGGAAAAACTCTATTAGCCTTTGTCCTGCTTCATTTTGTACACCAAGGACATGCTTGCCTGTTATCCCAGTGATTTCTTGACTTCCTACTTTGGCATTCCAATCCCCTATGATGAAAAGGACATCTTTTTTTGGTGTTTAGTTTTAGAAGGTGTTGTAGGTCTTCATAGAACCGATCAACCTCAGCTTCTTCAGTCTCAGTGGTTGGGAAATAGACTTGAATTACTGTGATGCTGAATGGTTTGCCTTGGATTCGTACTGAGATCATTCTATCGTTTTTGAGATTGTACCCCAGTACTGCTTTTCTCACCCTTTTGTTGACTCTGAGTGCTACTCCATTTCTTCTAAGGGATCCTTGCCCACAGTAGTAGATATAATAGTCACCTGAATTAAATTCGCCCATGCCTGTCCATTTTATTTCACTGATTCCCAAGATGTCGATGTTCCATCTTGCCATCTCATGTTTGACCACCTCCAGCTGACCTTGATTCATTGATCTTACATTCTAGGTTCCTAAACAATATTGTTCTTTACAGCATCGGATTTTCTTTTCACCACCAGACACATTCACACCTGAGTGTCCTTTCGGCTTTGGCCCAGCCGCTTCACTCTTTCTGGCGCTACTTGGAAATTCCCTCTGCTCTTCCCCAGTAGTATATTGGACACCTTCCGACCTGAGGGGCTCGTCTTCCAGCGTCATCTCCTTTAGCCTTGTGATACGTTCCATGGGGTTTTCTTGGCAGGAATACTGGAGTGGGTTGCCATTTCTTTCTCCAGTGGACCACATTTTGTCAGAACTCTCTGCCATGACCTGTCCATCTTGCGTGGCCCTGCACGGCATAGCTTATGGCTTCACTGAGTTACACAAGCCCCTTTGCCACAACAAGGCAGTGATCTATGAAGGGGATGAGGAACATAGGAATGTGCATATAAGCAAAACTTGAGTCCATCAAAGCTCTCCAAATTCTACCTCAAAGCCTGTTCCACCTTGGGTCCATATCAAATTGCTATCTTTATTTTTTTCTTTGAGCATGGAAATTCATGTGTATTTTCATGCATATTCTTCCAAACATATGCATCAATTGTGTCCATCTTTGAAATGGAGGCATTGATTAAAGCATGTTTGTATGTATTTTTCAAAAGTATGCTTTTTTTTCCATGCACATTCCTCAGCCCCTTGGCAATTGTAGGGATGTACGAATTGTGTACCTTCCATGCCGCTTGACTTCTGCAGTTTGCGGCCAGTGCTCCATACCGTCGTTCACAAGCCCCTGGAATTCTCCTTTTTTTCCTGCTCCAAGAATTACGAAGATAAATCCATACCAACAGCTGTAATTCTGCATAACTTACCTAAGAAAGGCTATTTTCCCTAGATATTTACGTATTTTTCCCCCTGCCCTGAGACGTGCAGTAATTACTTTCAGCCAAAACACTTCCTCCCCCTAGGTGCTTCCCAAAAGAAGGCGGTCCTAGGTGTGCCTGAGCGATGCACTCTTTGTTTAAAGCAACACTGTTTGAAAATAGGGATGTCGGAGAATTTCTCCATGAATCTCTGGGAGGCCGAATGCCAAAGCATTTGGCCCCCCGAAATTGGTGGAGAAACGGTCCGCCACCCCCCTGCTACCCCCCAGAATGGGACTTACCTTGCCGATTGTCCCTGGCGCTGGCGGCTCCCGGCGGCTCCCGGCGGCTCCCGGCGCCAGTTTGGTCTTCCGACCGGCTGCCACTGCCACCATTTCCCAGTAAAAAAAAAAATACACACAAGCAAATGTGATAAGCTACGTAAAGATTTACGTAGCCTATCATGGCTAGATTTTCAAAAAACACCATGATAGGCTACGTAAATCCTTACGTAGCCTATCATGGCTGACTGCAAGGATGCAAACGGCGGCGGCTATGGCCGCCGCCATTTGCGTCCCGGCCGGCCAGGAGGATTCGCGGCTGGAGGGACGGGGTGCCTCCCCCCCGGCCAGAATTTTGGCCAGAGGGATGGGGCGCCTCCCCCCAAGCCAGAATTTCGGCGGAGAGGGACGGGTGCCTCCCCCCCACTGCAAAGCAAGCTGCGGGACCAGGTAAGTGACTTTCGTCCATCCCTATTTGAAAGAAAGAAAGAAAGAAAGAAAGAAAGAAAGAAAGAAAGAAAGAAATAAAGAAAGAACCTTTTAAAATGACCGTTCCAGTCTGGAGCCCTGCACAAGTATTATTTCCCCTGCTAGGCTTTCTATTTCCACATCCATCCAGCCTTGTTGGTGACGTTGTGAGGCTAAAATGGAGAGTAGAACCAACTCTGTGCATGTCTACCCAGAAGTAAGTCTTACTGAGTTCAATGCAACTTACTCCTACACATGTCAGCACCCCACTTGCCCCCAGCTCATTATCAAACCTCCTATTAGTTATCTCACTGGGTGACTTTGGGCTGGACTCTAACCACTACATCATACTTCTGTTATATGAAAATCATGAAGAAAAAGAGACAGTATAATAGAAAGTTCTTTCTGAAGCAGTCACACTTCACTTGTACAAATGCAGCATGAAGGGAAAGATCAGCAACCTTCTCTTTGTTTGAATAAAAAGCACACTCTGCACATGTTCAGGGAATGGACAAAATGAGGAATAAACATACCAGGGAATATGAAGAACTATATTCTTCTATTATGTGTGTGTGTGTGTGTGTGTGTGTGCGTGTAATCTCCCTCCATCCAGCTGTTTCATGGGAACTCACCCCCGATTCACCCAAGGGTCTTCTGAGATAACTAACAGGAGGTTTGCTAATGAGCTGGATGTGGAAATACAAAGCTGAGCTGGGGGCAAGTGGGGTGCTGCCATGTGCAGGAGTAAGTTGCATTGAACTCAGTAAGACTTACTTCTGAGTAGACATGCACAGTGTTGGTTCTCCTCTCTGCTCAGCTTTGTATACTACCTTGTGTTTTTATTTACAAAAATTTCGCGACTGTGTGCGGATGACCAAAAAAAAGCCGCATGAGTACTGGCTCTGCAGGACCTCGTAGTGCCGTTCCGCAGAGGATTCTGTTGCACAGATTGAAGGGAATTCGATCCCATTTCAGTCCGTGGCGGAATTCTCTGACATCCCTAGGCAATTGAGCTATGGGATGCTGCAGGGTACCACCTTGTCCCCAATGTTGTTTAACATCTATATGAAGCTGCTGGGAGCGGTCATTAGGGGATTTGGAGCTCAGTGCCATCAGTATGCTGATGATATGTGGCTCTATCTCCCTGTGGCATCTGAATCAGGAGAAGCAGTGTAAGGCCTGGATCAGTGTCTAAACTCAATAATAGGCTGGATGAGGGCCAATAAACTGAAGCTGAATCCTCGCAAGACAGACGCCCTGTGGGTGAGTGGTTCCCGAGTCCGGGAGGTAGGCGCATTGCCTGTTCTGGATGGGGTTGCACTCCCTCTGAAAGATCAGGTTCGTAGTCTGGGGGTACTGCTAGATCCATCATTGTCACTGGAGGCCCAAGTGGCCTCTGCGGCTCAGAGTGCCTTTTACCAGCTTCGGCTGGTTTGCCAGCTACATCCTCTCTGGGATAGGGATAGCTTGGCCATGGTGGTACAGGCATTAGTAAACTCAAGACTGGATTACTGCAGCACACTCTACGTGGGGCTGCCCTTCAGGCTGGTCCGGAAGCTGGAGCTAGTGCAGGATGCAGCAGCTCGGCTGATGTTGGGTGCTGCCCCTTTTCAGCGTACAACTCCTCTGCTGAAGGAACTGCACTGGCTGCCTATTCGCTACCAGGCTGGGTTTAAGGTATTAGTAGTAGTGTACAAAGCCCTAAACAACTTGGGACCCAGGATACCTGAGAGAGCGCCTCCTTCTTTACCAACCTGCCTGGTCACTGAGGTCATCAGAGGGCTTGCTTCCAGTGTAGTGGCCCCCTTCCTGTGGAATTCCCTGCCTCCAGAGGTCAGGCAGGTGCCAATGTTGCCTTGCTTTTGGTGCCTCCTGAAGAAGATGTTATTTTGAGAGGCTTTCCCTGCGCGATCAGCCACGGTTTATTATGTTCAGAATCTGTTATTTTAAAATGCTTTAATTGTTTTAATTATGGGGTTTTATTCTTTTATTTTGCTGTTCACTGCTCCGAAATCTTTGAAGTGGAGCGGTATATGAATATTGCAAATAAATAAATAAATAAAACTTTACTAAACGGGTGGCAATTGTTTGCAATTGCAGCTAAGAAAATCAGAGCAAAGTTTTAAAATCCATTTCTATGTGTCCTTCAACTGAGAAGAGCTATTGACTTGACTGTTGGGCTAGGACTATGGAAACCTGGGCTCAAATCCCCACTAAGTTATGAAAGTGACTGGGTGACCTTGTGCCTCTTTCTTTCTTTCTTTCTTTCTTTCTTTCTTTCTTTCTTTCTTATAATTTTAGGCCACCTTTAAGGGTAGAACCATCTCAAATGGGGAGAAGAATTTTATTTCATTTCCATACCTGACTAGAAATCTGGGAGGGTGGGCAAGGGAGGCATTAAATGCTCCTCACCACTGGGCAGGAGGATACAACTAACTTGCTTACCAGTTGGTTGCATGCATATAGTAGTAAGTTACTACATGATAAATGGTTGTCTGTAATCCTGCTGTATCTGTCTCAGAGGGTGAGTCAGACTTCTTGATATAATAAATTTTTTTAAACAACAACAACAACATAAGCACACAATACACATACACTAAAATATCTCTTAAGATTGTAAGGTATCTTACCTTTGGCTCCCCTTACACAACAAATGCTTATTATTATTCTCTACTTCTTATCTTAGTTGTATATCAAAAATTGAGTTCACAGACATTATCTCATTTGTCAAGTTCAAAATCCACATACATAGATATAATTTTTCTCTACTTCTTGTACAAATTCTATAAAAGGTTTCCAATCTGACATAAATTTAGTTGTTGACCCTTCTTTAATTATAATAGTAAGTTTTGCCATCTCTGCCAGCTCCATCATTTTCATGATCCACTAGCTCACAGTTGGTATTTTTTCATTCTTCCACTTTTGTGCATACAATAACCTTGCAGCCATTGTCATGTAGAGAAAGAGGGTTCCCCCCTTCTCTTTTACGTGTTTACTGTTAGTACCAATAAAAAAGTTTCTGGCTTTAATTCTATAGTAGTCTTTAATATTCTTTGAGCTAAAGACTGTATTAGTTTCCAAAATGTTTTAGCTTTTTTACAAGTCCACCATAAATGATTTTATTTTATTTTATTATTTATTTCATTTCATTTCTATACTGCCCAATAGCCGAAGCTCTCTGGGCAGTTCACAAAAATTAAAACCAAATGGCACACAATAAAACAATTTAAAATATATAGAACATTAAAACCACAATATAACAATACAACCACAATAAGACCTAACAGCAGTTCAGGAATTTAAAATACAGTTGTAAAACACCAAGCTAAAAGTCTAGAAAGCTGAAATGCTAAAATGCCTGGGAAAATAAAAAAGTCTTCACCTGCTGCCCAAAGGAATACAATGTAGGTGCCAGGTGAACCTCACTATGGAGCTCATTCCACAGCCAGGGTGCCACAGCAGAGAAAGCCCTCCTCCTAGTAGCCACCCACCTCGCTTCCTTTGGCAGGAGCTCACAGAGAAGGAGGCTGTAAAGATGATCTTAAGGTCCGGGCAGGCACATATGGGAGGAGGCGATCCTTTAGATAACCTGGCCCCAAGCCATTAAGGGCTTTAAATGTTAATACCAGCACTTTGAATTGGGCCTGGAAATGCACTGGCAGCCAGTACAGTAATATGAGCTCGCAGGCCAGTCCCTGTTAACATTCTGGCTGTAGGGATGTACGAAAGTCACTTACCTATTCAACGGGGTGATTCGCGGTGGGGGGGAGGCGCTTTGCATCTCCCCCTGAAATCCTAAACCGGCTGGCTCCACTCCATGGAGATTCTGCGGAGCTGCCGGCTGGGGCTGCCCACAGCCGGACATCCAGCCACTGGGCAGCCTTCTGAAAAAAAAAAACACCACGTACACAAATGGCGGCGGCTACGGTGGCCGCCATTTGCGTTACCTTTTTTCACTGTTTTAGCTGACGTAAATATTTATGTAAGCTATTACGGCGAAAAAAAGGGGAACGCAAATAATGTAGTGGGCGCTATTTGTGTTCCTTTTTTCCCGCTGTTTTAGCCTACGTAAATATTTACGTAAGCTATTACGGCGAAAAAAAAAAGAATGCAAATAGCGCCCACTACGCCATTTGCGTTCCCCTTTTTTTCGCCGTAATAGCTTATGTAAATATTTATGTAGGCTAAAACAGTGAAAAAAAAAGGGAACACAAATGGTGGCTGCCGCAGCCGCCGCCATTTGCGTATGCTTTTTTTTTTTTTGCTTGTCGTGATAGGCTACGTAAGTATTTACGTAGCCTATCATGGCAAAGGCAGCTACGCAAATGGCGTGGTGGCCGCCATTTGAGTCCGCAGCAGCCGGCTGAGAGACCAGCTGCTGCTGCTGCCGCTGGAGCTGCCACTGCAGGAACATCCGCCCCAGGTAAGCTTCATCCCGGGGGGGATTCCACGGTGGTGGGCGGGGGGTGGGAGGCCGTTCCGCCATGGGTTTCGGGGGGATGAATGCCAGTGCATTCGGCCTCACTGAAATCCGTGGTGGAATTCTCTGCCATCCCTATCTTGCTGCCCTGTTTTGGACCAGCTGAAGTTTCCAGATTGTTTTCAAAGGCAGCCCCACATGTAATGCATTGCATTAGTCCAGACGAGAAGTTATCAGAGCATGGATAACTGTAGCTAGGCTATCTCTGTCCAGATAAGGGCATAGTTGGTATACCAGCCTATGCTGATAGTGCTCTGTGCCACTGAGTTCACCTGTGCCTCAAGTGACAGTTCTGGATCCAAGAGCACCCCCAAACTACAAACCTGATCCTTTAATGGGAGTGCAACCCCCTCCAGAACAGGTTGAATATCTCCTAGCTGGGCAGACAAACCTCCCACTAACAGTACCTCAGTCTTGCATGGATTGAGCTTCAGTTTGTTGGCCCTCATCCAGTCCATTACCGTGCCCAGGCACTGATTCAGAACAGCCACTGCCTCACCTGGGTTTGATGAGAAAGTAGAGATGTTGGAGAATTTCACCACTGATTGCAGGGAGACTGAATGCCAGCGCATCTGACCCCCAGAATCCATGGCGGAACGAAGCCACCCGCACCACCACCCCGCAAAATGGGCCCGGAATGGAGCCTACCTTTGTTGGCCATTCTGGTGCTCCTCGATGGCGGCCGTGTCTGCGGCCGCCATTTGCCTCCTTTCAAATGGCCGTGATATGCTACGTAAGTATTTACATAGCCTATCACAGCTAATGCAGGGATGCCATTTACGTCCCTGCGGAGGCCGTGATAGGCTACGTAAATATATATGTAGCCTATCAAGGCAATAGGCAGGAACGCAAATGGCGGCTGCCGTAGCCGCCACCATTTGCATCTCTGTCTTTTGCCGTGATAGGCTATGTATATGTTTACGTAGCCTATCACGGTCGTGTCAACCGTGATCATGTCAACCGCCCGAGTCATCTCTGCATTCCACAGAGCGACCTGGGCTTCGACAGAAGCACCAGCCATACCAGCAGGAAAATCTCCCAAAGCCCTCTGGAATCCATTGGAATCCATTAGCCTCTGGGGGCGGGCCATTTTAATAGGTCCACCACCCTTGCAGAAGGGGAAGGCTGCCAGGAGTCTATACCTCAACAGGAAGTGATCTGACTATGACAAAGGGACTGATGTTAATTCCTCCACTTTCAGATCACCATCCTCCTGCCCAGCTGAGAAAACCAGATCAAGCATGTGTCCTTTTATATGTGTTGGGTTGATGACATGTTGGGACAGTCCCATGGTTGTCATGGCAGCCATGAAGTCCTGAGCCGCCCTGGATACAGCAGCCTCAGGATAAAAGTTGAGATCCCCCAGGACCATCGTCCTAGGGGTCCTCAACACCAAGTCTGAGACCACCTCCGTCAGCTCAGGCAGGGAGTTTGATGGGCAGCAGGGTGGGCGGTACACCAATAGAATCCCTAATCTGTCCTGGGTACCAAACACAAGGTACAAACACTCAAGATCTGCACTCAAATGAGCAGGAAGCCTAGAGAGGGAGATTGAATTCCTATAGAACACGGCAACCCCCCCTCCTGACCCTCGAGTCAGTGTTGGTGCTGCACTGAGTATCCAGGAGGGCACAGCTGGGAAAGAGTGACCCCTCTCAGTTCCTCCACCCAGGTCTTAGTAATACATACCAGGTCAGCCCCCTCATCCACAATCAAATCATGGATGAGGGAGATTTTATTTTGGGCCGACCTGGCATTCAGCAGCAGCAGCAGCACCAGACCTGAGGGCAGACTGGTAAGGCCGCCAGGAACCATCAGACTGGGGGAATAACCAGAAGAAGGAACAGCTGTAAGGTGTCTAGCCCCTCTTCTCCTCAGCTGGCCTGTTAATCTCCCAATGCTATACCTACCCCTGCCCATGACCACAGTTATGGTGGCACCTCCCCGACCCCCTGAGTTGCTCAATAGTCCTCCCAGGCTCATATTAAAAATATGATATATATTTTAAAGATATAAAATATACAACAATATAAAAGAAGATAAAAGAGATAAAAGAGAGCAGCAGTTAAGAAGGATCAGATAAAATCTATGTTTGCCCCTTTCTCTCTGGTCTTTAACGCTACTGCCCTCTGCTGCTGCTATGTGCTGCTGGTATCTGTGGCTGCTGGTGTCTCTGGAGAGGTGGTGGGTGGGTCTTCATGTGCTGTTCCATGCGTCTCCAAGTGCGACGCTAAGTGCTCCTTCCCCAGCAGCCTCTGGCAGCCTGCCTTAAGTACCTGTTTGGCTCTGGGGCTGCAAGGGGAGGTTCAGCAAAATGGGCAGCGGGCGGTGGTCATGGCTGGAGAGGGGCTGCGCTGGTTAGGGGGTCCACCTCGGCTCACCTTCTGCTCCTCTCGATGCCGGTGCTGCTGATGGAATGATAAAACGTTCCATCCTGATCTTCACATTTCCAACATTTTCCAGAAACACCCTTATACATTTTAGACAGAACAGTAACATATACCATCTATACATCATCTTATAAAAATTCTCTTTAAGATTTGTACATAAAGTAAATTTTAAATCTTTTCCCCACATACTTTCCCACTCTTCCATTGATATTGTATGACCAACATTTTGTGCCCATTTTATCATACAGTCTTTTACTTGTTCATCCTCTGTCTCATACCTTAACAATAATTTATAGTTTAGCAGTAACATGTTCATCATTTGTACTCAGTGCTGTTTCACACTCAGATTCTGTTCAAATCCACCATTTTTCTCATCTATTTTAAACCTTTCTTTAATTTGCAAATATGAAAATGATTGGCAGACATGACTTTCTTCCAATAAGTTTTCCCTTGATTTTAACTTATATTCACCTTGTTGTGACCATTCCAGTAAATCATTATATCTTATCCATTTATGCATGCTATCAAATTCTCTTCTATGCATTGCTTCTTATGATGATATCCAATGTGGTGTTTTTTGATAAAACCTTAATTTATATTTATTCCAAATTCTTAATACAGCCAGGGTGAGTCAGACTTGGGAGACTTCTGAGGAAAGAGTTTTGACGAGACTGGTGAAATTTCTTGGAATCGAGGAATTGTCTCCACTATGTTATCATTGTATTTCTCATCCAGCAAAACTGAAAGCAAATTTGGAAGATTTTCCTTAGTAGGGGTATACAAGAATTCCACTTTGATTCATTTTTTACCAGAACTTGCCCCACTCCAGAACACAAGGCCATTTTTTAGGCAAAGCTTGCATGTTCCTGAGCTTGCAGGCGTGTTTGCAAAATGCATTCTTCAGAAAAATATGCACTTTAAAAAGCACATTTTGAAGAAAAAAATATGACTTTTCATGCTTTAGTCAATGGAGGAAAGTACACATTTGGGTGCATGCTTAAAAAAATGCTCACCCAATTGCGTACTTCCCCATTTGAACAAAAAAGAAGAAGAAGCTCATATTTGGGAATGGGAATGAGATGGAGTGGAACTTCGGAGTGGAACTTGGAGAACCTTGATGAGGTCGATCCTTGCTGATTCTCCAATCTCTACTCTTCAGATGAAACGTCTGAGGAATTTGATGGAAGTGAAGAGCGTTCTTGTACAATTAATGGAATTTCTCATGTCCTTAGGGATGTGCATACAAGCAATGCTCAAGTTTGTTCAAGTTCTCCACATACTTCACATTCCACCTTGAAGTTCATTCCGTCCCACGTCCATATCAGTAGGGATGGGCGAACGTACTGTGGTCTAGATCATGAGACGCTCACCAGACCCCCACCGTCCGCCTGCTGCCCTGGCTTGTTGTGTGCCATTTTGCATAAAAATGTTGGCTCAGCCTTTTTTTTTTTTAAGGCTGATTTTACAGAAATGGCAGCTGTAAAGTGGCCATTTATGCTAGATCTTGCGTGAATGGTCGCTTTACAGCTGGCATGTGTGTAAAATGCAGCTCAGCCATTTTGCAGCTCAGCAAGGGATCAGGGATCCCCACACTTTCCTGAATCAGTGTACGCTGAGTCAGGCAAGCACGGTGATCCATGGACTGGCATCTGGGGGGGACTTGAGCCCCAGCTGCACACCCACAACATCCCTACATATCAGATTGCAGGCTTTTTTTTTTCCTTTTGGCATGAAAATTCATGTGTATTTTCACGTGTACTTTTCCAAATGTATGCATCAATTGTACACATTTTTGAAATGTTTGCATTCTTCTCCCATTGATTAAAGTGTGTTTGTGTGCATTTTTCAAAAGCACACATTTTTTTCATGCACATTTTCCAAATGTACAAGTGCTGTCGAATGCATCTTTTGGGGTCTGCAAATCACACTGGAATCTTGGAAATGTATGGACTTCGCCCGCAAATTGCATTTGAGTCTTGTTCGATTTGGGAGGTGCAAACTGGGTAAATCCTGATAAAAAATGAACTGACATGAATTTCTTATACATCCCTATTCCTAATTTGTTCTTTCTCGCTGTTATGACCATACCTAAAGACTTTCATCTCATCGCCTTTATCTACATAGAGGTAATCTCTATCCTATGAAATGTGTAAGCAAGTAAAAAAAAAGCTTTAAATTGACCGCAGTGGTTCAACCTGCCCTATGACAGTTTCATACCTAGAGTAATGATTTGCCTTCCGTTTTCAATAGAAATCAGATATACTTCTGTGCCCTGCACAATTTTCATGCTACTCACATTTTTCTTCTATTGATTTCCAGTGCCAGAATCCTGTTTTATTAGAAGTATCTTCCCCACCAATTGCAAAATGTCAGCTCAGTTTACAAAATATCGCATCCTCTCCATCACTGGATTCTTTTCAATTAACTGCCTCACCCCAGCCAATGTTCAAAGTATAGAGCTTGCCAGAGAAAAGTAATACAGTACAGGACTCAACATTTGTTGACGCCTCATGTTTCATCCAAATGAGATAGATTAAGACAACTGTCACTGTTTGCATCAACTGGCAAGCTGGCTGAGCATAACATTCAGTTTATGCTTGATGTCAAGCTTACACAGCTGAAATACATTTACATCCCAATCCTAAACATGTTTACTTAGAATTTCCATTGATTTCAATGATCCTAAGTAAATATGCTTGAGATTGCAGTGGTATATGGAAATCATTTTATATGGAAATGATAATGATTTCAATGGTACTGCCTTCCAAGCAAACTTCATGGCTATAGCCATGAGGATTTAAGGTGTGTGTGGGAGAACAGAGGAACTTCAGAAGAGGGTTCTAGCATCTAAGAGAGTCTGAGAAAAACTTCTCTTTATCTACTTTTGTCACACCATGCATACTTTTATGTACCTCTGTCATCATGTGTAATGGAATAACTATATGTGTAAGACATGTGTAATGGAATATCTATAGAATCATAGAATAGTAGTGTTGGAAGGGGCCTACAAGGCCATCGAGTCCAACCCCCTGCTCAATGCATATTTATGTTTATATTTAAATACTGCTTTATATTTAAATACTGCTAGATCGATTTTCTCAGAATAAAAACATATATACACAATTCAAGCAGTGTGTGTGTGCATGTGTGCGTGAGAGAGAGAGAGAGAGAGAGAGAGAGAGAGTGAATGATGCTATATATTAGTTGCCAAAACTAAGTTTAAGAAGAGAGTGATAATACAACACTCACTGCATGTTTACTCAGCGGTAAGTTCCACTGTGTTCAGTGAGATTTACTTCCTAATAAGTGGATTTATATTATCCTCAGGCTAAGATTATTATTCAATGATTAAAAAAAACCCTGCTGGTTTAAGAGCAGTTCTTATTTCAATGTTGTTTTAACATGTTTTCATTTTACATTCATTCTGTAATGTTTTATATTTTATGGTTTTATTTTTCTCATATACATCATGCATTCTTAATGGGAAATATAGAAATTCTGTAGGCAAGTAAGTAAATTACTAAAATAACTTCTATGAATGTTATTGTGAATTTCTGACTACTGAGTCAGTTCCATCAACCATTATTTAAATCCCCAGCGGTGCCTGGTGTTTCAAGGAAAAGAAGAAAAAAAGTCAAGAGCAGAATTGCATAGAACCTTCAAAATATGACCATTACCTGACACTTGTAATAGTAGAATGTTGCCATCATGTTGTATTCTTTTGGCAATATGTTGTCACAGATTCTGTTTAATGCATATACAAGAGGGCCGTTGTGAGGTACGGAAAGGACCTCTGGAACTTGCTATGAACCTATCTAGGTATTAAGATCTACAGGAGAGGACCTTTTGAGGGCACCATTACTTGTAGAGGCTTTCTCCTATGTTGCCCCCAAACTATAGAATATGCTCCCTCAAGAACTACAATTGGCCCCACTCTTTCGACATTTAGAAAGAGTGTAAAAACACATATTTTCAATGTGGCCTTTTAAAATGTGTAGATTAATGTTGTTAATGAGTAATATTTTTTATGTTCTTGCTTTTATTACTTTGCCGTTTTATTGTTTTAAATTGTTGTATGCCACCTTGATGGCTTTTTAGCAGTTAAGTTGGAATATAAATGTTAATCCCCACCCCCCTCCAATATGTGTCCCATTGATTGTCAGATTTCCATCTCATTTTGATCACAGTGGATTTGGAAGGACAACCTGCTCCTTTACATTCTTTCTGGTTTTCAGATTGGAAGGCCAGGATGTCACGCCAGTGGCTCAGGGCTTGTTCGAAGATGGATGCATTTCTATTGTGTAAAGAATGTCATAGGCCCAGCCTAATCTCACTTTCTGAAGACTAATCTCTAGGGATGTACAAAAGGCACTTACCTGGTCCCACAGCTTGCTTCGCGGTGGGGGGGAGGCGCTTCGGTTCTCCCCCCCGAAGTTCACGCTGGGGGGGGAGGCGCCCCGACTCGCCTGGCCGAAATTCAGGCCGGGGGGGAGGTGCCCCACCTCGCCCAGCCAAAATTCAGGCCAGGGAGAAGCGCCCCGTCTCCCCGGCCGCGAAATACAAAAGTGAAAAAAACAACAACAAACACCCGTGATAGGCTACGTAACAATTTACGTAGCCTATCACGCTAGATTTCCAAAGACAGCTGTGATAGGCTACGTAAATCGTTACGTAGCCTATCACGGGTGACTTTTGGAAAAAAAAAAAAAAGCACGTACGCAAATGGCGGTGCCCATGGGCGCTGCTATTTGCGTTCCTTATTTGGTCCTGGGTAGTCTACGTAAAGATTTACGTAGACTATGGCGAAAATAAGGGCAATGCTATTTGCGTTGCCCTTATTTTCACCGTAGTCTATGTAAATCTTTACGTAGACTACCCGGGACCAAATAAGGAATGCAAATAGCGGCGCCCATGGGCACCGCCATTTGCGTACGCGCTTTTTTTTCCCAAAGTCACCTGCGATAGGCTACGTAACGATTTACATAGCCTATCACGGCTGACTTTGGAAATCTAGCCGTGATAGGCTACGTAAATCGTTACTTAGCCTATCACGTGTGTGGTTTTTTTTTAACTTTATTTTGTAATGGCGGCAGCGGCAGCCGGTCGGAAGACCGTCCGCTGCCCCCGCCCCCGCCGAACTGCCGCTGGGACCCGCCACCGAGAGGGACATTCGAGGGAGGTAAGTCCCATCCCAGGGGGTGGCAGGGGGTGGCGGAGAATTTCACCGCCAATTCCGGGGGGCCGAATGCGTTGGCATTCGGCCTCCCTGAGATTCGTGGAGAAATTCTCCACCATCCCTACTAATCTCGCTTTTTCTCAAACGGTGGCTGAACTAATGGAATGATATACAAGGAGAAGTTTGAAGTATTTATTGTGCCTAGTAGATCAGGTAGACCTGAATTTTCAATATTAAATGGTTGACTGTGTCTCTGTCTAAAATAAATTAAGAATTTGCCACATTGAGAACCAGTATGACATAGAGGTTAGTTGCAGAAAAGGGCAACTAAAATGATCAAGGAGATGGAGCATCTCCCCTGTGAGGGAAGGTTACAACAGCTGGGATTGTTTAGCTTGGAAAAAAGGAGGGTAAGGGGAGACATGATAGAGGTATAGAGAATTATGCATGGTGTGGAGAATGTGGCTAGGGAGACATTTTTCTCCCTCTCTCACAATAATAGAGCCCCAGGGTCATCCCATGAAGCTGACTGGTGGGGGATTCAGGACAGATAATAAGACTACATCTTCACACAGTGCATAGCTAAACTACGGAATTTACTACCACAAGATATAGTGATGGCCACCAACTTTAAAAGGGGGTTAGACAAATTTCTGGAGGTAGAAGTCTAACAGTGGCTACTATGCTTGAGAGCTATGTGCTACCTGTACCAGAGGTGGTATGCCTATGTACACTATTTGCTGGGGGACTTGGGTGGGTGGGGGGTGCTGTTGCGCTTGTGTCCTGTTTGTGGGTTCCCAGTTGACAGCCGGTTAGCTACTGTGTGAACAGAATGCTGTACTAGATGGACCCTTGGTCTGATCCAGCATGGCTCTTCATATGCTCGTATTTGGCTCAGAGAGACCTGGGTTCAAATAACCCTTGGCCAAACTGCATGTGTATGCATAGCATACAGCTATATCTCTGCTTTTCCCTGCGTGATTAATTACAGGCACAAGTGGGAAACTTACCCCTCCAGCCATGATCCAGACACATTTCAATTTATTTATTTATTTATTACATTTCCATACCACCCAATAGCCAAAGCTCTCTGCATTGCATCGCACCTCTCTGGCAAAAAAGTTCCCATTGATGCCAATGGCAGGGCAGAGGGTGAGAAGAGAAACAGCACGATTTTTCACCTCTGCTGAGAGCCCAGCTACCTTTGGCTCACCCCACCTGTTGCCTAGCGGCAGACATTTCATCTGGCTACCTTAACTGCTTCCATTCCAGTTGGTTGTGACAGGAACTATAACTTTAAGGACTGGAGCTGTGCATGAGCTTGCTTTTTTCCTCCTCCCTCCCTATCCCTTTTTTCTTGTATATCAGTCTTTTAGACTGTAAGCGTGAAGGCAGGGACTGTCTTACTACTGATCTCTAGAAGCCACTCTGGGAGCCTTTTTGGCTAAACAGTGGAGTAAAAATGCTCTTAATAAATAAACCAGGACATGTCTGAGTAGCTGTGAGTTTAGAGTAAAGAGAGATGTCACATTCTTAGTAGCAGTTCCAGTGGGTTCTTCACCAAGTACGTGAACTTGGCTGTGCAGCTTCCAGTACATATGTACATACATGACTGTTTTATCTAGTTCTGTTCTGAAAAGTTCTTTCACAGTATTTTTTAACCACATTCAATTTGATGGAAAAGAAACTACCGTCAGGGTTGTTGTTGTTTTTTTAATGTAAAAGAAATTGACTTCTTCAAAAAGGAAGTACACTTCAGAGAAATTATTCTGGGTGAGGTGTGGGGTCCTTGTACTTACCTAAGTTATGAGGTGGCTGAAGGGTGTGTGCGCCCGCGTGCGTGCGCATGTAGTATCATGTCTTTCACTGTACAATCATCTCTACATCAGTCTGTACCCTTTACAGCTTTTTGAACTTCAATTATAGCTCAGGTGAAGACATTAAAACATGGATTTTTTTTTTCCAGATCAGGAAGTGTGGGCAGTCAAGGAGACTGCAGAGCACTGAGAAGAATTGTAATAATAATAACAACCATAATAATAAAACATACACAGACAGCACCTTTAGCAACCTCTCAATGATAAGGTCAAAACACTACCAAAATAAATTCAAAAGTACCCTGAGAATGAGTCAGAAAAACAGAAAGCTCTTACACAAGGGAAGAAAACTTTTGGGAAATTGGAGGACAAATTTTGGCACAGCATTAGCTCAATAATATTTCAGTCTTTTGTTCCTGTGTTCATGCTTTAAAAATGGAAAAAAAAACATATTTGAAGCAGTTTAAATTTTTTATAGTGCCATATAGGCATTTACAAAATAATTCACCAATGTCACTTATACACTTCTTCAGGATCATAGGATCATAGAATCATAGGGTTGGAAGGGGCCTGCAAGACCATTGCGTCCAACCCCCTGCTCAGTGCAGGAATCCAAGTCAAAGCATCCCTGACAGGTGGCTGTCTAGCCTCATCTTGCATGCCTCCAGTGTGGGAGAGCCCACCACCTCCCTAGGTCATTGGTTCCATTGTCGTATTGCTCTAACAGACTGGACGTTTTTCCTGATGTTCAGCCGGAATCTGGCTTCCTGTAACTTGAGCCCATTACTCTGTGTCCTGCATTCTGGGGTGATCGAGAAGAGATCCTGGCCTTCCTCTCTGTGACAATCTTTCAAGTACTTGAAGAGCACTGTCTTATCTCCCCTCAGTCTTCTTTTCTCAAGGCTAAACATGCACAGCTCTTTCAGTCTCTCCTCAAAGGGCTTTGTTTCCAGTCCCCTGATCTTCTTCGTTGCCCTCCTCTGGATCCTCTCCGGTCTGTCTGCATCCTTCTTAAAGTGTTGCTGTACCCAGAACTGGACACAGTACTCCAGATGAGGCCTAACCAGTGCTGAGTAGAGGGGAACTAGTACTTCCCAGGATTTGGAAGCTATGCTTCTGTTAATGCAGCCCAAAAATAGGATCTGATGAGGCATGTTGGTGATATCACAACCACATCCACTAGGCATGCATTCCAGCCTTTTTTGCAGCCTCCACTCACCCCTGCTGCTGTTTTTCCAAATCTGCCACCAAAATTAATCAGCGCTGTGGCAAAATTGCAGGGTGAGGGGGATATTCCATCATGCTGCTTTATTTTAGGTGCAGATTCAGCAGCATGGCAGCAGTGGGGGCAGCGATGAGGCCCTTGGTGGGGGTGGGAAGGCCATGCAGCTCCGCAAACCATCCGCAAAGCCTGGAAGTTGATCACGTCTGCATTGCAGCATGTGTTTCCTCAAAATCGTGCTTGGCTTTCCCCCAAACGCAGAACACTGCTCCTCTGTTGTGCTTTTGTTTCCCTTCAAAACCTATGTGTGCATTCAAACGACCACACGAAAAAATGTTAGGTCTATCTTCCCCTTCTCATGGAGAATTCAAAATGTCTACCTTCTAGTGATACTCTAGTTAAACCTAGCACAGCAAATATGTCTAAAAGCCATACTCATTAGCCAATGATTCAGACTAATTTATGATAGGTCAGGATGTATTACCACACAGTCATTTCAGAGTAGCACGAAAACTTCATTTGACTCACTCTTCTATTTCAAAGAGAGAAGAAGACTAAAATGCAAAGAAAGAAGAGTGAAGGGGAAGGGAAAAAAGAACTATTCAGTGCTTGAATTTCCACTCCGTATCCCAGTACGTACTCTTTTAAAATCAGCTCACTTTTACAAGAGGTCGTCAGAAAGCCAGATACAATATTTCAGGAAATATTTTTTTAAAAACTAACACACATCACACCTTGGTTCAGCATTATTCTGTCTTACAGCTTGAAGCCATCCGTAAGCGCCAAACTGATCTGTGCACTTCAGTTGACCGTCAAAAACCTGGTCATCCACTTTGGACTTGAATTATTGTGTTATCAGGCAAATTAATTCACTTGGCTAGATTTTTATGGCCATCTTAGATAAACAGCATGTAGTCACTCTGTTTTATTAGCATTGTGATCCATTTTTATTGCCCTGTACTAGATAATGATGATAGGAAATGAGGGCGCTGGAATAAATTTGAAAAGGTTTTCAGTCACTCCGAGTTTGTCCTTTTGCGAATGGCTTTAGAACCAGTTTGTCATGTCTTGGTGTCTTTGCGCATGCATTTCCATGGCCCAGGGAGTGGAGAGAAACTGTAAATATCTCCATGTGAGCTTTTTGACTTGTAGTGTAGTTAAATAAAACAATATTAATCATGTTAATGTTTCCCTTCCACTGCCCTCTTTAACACTTAGCATGACTATCAGTTGTTTCAACAAGCAATGGTAAAATGTAATTGGGTCATCTCTTTCCTTAAGAAAGGATATCTAATTTTCCATTTGCTTTGAGAAGATGGTAATAGTCACCTCCCCCCGCCCCACGCACACTTAGATGCTATTTGAAAATGTCTAAGTTTTTATCTTAGTCATGGCCAGTGCATCTATCAATTCCAGTTAGCCATAACAGTCCAATAAAACTCTGTGGCTTGTCACTAATGGTCTCCCTCTGCTGATGGAAGGCTCTTTGGTTACAGCTGTGTGCAAATGGCCTCTCAGAATTTTCCACCATATTTGTGGGCAGAGAATTAGGAGTACAATTCTACAGCGGTTTCTCACAGGTATGGCTCATTATTGGCAGCGGTTGAAGCATGGCTTCTTTCTTTCTTCCTAACGTTTTTGGTTTTTTTGTGCTGCCACTGCAAGTGGCAACAGCAGCAACTGTGCTGGCAGCCTGGTTCCCATTTTGCATCCTTTGCAATGCCCCATACCTAGCCTAGCCTCAAATGTTGTAGAACTGGCCCTTTCTGGGCACTGTTGTGCACAACAATACATCTATGAAAATATAGAGCCCCATCTTGCATAAATGGGGCTTTATATTTGTACTGGGTAGCTGGGATGGGGGGGGGGAGAGAAAGGATCATTCCTGTCTCCCTCCTCCTGTCAAGTTGCTGCCTTCATGGATGGGGAGGGAAGGATCGTTTCTGTCTCCCCCTCCCATCCTGGGCCATTTATGCGGGAATAGCGGCTTGACGAGAGGAGGGTGGCGAGAGGGGCTGGGAGCTGTGATGGGAGAGGGTGAAGGGATTGCTCCCCCCCCCCCCGCTGAGCCATGCACTTGGAACAACTGGGTTTTAAAAAAATTAAAACTTGCACACCATGGCCAACCGGAAAATGCTGGCCATTGTGCACAAGATTTAATTTACGGAAAACAGCAAGTTGCCATTTGTAACTTGGCTGCAGGCACTTGTGGGCAGGACTGGTAAGTCCTAGCAGCTCACGCAGCTCAGCGGGTGGGGGTGGGGGCTTGGCAAGCTGAGTCCAGGGGGCTCAGCAGGGGGGAGTCATCAGACTTCACCCCCTGCACAGACTCTTGCAACGTCCCTAGTTGTGCATTATGCTTGTGCAACCCCATTGTGCAACCCATTGCACCGGTTGTGCATGGGGTTGCACAACTGGTTTCACAAATGGAATGGGCTACTGCTTGTGCAACGGAAAGATTCAGCAGAGCTCCACTAGCGGTATTTGAGTTTATGGAATAACACCATTGGATACTGCCCTTTGGGTTTTTTTTTTCTTTTTGTACGAAGATCTGTGTGCATTTTTGTGTGCCTTTTTCCAAACCAAATCATATTGCAAGCTCAGAAATGTATGGACTTTCATCACAGATTGTGCCCAAGTCCATGTTCAGCTGGGAAGGTGCAAACTGGGGAAATTATGATCAAAATTAAACTGAAACGAATTGTTCATACATCCCTAGGTCTGCATCATTCTGAAATCCTGAAAGGCAAGCTGGCTCTAAGCTTCAGAGAGGTTCACAGAGGCAATCTGCTAACAATGACAGAATAGAAACATTGTCAACAGGCAGGGCACTGGAATTTCTATGTATTCCTCCAGCACTGCCAAAATTATGTCGAGGTTAACTAAGCCGGTTTCCCATACCCTGATATCAGCAGGTATGTGCCACCAATCTCTTGAGGCAAGATCCTGTTGGATCTTTAAGAGTTGGCTTCAAGAGAGAATTCTGGTAGATGCCCCCCCCCCCCTCGTGTGTTATCGATGAAACAAGCTGCATCTGCTACATTGATCCCTTCTCTGCAGATACTAATGGGACAGAATCCCTGCTCTGGATGGAGCCTGACAATTCTAATTAATGCTGATTTCAAGTATGCTTTCAATAAGCAGATACAGTCAAACAAATTATTCCATTAAAAGGAAATATGCAATCAGATTTTAGATAGTTGAACTTCTAGGCCCTTAGGGCACAATCTTATGCATGTTTAGACAAAAAAAAGTCCTAGAGCTCCCAGCATTCCCCAGCTAGCTGTGGCTGGCTGGGGAATGCTGGGAGATGTAGGACAGTTTTCTGTCTAAACATGCATAGGATTGTGCCTTTAGGGCACAATCCTATGCATGTTTAGATGGAAAAAAGGCCTACAGCTCCCAGCATGCCCCAGCATGCATAGGATTGCACTCGTAGTGTCTTAAATGAAATATTTTATATCTAGGGAGTGACCTCTCTATAGTATTTCACAGTTCCTTTCTTTCAAAATGTGTATCACAGTGTGATGTATATGTCTTTAGGTGGAATAGTAGCCAAGGCCTCTTTAGTTAGTACACACATGATGTCACATTTATTGATAGCACTTCAACATTGGCAGTGTTTTCCTAGCTTCCTTAGGCAAGAACATCCCATTTGAAAATGATGCATCATATAAACTCCTCTTCCTCTCTCTCTCTCTCTCTCTCTCTGTCAGGAGATACAGCCCTATCATTTCCAGATGCATGAAAATAACATCAAATGTCAGCTTCCAAGCCTTGCCGGCAGGAAGGGAAAGGAAGTCATAATCTTACCCTCTGATTGGAGGCAAACATTGTTCCTTGTAAAGGACATAAGAATCAATTACTGTGATTTTGCTTCCTGTTACATGAAGTTCTGTAACGTAAGCTTGTTTTTCTGGTCTCTAATTTGTGCTAGCGGAAAAGGGCTCGGACCAGATGGAAGGAACTGCCAGTGTAAGAGGTAGTAGCATGGGCATTACGCAGATATAAATAAACGAAAGGACACTGTGTTGCATACTGTTTCACAGTCAATATATAGATCTTTAGTAAGGTCAAACATCCATAGAATGACCACAGATTGCCTTATCATTTGCCTCTCTTTATGTTGTTGCTGCTGCTGTTGCTATTGTAGACTGGAACAATAGCGCTATATATATATATATATATATATATATATATAGTGCTTCATAGGGATGTTGTCCAGTGTCACATTGCCAGGTGACAGGGAAGAACGGGTTGCCACATTTTTATGCTGAGGGCAATAAGATACCCCATGCATACAGTCCTACATACACACAACCTGAAACTAATTGGAAAAAATTATCCTCACTCAAATTCATTTGGAAAAATAATAATTTGTATTTCATTATTTTCATTATTTTTCATTTTCATTGTTATTCATGATTTTTTTAAAAAAGATCCCTTATTATTGATGGTGTTGGTTCCAGGACGTGCGTGTGTGCCTGTGTGTGTGTGTCTTTTATAAAGAGGCTGTGTAATTACTTTTTAAGTTAATTATTAGCATCAACCACACTTACATTTTTTTAACTTTTTAAGTGTCTCCGCAAATCTTTTTTTGCTTTGTTTAAATTGAGAACTTTAAACTTTAAAACACTGAACTCAGATGTGAAAAATGAGGTCAAATTTTATTTTACACACACAAGGGAGAATCCATCAAAAATGAGCTGTGAAAACATAAATTGCAATCAAAGGGCAGTATCCAGTTGGGGCCTTCTGCACACAGCCAGCCCTCTGGCCCAGTCTGCAAGAGGCTCAGGATTTTGAAGTGTAACCTCTGCCTATGTGGCTCCTATGGGATTTAGTAGAATAAAACATGCAAGAATTTGGGTTGAATGAACATTCTTGAGTTAGAACCACAGTTGTACCTAAAACAATACAGCAA
This sequence comes from Heloderma suspectum, assembly GCF_057233095.1. Lineage (NCBI taxonomy): Eukaryota > Metazoa > Chordata > Lepidosauria > Squamata > Helodermatidae > Heloderma > Heloderma suspectum. The sequence goes on from NC_139461.1 coordinate 189,569,916, forward strand.
TTGCCCACATAATGGATAAGTAGTCTGTTAACACAGGAACAATGCATACAATAGTCCCTTTTAATTCAAAGAGAAATGCATAATTCTTGGTTGCAAAACCTTCTAGTCAACTGCTAGAACATTCCTCTGGCTTTTCAAAGTGCTGGATACATTCAGTTACTCCTCTGTGGACAACTTTAGTCTCAAAGGAACAGCTACGGATGTACAAGAATTTAGTTTCAGTTCACTAATCACAACCCCAAATACAAAGGGGAACGCATGTTCTCCTGAAATGTTCTCAAAATGTGCACTGTAAAAAGTGTTCACTTTTAAAAAGGTACACATTAAAAAATGCACACTTTTAACAATGCACAACTTTTAACAATGCACAACTTCTAAAAAGCACAATTTTTAAAAGTACAATTTCAAGTATGCATTTTAAAAAGTGGGCATATTTTAAAATGTGCACTTTAAAAATGCACACGTTAAAATTTTTGCTTTTTCATGCTTCAGTCAAGGGGGGGGGGAAGTGTGCTCTCTTGAAAAATGTGCACCATTCAAATGAACCAAACACCCCGCCCCCCAAAGAAAACTTGGGTTGCAAATGAGAATGGGAATGAGCTGAACTGGGCTTTGAAGTTAAGTTTGGAGATTTTCGAGTATCCCTGGTTCTTCCAGCCCTAGCAACAGCACAACAGCAAATGGCAGACTTATACATTGCAGCCTAAAGGTCATAGCCCTGCGATAGCATTGCAAATATAACAAATACTAAAGATAAAAAATTCCCCATCCCCTTACTAACGAACTATGCACATGCAACATAACAATTCGGTTTACCAGGGTGATAAGAGCCCTTAATTATTATTCAGCTCCCCAGCCAAACAAGCTGACTCTTTTTCCAACTAGCTCTCCCCTGAATGTTGACTCCACCCTTACAGGGCTTAACCAACCAGTTCATGGGAGTTATAGGATCATTACAAAATCTGTTAATGGAGATGATAGTGGGATGAGTATGTATCCTGGCTGTACAACAATGGCATGTAAACGTCTGTATGTAGGGATACATGAGAAATTCATTTTTGTTCATCGTTGATCAGGATTTACCCAGTTCGGATATCCTGGAAATGAAAGTGAACCCAAAAGCATTCTGTGGTTGAAGTGCATATACATATCTGAGCTTGCGATGCGATTCATGGAACAACCACCACCACAAAATCTGCATGAATAATGTGTACATTTGAAAAATGCACATGAAAAACTGTGTTCTTTTCAAAAATGCACACAAACATACTTTAAATCAATGGGGGAATAATGCATAGATTTTTAAAATGTGCACAATAACACATTTGGGAAAATGCACTCGAAAGTACACACACATTTTTGTGTGAAAAGAAAAACAAAACAAAACAAAGTGTGCCATCTGAAACAGACTGGGCTTTGAGGCGGAATTCAGAGAACCTCAGTGAGCTTGGATACCAGCCAATGATCACCCCAGACATGAGCCAATCCTTATCCTAATAATATCTCACCAATATAGCAAGGATGTGCAGTACATTTTGCAGCTGTCTGTCTGAAGAGTCCACCGATACGATACCATACTTTTTTTATTGGAAAGTCAAGTGGATGAACGTCTGAGATAGTGAAGCCACTTAAGCTGTGACATCTGTTCTTTGCCAGTTCACACAGGCGTGAATGCCATTTCAATGCTAAACACTTCACAGGTGAACATCTGAAGTGTCCCATTGAAAAGCACGGTATTTGAAAGGTGATGTAAAAGGGGGTGGGGATAGGGGGTGGGGTGGCAAAACTGTGATGGATCATCCATACTTGCTAACCACCAGAGGACATTGCAATCTTCATTGAACCGCCATGTGTGAACCAATCTAACCTTAGAACTCATACTGCAGAATATTTTCCAAAAGTTGGCTTGCATGCCTTTTTATTGAGGTCTTAGCTCCTTGGATTGAATATCTTCTTCCTTTTGTATCCAGCTAAACTGCAATAATGTGCAAAATAAACCAATGATATTACGTCCATGGGGATTGCCCCCCTTTTTAGCAAAAAAATGTCAATAATGCTTGCTTGCATTATACATTCTAGATGGATAGTTCCCCTGCATGGTGTATATACTTTATAGGTTTAATGAGGATCTTATTGTTTTGTCAGTTGTCAAATACCAAGCTAATGGAACTGCAGCTGACAAAAATGATATATTTGTATTATTAACATTCTGTTCTTGCTTCTTAGTGCATGCTTCTTTGGCACAGTTGCTTCTGGTTACATTATGTGATTTTAATCAGGAAGGTCCTGATAGATGCATATATATAGAAATGAGAAAGAAACCCTCCCCCGACCCAATTGTGTTAATTTATGGCCCAAGACCACGACATTCCATGTGTTTTCTCTGGCACAGCTATAGAGGAGAATTTTGCTTTGACTTCCCAGTTCAGCAGAAAAGAACGTGGTCCACCTGATCATGTCACTTGTTCTACCAATTCTGTTTAAGGTTCCCTGCTAAATTGAGCCTGTAGCAACCCACAGAGGATTGTGGATTCATAGAATGTTCTATTTCCACTCATTAAATCATATAGCTGCAGCAGCAAACT